>NW_017728973.1:6477042-6487839 GCF_001723915.1 Gavialis gangeticus
GAGGGGGGGGGGGGGGGGGGAGAAAGCTAGGAGGAACATTACAGAGCACTCAGGGCTGCTCATTCACTCAGAGGAAAAAAGAACAGTTCCTCAGGAAGACTACACCACTCCATTTGCCTGGCTGCTTGTCCACAGGACAGACAGAGCTGGGCAGACAAAAAACTATTGAGCTGTTAAGGAAGAAGACCGATGACTCCATTACCACAGACTTTCAATAGAATCATTTGGGGGGAGGAAATTGGGCTGGAACAGCCCTCAGGAGGTCAGTTACCTTATGCACACCCATGCCCAAGGGCAGAAACATCCTGCTTAAAATCAGACCAGTATCTGTAACAATCATTTAAAAAAACAAAAACAAAACAAAAAAAAACTTCCAGCAACCGGCATTTTGCAGCGTCTCTAGGATCCCGGCCATCTTAAGCCCCAATTCTCAGGCTCTGTCCAGAGAAACTAAGAGAACCATCCCAGCACACCTAGGAAAGCCTCACACAGGGGTCAGAATATTTTTTACTGGTGTCTACCAAAGCCAATAAGCAAGAAGTGCTTCTTCCCATGCAACAGGGATGTAGGTTGTAGCCGTGTTGGTCTAAGGACATAAGCAGACAAGGTTCTCTCCGTGAATCTGATATCTTTTATTAGACCAACTTAAACAGTTGGAACCCAAAAGCTTGCTTAATAATTGTTTTCCAACCATTTAATTGGTCTAATAAAAGATATCAGATTCACGCAAAGAACTTTGTCCGCCTATCTTCCCATGCAAGCCTCATTCACTTTGGACTTGCCCAAACTAAAGGCATGAGGTTAGCTAGCACAATTTAGGAGTGCATGGGAGGCCAGACAAAATGCAATTAATATATTGAGCTGGACAACTTGAACCCCAGATTCCCCTCTAGTCTTTAATTCTGCCTGCTCACTACATTACTATGGGACAATTTCATTATAATTAACCCCAGCAGCCCCAGGGGGAAGTCATTGAAAGAGGGTGTTCAGCTTGGTCAAACTGCTGCATAAGAATAATGAAAAATGTGGTCCTCGCTGCTGGGATGTTTGTTGTGAAATTGAAATAGGATGTGGACAAAATACGAGGACACATTTTTCACAAACGTTAGCCAGCATGTGGTAATACAAAAGTGTTAGCATCTGACCTCAGAGCCCTAGTCCCAGACCAGGATTCCTCTGTGCTAGAAGTGTATGAAGAGAACTAGAGACAGAGATGGTTTCTGCCCCCAGTTATTTAGATTGATACAGAAAGAGATGTGGGAGCACAAGGCAAAAGATGCAGATATCACTGGTCAGGATAATAGACTGCACTTATTTATGTTGCCAAGCTTCCTGCAGGCACATTATCCTTACAGCACTCGTGGCAGTAAGATGACTTTGCTGATGTTTATGGGGAGTTCTTCCCAAGACTAAAGGCAACACGGGGGGAAAAAAAAGCAAAAGGTTGCTGGAAAATTCAGTGTGAGCAATGAAAGCTAGCATCGTGGATTAGTTGGAAGCAGGAGTAGCTCACTGCATTGACTACAGTTTGTGTTGTCTGTGCTATGATTCATGGGGGTTTGATAATTAATCTTAGTGCAGACAAGGCAGCATAGGGCACTGGTGACTCAGTAAAAGTTACTAAATGCTGCCTCATCTACACTAGGGTTGGCCAGCACCCTCCAATACTGTACCTCGAAGTCCTGGTCAGAAACTCACAGAAGTGTAGGGCTGGTATGGAATTCAGCTGCTCCGGTTGTCTCATCACACTCCTAGTGCACTATACCAGACAGCCTGCTACTAGAAGCAGCCCTCAGACTTGGTGCGTTTCTACTTGCAGGGAGAGGTCCACCACATCAGTGCAGAGCTCCCTCCTCCTCCCTCCAGGTCCAGGGGGCAAGAATGGATCCTGAAGGCAACAGCAAATAGCAGGGCTCCAGTCAAGAGCACCCCTTCCCCAGGTCTAGGGTTTTCTCCAGCATGTCTGCCCGAAGGGGCAGCAGCAGCAGCAGAATCCCTGCAATGGCAGCTGGTGCATGGATTGTAGAGATGCCCCTTCACATGGCTCTCGGCATAGCACCTGTAGAGAGCTTTTGAAATGGGAAGTTTTCTATAAGTTCTATAAGAGACTCTGTCCTTTCACCAGTGCAGAGTGCTGTCTGCAGTGGTTTTGATGCTGGAATCACAGAAGCCTATGATTAAGTCAAAATAGTTTTGACAGAGGAGTTAGTCCACTCCATGACAGATTTTTCATCCTAACGCTACTACATTACAAAAGCAAGGCTTAATGAACTGTATTGGACATGTCACCCTTAGAAGCAGCAAGCCAATCAGCCTGCCCAGAAAAAGATTGAGAAGCAGAGAAATCCACTCAGCTGAGTTGAGGGACAGGCCACAGGGAACACCACCAAGTGGGAAGGAACATTTACTATAAGCCAGCCAAAAAGCAACCCGGTTAAGAGGGTTGCAAGAGAAGCTGCGACACCCATTCAGGCTGGGGGATGGGAGGTATAACTGGCCCATTATACAGGGTGACAAGTCATAGGCCCAGGATGCATGTCCTCTAGCCTATGACCAACTGGCTTGGTATGTTAGAAAGTCAAAGTTGTATATTAACCCCATTTACTCTGTTCTTAAACCTTGGCTTCATTCAGAGCGTTGAGTCAGGACTTGGGCTGTAGAAGTTGCTACATTTGAGCTCCCAAAAGGAGAGAATCTATTGACCCCTTGCAAGAGGCTGTGGGGAAGAATAGAACCCGTTTGGGGACACTCAGCATAGCCAGTCTCCTATTGGGCACCATGCAGATATCAATCTGATGCACAAAGGAGCCTGACTGGCTAGGAGAAGTGGAAGGAGCAGGGAAACAAAGGTTATAGTAACCAGAAAGAACTGATGTGGAAAGTCAAGTCATGAACCTAATAACATCCACACTGGCTGTCAAGTTGTGAGAGATTACACCCACCACACTTCCCATCCTGAGGCCATGTGGCTCCCCCTCCAATCCTTCCAGATTTCTCCTTTAACATTCAGCTGCCAGGAACTTCTCCCTGATAACACAAGAAATTCACACGTCACCACTTGGCAGCAGCAGGGGGCAAATTCAGAACCCAAAATCAGCCCCGGCTAAAGAAAGCCCTATGCAGGACTGGTATGAAGAACATTTCTGAGACCAGCTCTGCCAGCCAGCAGGGATGGATCTCCACAACGGTGGCACTGCCCACACATGCAATGCAATGCAATGCAATGCAATGCAATGCAAATGAAATCTGTGCTTGACGGAGCTGCAGCACAGCGGTGAGACAGAGGGGCAGTGGACTAGTCATGACCTTGTCTTCAGCACATCCTGCAATTACTCAAGCCCAATGCATAGGGGATAAGGTTGGGGGGTAAAGGATGGTCAGGAGGAAGCTTGGCCCTGCCTGGCTTTAGCAGGCCACAGGCTCCATATATAGGAAGAGTGTTGTTTCTGTGGTGCTACACTTGAAAGGGTTAAGCAAGCAGCATAGGAGGGAGGAAGTGCTCAGACAAGGCAGCCTTTCAGCTCTTTCTGCCCTTATATGGGCACTCAGCTGGAGTCTATGCTGTGCTGCTGCCTGCAGAAGGCCAGACAGGAGTCAGGCGAACCAGCACTTTCCCATGTACTGCTTTGCATCAGACTATTATGAGCCACGAAAAAGGGGAAAGGGGTGGTGGTGGGAGGGGGGTGTTCAGAAACGGAGGCAAAAATGCATCAAGTTAGAAAGCGGGTGGGAGATGCCCCCTCCCAGGCAGATCTCTCACTCTGCTACAGTTGCAATTCCATTCACCTGGGCCTTTAAAGAGACATTTTAAAAAGAGATTGCTTTCCCCTCAGAAGGATCCCTCTTCCCAACCCGGAACAAAACAGCCAAGGGGAAAGCAGGAAAAGCAGAAAGAAAGCAATTGGTTTATCTAGAGATTTGTATACACAAACTTGATTGATGAAGGCAACAGGTTCCAATGCAATTAGTCCAACTGACTTTACAGAGAGATTGGCGAGAGCTGACAGGTAGGGCTACAGATTTCTTAAATTCACCCTCTTCTTTAACTGGGCTCCAAGCTCCCTTAACCAGCAGTCAATGACACACTGCTTTAGCTGGAGGGGGTGGGGAATCTTTTTGCAGACATTAGAGCACCTTAAGTAAGAGCATCACAGCAAGGAATGCATCATTTAAGGGGAGCAACTTGTCTAAGGTCACAGCAAAAGTGGACAAACTGCACCTAGAGGTCTGCAGCCAAACAGAGCTCTGTAAGCCAGAGCTTCCTGCCACCTTGACCATCTCCTTCTCCATCACTGGATCCAATTCAGACATTTAAGAAGTCTCCTGGCCCAAAGTGAACAAGGTTCTACCCAACCTTTGCAACAAAGCTGCCTATTACTGCTGCACTGTGTAGATGCAAGCAGGGTGGTGCTCTGTCGTAGCATCTGCCGACAGCTTTTCACTCACATCCCTTGCACATGTGATTTCTCCAGTCAGAACATGGGATTTGGAACCAAATTCACTCTGGATGGGACGTTTCCTCCATTCCCTGAAGAGGAATGTGCTGAACCAAAGACTGGCATGGCTAATACAGTGCATCCAACCACTGCCTAACAGCAGCTAGGAAAGTGCTCCACACCTTGCAATGCCCAGGGCCTTGGCTTGTTTATTATCAAGCTGATATTTGCATCTGAGCCTTTGAACTCACCACAGGCAGCAGGAGTGGCACAGATGCACCGGTTCAGTAACAGGAACACAAGGAAGAACTCAAGGACAAACTGCCTGTCTTGTCCACAACAGGAGCCTCCACCTTGGGACACAAGATAGCATCCCAAGGTGCCAATTTCAGAAGTTTGAAAGGAGAGCACCAGACCTGAAAGCCTGTGATTTGTCTGCCACATGTGGGAGGCAAGCGGGGGCTGAAAGCACGAAAGCCACCACTTTGGAAGACTAGTTTAGCTGCACAAGAGCTGATTATCTGCTTCTGACAGTGACCGGAAAGAGAGACGCCTTCTCAGTAAATATAAATAGAGACCAAGCACTGTGTTAACGTTTCCAGTATGGCAGGTAGTTCCACCACAGCCCCTTCTATTCACAGGCAAGTTTCAAATGTGACTTCTGGTAAGCAGGTAAGCTTCTTCATTCAGAACAAAGTGGGCAAGGAGGTGTTTTGGAGGGGGATTAAATATACAAGTTCATCGCACTGGAATCTGATTATCTGCCAACAGGAATGGGAAGTTATTACAGCTTGTGTTTACCATATACTAGGTCAGCAGGAGTGTCTCAGAGGAAGGTGGCCCCAGCATTGGTTATGTTTTTCCAAAAACAACTCTGGAAACATCCCATTTCTTGTCTAGGAGTCCCAGCCATTTTCACTCCTGGCCATCTCTTTCCTTTCCTTTTTTGTGTTCTTGCGACAAGGTATTTAGCAGAATTGGCAGATTCATCAGAATCCGACAGGGCTGTCCTGCAAGCGCTTCTTCTATGGCCTCAAACTTGCAACCTTTGGACTGTCAACCATGCACCTTTGCACCTGTACTACCCCAACCTCCTGGCCATCTTTGGAAAGGCTGAAGTGAGACATGTGGACACAACCACAACTCTAATAATGCTACTCTTTCCATTGGCCCTTGAAGCTTCACATCAGGGGTCAGCAACCTTATGAGAGGTGGACCAAATTAGTGCAGCTGGCTCTGAAGGCAGCCTGCCTCTTCCCTTGCCAGAACCCCACTCTCAATCCAAGACTTCAGGGCTAGTTTATGGGCCAAGTGACACTGCTTAGTTGACGGGATCCTGCCTGCAGGCCATAAATTGCCCACCCTGGCTTTAGATCAAGTACTCAGCCACTGAGCCTTGGTTAGGACTTTAACCTGGGAGCCCTGCACAGTGATCAGGAGAAAGGAAGACACTACTTCACAGGGCAAGCCACAAATCTTCCTCCTAAGGCCAGGACTACATCTAAAAAACTTTGGCTGGTAAAATGCGCAATTTTTTAACATTTATATTGGCTGGCACCCTAGCACACTCTTGCTAGTGGCAGCCATGGCTAGGGCACAGCACAGCTATTCCAGCAAACCCTTGCTATTTATGCCTCCAAGACTACAAGGACTAAAAAGGAACTGAAGCAGGTGGCAGGGTTCACAATCCAAGCCCTAGAGGATATTCTATACTCTAGACAACTTCTGCAGCTACTCATGTCTTTAGAGGGAACATTAGTGAGAAAAGAGCACCTGCTAGTTAAAATATTCTAAGACACAAGCATGTGTTTGGAAAATAGGAGCCTCCCTGTGTAGGCAGAACAAAGGCAAAGAGGAATTAAGATCTTAAAAATCACAAGTATGGTCACGGTCCTTCTTCCCTGAAAGCCTATAGTGATTTTATGATTGTGGAGGGGTGGGGAGGGCAGTTTCTGTCCAGTTGAACTATTCTACCTCCCTTCACTTCCACACCTGTCCCTAACCCTCTTCTCCTGTGCTCTGCTGGCTGCAGCAAGTCTCCATTGTAATCTGATCTACCAACACCTCCTTAAGAGCAGCTTCTCCTCCCTTTGGCTCAGAAAAATGATATCTTGGTATCGCTCTGGCTTGGTATTAGTGCTCACAGGTGGAATCCTTAAGTCTGACATACTGATCATACCTACTTTTCACAACCAATTACAAGATCTCAGAGGAAATCCTGACAGTATAGGGGTGGTCTCATTGAACATTAAGCCTACCATTGAACTATACTGTCTCATTGACAGTATACCAGTTCATTGAACAAACTCTCTTAACTAAGGATAGGAAAATCCTTTCTAAAAAGGTGATTTCAGGAAAGAACAGCCTTTCATGAGAGGGATGGGGACAGGATTTTAGGTAGTATTTAGTGGCTTCAGAGTGCCTACAGGTAAAGTCTGAAAAGCCAGACCACCAAGACTTGGGTGCCCAATTTTAGGGGGCCTTTAGTCCCCCAACTCATTTGTCACTAAGGACTTTACTGACCTTTACAAGAATGAATGAGTTAACCTGTGCATCTAAGCTAGGCTATTTATACAGCTGCCCTTAGCACAGCACTGTGCACCTAGGAGGAAGGGAAGGATTTTGCCCATTGTACAGATGAGCAACAAAGCAGAGAGCAGATTAACTGACTTGCTAAAATGTCAGAAGAGGATACTAGAGAATCAGACCAGGTCTTCATGTCCAGTACCTAGCCTGGCACAATTCTTCCTTCTCCAGGTTAAATCTCTGCTGGTACATTCTGAAGCCCCCCCAGGATATTTCCACTGGCCTTTGCTGCCCACCAAGAACTGCTGTGCAATGTTGTTCTGCACTGTTAACAGCTACCTTGTTCCACCCTGGAAAATGGTGGGATGTAGAGTAGGCAAAGCAAGGCGTAAAATTTAGTATTTTCCAAGTGTCTGGGAATCTTCTTAAATGCCTGTTCTACATCAGTTCAGAAGAAATCCCTTCCCTAGATGGGCTCTGCATGCACCACTCAGGCAAGGGGAACCTTCTAAACCATTAGGCGATGTGTGAGGGCCAGAGGAGAGTGGGACCCTGCTCCAGTGAGATTCTTTCCTCCCCCAAGCTACTGCTGCTTGAGGTATTGGCCCTTTCATCTCTCTTGTACCTGGGTAGCCGTTCCAATCAAGCACAGATGTCTGGGTCAAAACAAGATTTCCTGCAGCTTCAGATTAAGAAGGAAGTGGGATGAAGTAGGCTTTTGTGCCAGCCTCCTAGAGGAATGAAACAAGTATCCTGGGGTTCAGTTATTCAGCATAAAGTAGGCAGCACACCAGCAAAGCTGGCACCCAGCTTGTCTCCTACCCCCTGCCATGCCACGTAGCAATGCTGTCCTCAGAAGGGGATGGGCAGGAAGGAAAAGCAGCATCAAATGCTTCCACAGCAGAATTCATGCTGGAGTTTGTGAAGATGCTTTACAGCTAATAAGCACAAAGCTTCACCAAAAAAAAAAAACACACAGCCTCCTCAGGGGAGAAGGGATGCTGGTAATATAGAGAAGACTGCACAGAGCTAGGGAAGGTCTGAGTGTTCTGGGGAAAGCTTTTGTTCTTATGATGGGTGTTGGGCAGACAAGGGATCCCAGGAGAAGAGGTTCTTTGTTAAGGTCCAAGATGCTGTGGTAAGGTGCACGAGACATGGTTTCTCTCAGGTTAGACTCTGCTAGGATTTAAAATACAAGGTTCCTAGACATTTCCACAAAGCTATCCCTCCAGTGGCTTAGACCGCCCCCAGTACCGAGTCCGCTGGCTGCAAGAGCTCTCTTTATCACCAAAGGCTGTACCTTGGACCACCATTAACCTCTCACGTTGGGCAGCCTGGGCTGGTGAGTCAGGGCTCAGACTGCACAGTCCTGCCCATCATATGGCCAAGTATGGTGCTGTGAAAACACAACTGGCTCTGCTGTCACAAATGGAGTGTGTTCTCCTTCACAGATCACTGCTTCATGCTTGAGAGTGCTGCCAGATGGAGATGCCTTTCTCTAGTCCCCATTTCAGGGAGGCTGCAAGAGTGCATTTTTAAGGGACAAGGACCAAGGAAGAGAGAGACTACACTTCAGTCACAATGTTTTCCACTTTTATCTCAACAGACCAGCATTTACTCCAGAATCCCTACAAGAAGAACTCCCATAAAGGAGGGGGAAGGGCAGGGAGAGTCAGCTGCAGACGGGGCCTGAACAGGTCTGTGCCTGGTAGGGATGTCAAGGACAGTCCACAGTCCCTCTCTCAGAAGAGGGATCCTCTAAAACAGGGGTGGCCAACCCAGGGCTCCGGAGTCCAAACTTCCAAGTCCAAACTGAGTAATGTGCTCGCTGCGAGCAGTCACATGATGTGATGACTATGGAAGTCAGTCTCTGTGTGCTTGTGCAAAGATTCAAGGAGACACATATTAACTTCTGAAGAGCCACATGTGGCTCCAGAGCCATGGGATGGCCACCCCTGCTCTAAAATGAGGAAGAGGAGCACCACAAGTGCCTTACTGATACTGTGCAGGGAACTCGGAGGCTCTCAGCATAGCATTATCCTGCCCATTACCATGAAGAAGCAGCGCTGCCTCCCGTAGCAGCTCCAAGACAAAGCGCATCTGTGCTGTAGCCAAGAACTCCCCAACAGCTTGAGCCAAGCTGCATTTGTGAAAGTCCTGGAGCTGTTGAGCAACTTGTACCAAGAAAGGGACCTTATAAAAGCAGATGTTTCGAGAACTGCAGCTGTTAGGCCCATCCCAGCAGATGCCTGGGCTTAAAGCCTCCTACTTATGAAGGGAAAAGGCAAAAGTCCTAGTGCCTTTCCCATCTCCATCCCTAGTCAGGAGGCCACTCTCAGCAAACTGCTTTTTAGCTCCTGGCACTTTCCACTGAATGGGAGAGAAGAAAGGAAGGTCATTGTGCCCTCACAGCACAGCAGGAAGAGGGGGCCTGCCAATCCTGAACAATAACTTCTCACCCTGAACACACCATTTGGGCAAATATTGTGCAGCACAGCAGCTACCCAGTTCCTCCGAGAGCCCAAGGTGCCTGCTGAACAGCAGAACTAGGCCAGTCTGCATCAACAGCAACCTTCAAGGCAGCCTTTTGCCCCCTCTACTGAGCCTAGTGGTCACCTCTTGTGCTCTCATGCTCACGAGACTGCCACAAGACAACATAGTGCCTGAATGCATTTTCCTTGACACGCTAGGTATTCGGGGTACTAGTCTCCTGTATTACTGCCTCAAAGAGGTAGAGCCACAGGACTTCTGGATATCCAGGGCAACTAAAATAAGAACAAAGAACCAGGGTCTGAAGTCACCTCCTCTGACTCAAGTCATCTTAGCAGTGTGGCAACATCCTGAGCAAGCTGTGAGAAGTAGTACCGATGGGGATCGCTTGCTCTTTGTTTGAAAGCTAATGTTGCCCTTAAACCATTTCTCAGAAAACCATGATTTAAGTGTTTCCACTTGTGCAGAAAAGGACGGAAGAGATCACATTTTGGCTCAACACTAACCCTTAGAAGGTCTAAGGCCACAGCCAGCTCCTACTCCATCACCCAAAGTTACCTGTGTAAGAATGCAACTAGGACCTGGGTCCTGCTGCCAACTCAGGCAGTGGATAGGCGTAATTTTCAGTGGCTTTAAAAAGGGAGGGGGAGTTGCAAGTCAGGCGAGTGCTTCAGTTATTGATGTCTGCATGTTCATACAATAATATATGCAAGCTAATTTGCTTTAGCCTCAATAAAACAAGTTACAACAGTATTTCTCCACAATGCTAGTGGAGCATGAGAATGTAGCGGTAATATTGGAACAACTTATACCAGTATAAGTTACATCTGCTCATACACTCTAGTCCCTCCCTGGTCTAAAATGGGAGGAGATTGTCACACTTGCCCTACACAAGCTCATTTTTCAGGAATCACTTATCCCAAAGGGGGAATCTTGCTCTGAGCCACTTTCTTTTCCTTTCTCCCTCTTTGGTTTCAGTTTGACAGATTCCGGCCCTGCAGGGTTTGTGCTAGAGAAGCCACTTCAGGAAAATAAAGTGGCTCAGAGCAAGATTCCCCCTTTGGGATAAGTGATTCCTGAAAAATGAGCTTGTGTAGGGCAAGTGTGACAATCTCCTCCCATTTTAGACCAGGGAGGGACTAGAGTGTATGAGCAGATGTAACTTATACTGGTATAAGTTGTTCCAATATTACCGCTACATTCTCATGCTCCACTAGCATTGTGGAGAAATACTGTTGTAACTTGTTTTATTGAGGCTAAAGCAAATTAGCTTGCATATATTATTGTATGAACATGCAGACATCAATAACTGAAGCACTCGCCTGACTTGCAACTCCCCCTCCCT
>NW_017728973.1:6492839-6506115 GCF_001723915.1 Gavialis gangeticus
GTTGGGGGATTTGTAGCATGGAAGATGCTGCAGCAAGAAAGTCAGGGACATGACACAGGGTACCAGGCTGCAGGACACCCTGGCTTCTCAGCTGACACAGCTGTTGGTGACCACTGGAGATGGATGTCAAACTACGGAGACCACAGGCACTGCCAGCCTAGATCGATCTTGATATCTGACAAGGAACCCCCTCTTTCAATGCTTTCCAGCCCTCAGGCTATCAGTCAGTTATTAAAGGGAGGGGGCATGGAGTACAAAGTATGATGTAATTTAGCTCAGACATGTCTGGCTGCACTGTTACCTGGCTCTGAAGCTCACTCTGCTGCTTTAGGCGCAGATTCTCTGGAGTGTCGGCCACCATGGTGAAGGACTGCTTCGGGTAGTGTCTGAGAGGAGACAAGAGAGCCGGTCAACTGTTAGACATGCCAGATGGGCTTTGGAACACCAGAGGTAGCACCCACATTGTATACACTTCCCAGTTACTCCTTCCTCTTCAGCCTTGAGATCACCCAGGACTGAACAGGCCTGAAGCCTTTTGGTCCTAGGAGACTGGTCCCCTATTTCAGGGTTTTCCAACCTTTTCCAGCCCAAGACACACTTACATTAATAAAAAAATTTTGTGGCACACTTGTTAAGGCATTCCCCATCCTCATACCTATTGTAGCTCATTGCCATGGCAAAACTCTGCAGCACACTTGTTCATTTCTGATGGCACACTTCTGTGCCACAGCACACTGGTTGGGAATCACTGCCCTATTTAAAAAAAATTGAGCTGGAGCACATCACAGGAGGTAGGGCACCAATACCAGCAGCTGGGTAGAGTTCTCAGTCCTCAGAGCTGCTAGTCTGGTGCCTTTCCCCTGTAGTTAGTTTACTGGACAAAAACAGTTACCTTTTTAAAAATAATAATAAAAAAAAGAGACACCCGCCACCCCCTCAGTGTGAACGCACCTCTCCACCCCTTCTAAGGCAGGAAAGAAACCTGGATATCTGGAATGAGACCTTCTTAAAGGCCTTCAATTTTCTATTACGGTAGCACTAGTCCAGATTTTAATATTACGGTCTGGTCTACAGAGACTACCTCATTTTAACTATTTAAGTGGGAAGGAATAATACTTTTTATTCAAGTCAGAGCAGTACAATCCCCTAGTTTTGCTGTTGGACTAGTATAAAGGAGTCTTATTCTGTATCTTCTACAGAAATAGTTACACTGATTAAATTATGCCAGTATGGTAGCATCCAAACAGGGTGGGGAGATGGGAGAAGAAATGTTATAGTGCTCAACAATATTGGTATGTAGTTCAAGCAGTATGACTTGTGTTTAGCACATTGTCAAGACTCGTCTAGCATGGGAGTGCTGTACACAGAATGCTATCCTGCTTGGCAGCAAGCCCACTGCTATTATTTTGGAGTGCCGTATAGTAATCTCGGAACGGTGCACACAGCCACAGCTGTATACAACACAAATTAGCAGTTAGAGGAACTCAAGTACCAACTAAGAGCAACTGCTGAATCCAGCAGCTGGAAGACAAGGATGCTGCTACACTTCCTTTCCAACAGCGGAAGGACTCGCACAGTCTTGTCTGGAATCTCTTATGTGAATAGGACCAAGTCATGAGTGAAGTTAGAGCTAAAAAGGCTAGACAGGTACACTGTACAGCTGGGCATATTCCAAGGAAGACTTGAGCAACAGATTAAGACTGTGGTTCTGGTCCAGAGATGAAGATGCCTTGGCCCTCCAGCCATTTAGCCTGGAAAATACAATTGTGGCAGGCACATACAGTATATACCAAGATACTGATTCTTTGGCTATACGTCACACAATTCATGAACAAGCACAACTCTCCACCGCATGCGTAGTCACGGTTAGTCCAGTCTAAAATGCAATAAGCTAGTTTACATTACAAATGCTTTAAAACTCAACTGCTAACAGACCTAGTCTGGGGCATTTCTTTGCCCTCATACCTGGGGAAGCGATGCAGTGACTGATCTGGGGAGTAGAGAACTGCAAGACTAAGGTCTCCTTGCACTGCCTTGAAGTCAGTGGTTGTCTAGTGCAACTGCTCCACATATAGAGCTCCTTGAGAAACCTAGGGCTTAAGAGAAGGCAATATTTGCCTCCATGGGATCACAGAGAAACTCTTCACATTCCACTGAAGCATTTAGATTGAGACATTTGAGACTCAGAGCTGCATCCATAGCTTTTCTTGTAACAAAAAGGATCAGAGGATTTTCCAGGACAAAAGAAAGGGATGGGTAGACCGAATAACTGAAGAGAAGCACGAGTGCTTTCCATTACAACAGAACTCCTGCGTTTAGGGACAGAGTTAGAAACAGACTTCAAAACTTTGGGAAACAGTCACTTCCCACCTGTGTCTCCTCCATCTTGCCAAGCTGCGTGAGAAGGCCACTTGGGTACATCCAACCCTTGTGAAATAAAGTGCTATGAGAGCCCAGGAAGAGAGCTGCTAAGGAAAATGCCTTTCCACACATCTCATCACATGGGATCAAGCTGTGTGTTTTAGGGCAACATTCAGCTGTTTTACTTAACTCATGCCGATTATGACCATGCTACTTAAACTCCCCATAGCACTAGCTCTGAAGAAAACAGTCCTCACGTCAAACCAACTCACTGTGAATGGACACAGAAACTGACCCCGTTTCTAATGAAAGCTTCAAAAGGAGGAGGGGGTGGGAGGTCTTTAAAAAGTCTCCCTGTGGAATGTTAAGCCTTTGTTGTAGCACTGAGATCCTAATTCCACAGTGGCAGGCCAGTAGGGACTTTCTGTCCCTAAATCCCAGGCTTTCTGTAGCCTCCAACTCCACTCCCCAAACACTAAAGCCAGCCAAGTCTGGGAAAGATTAGAGGGGAGAGGGAAGATGAGGAGGGCTGAAATAGGGCCGACTCCTGACCTAGTTACAACAGCACTTGGGAGACTTAGCAGATGCACATGTTTGGGTCCCCTAGCTATGGAGGTTAACCCCCAGAGAGACAGTCTACAGATTAAGCATCCTGACAGCACAGATCCATTTACACTGTAGCTTTTATCAGGCAGAGGATCTAGTTACAGATGCATCGTACAGCAGTGTAAGCTTGAGGCTGAGAGTCAGGCAAGGGATCCATCAGAGCAGTTGCAGTACTCTGCAACCTATAGCATAGCCAGTCTGAAGTGGGGATGTTCGCCATCATGTGGTCTGTCAATAACACTTCAGAATTAAGTGCAAGTCTTCAACCAGATAGAAAGCAGAGTCCTTCCTGGCTGACAACTGTTGCTTTTGCATAGTTCTGTCCTGCACCAGGACAGCAAGAAGAGACCAAACCACAGGCCATTGCTCCACTTCCTGTAAGAACAGAATATACCTGAGTAGAGCAACAGTGCAGGAAACTCATGATTAAAAATAGATTCCTGCTCAAGTGCTCAGGGAAAAAGAGAA
The DNA here is from genome assembly GCF_001723915.1 of Gavialis gangeticus. Classification (NCBI taxonomy): domain Eukaryota; kingdom Metazoa; phylum Chordata; order Crocodylia; family Gavialidae; genus Gavialis; species Gavialis gangeticus. The sequence goes on from NW_017728973.1 coordinate 6,496,275, forward strand.
AGCAACAAGCAAAAGCATGCCTTTTTCTCCCCTCCTCCAGTACCATGGTGCGATCTAAGTCACAGCCCCTCCACCACTCCTCTAAACAGTTGTCCAAGAAGGGGCAGCAGACCGTCTTAATTCACCAGCCAGCCATGCCCGAAACAAAATCCTGCCACCAGACAAAGTCATAAACAGGCTGCACCCTGTCAGCAGAGACATGGAGGCCTGCTGGCTCAACTGAGAATAGACATTAACATAGGAGTGACTTCGAGGCCCGAGGCACAAGGAATTGTGCTCCACCTCCAGAAACAACATTTTTGCTTGCAGTGTGACAGGTAGACACGTCAGGACACCAGCCACCCAGAGCCCTTCCAGTCCCAGTTTCCAGGCCAACCTGGAACAGAGAAATATGTCCCTGTCCAGACAGGAAAAAAAATCTGCTTATTGGTCTGCATGCACTCCTCCCTTACCACTAGCCTGGCTTTAGGAAAGGCTAAAGAGTGGGCACCAGTTCTACAGCATTTCCAGACCACTAACGGCTTAAAAAAGAGGGGTTATTTTAATCCCAATTCAGATTAATCTGATCGGATATGTATTACGCATGCAGACTCCACCATTCCCTACTTGAGCCCTACAGGCACAGCTACAGAGTTTCTGAACACAATACAAATGTCAGGGCATGCTGTTCACCGAGCTGTGCCCTGCACGGCAGTACACAGGAACTTTACTCCAGCCCAGACTACAAAGCAAGTTTTTCCAGAGATCTCAGTTCCCCTCAAAAACAATGGGTGCAGCTGGGTGAGACTAGTACTTCTGCCTCTCACAACTTCATTTAATTTTTTTTTTTTTTTTTTTAAAAACAAAGAGAGAGAGAGAAGTTGGGGGAGGGGTGAAGGGTGGTGTTAGGGTTGTTTTGTTTCATTTTGTTTTTTGGACAGCTCAGTCATGATTTCTAAGCACTTGCCACTCCCAGAGGGAATGCAAGGTGAATAGGATTAAGCCTGTTTTCGATTCCACATTATCCATACTTGCCTGCAGCTGTGTTACATGCTTGTTAAAATGCTTGGCACATTGTTTAGGTAGATGCCCTCAGCAGGGAACCTTACCAGGAATATTTAAGTAAAATAAAAACTAACATTGCGCACTTGATGACTGAATCTGTGCCAGCAGCCGTCCAACTGCTATTGCTAGCGTGTGGATAAACATTTCCCTTGGCTTTGCGCAAAGGAGGGCTTTATCTAGATGCTAGCCTAGGGGAATGCTCAGCTAGAACAGATCTCAGACCTAAAAGGCCACACAAATGTACGGGAAGAGACTGTGGTAACAACGGACTTTAATGCATTTACAAATCAGTTTTAGTCCTAGCAAGGAGAGGACCTAAAAAAGGGCATGGACAGATTGAAATAGGGAAATGGAAGAGAAAAACAAAAAGGGAACCAACTAATAGTTTCAGGTATTGCACAGGAGCAGGTCTGATGATGATGCTGATAAAAAGGGTTCTACTGAGCGCCCTCGTTGCTCCCTCCATTGGAAGGCCCTGACCCACACATTCTCTAGTGGACATTACCAAGGTGGAAAGCTCTGTCCCTACAACACTATGCAGAAGGAAAACTAACCTCCCCACAAGGCTTCAGAGGATGAAACTGGAGCAGTGGCATTAGAACCCAGACACCAGGCTGTAGGCAGGGACAAGGGAACCCTCCTCTCAGCTGCTTGGAATGCAGACTGCACTGAATCTTTGAAAGGCTCTTGGTGCAAAGGTCAGAGTACTCCATTTTTCTGCTTCAGACTGAAAACTACAAGTTTCCTGCTAGAAGCAAGCGGCTGTTTGGCTTTTAGTGCAGCAATTAGGACCTAGAGAGCAGTAGGGTTAATCCAATGATTATGCTACCCCAATTTATTAGGGCAGAAGAGGACAGGAGCCTTCCTCGCCTGCTTTTACTTCCATTATTGTACACATCTGGAGCCTTATCCCAAAGTCCCTTGAAGTTATTGCCCAATTCATACCAAATACCAAAAAGTGTTCCCAGCTCAATGATTTGGAGCTGTAAGTTTTCCAAGAAGGCCTGCTTTTAATGCTGATGAGGGCAGTTTAACTCACTCAGGTCCGAAACTTCCTAGGAAGAGAGTCACGATCAATCCTCTGTTGATAAGGTTAGCATAGGCCCCAAAGTATCTCCAAACTTCCACATCTTCATTGCAGTCATCCTGAAGATAAGGGACTGCCCAGGAAAAGCCTATCTGGGCCTGTCATCAGGACAGGAATTGAATTTAGCTTCTCTTAGGATACCAAGCAGGACTGAAGTAGCCTCAGTACTGCTAGTGTTGCTGTGTACACATCTACTAAGCTATATATGAAGATGTCCATTGAGTCCCATTAAAAACACTCTTCACTTTCCAAAGAAGCATGCACCCCCAACCTCAAAACTCAGGCCTTGCTGATAAACAGAATGAGGAAAGGAAGTCTGCCCTATAAAACTTAAGAGGAAGAAACCTTTACACAGAGAACCCAAGCTGGCCAGGAGAGCTGCTTCACTACAGTATGATATAGGTTCCATATGAAGAAGTGCAATTTAAAAGAAACACTACTTCCACACACCAGCAACACAGAGCTGCATTTATGGTTTGCTCATAGCCTGTAAGCTCCACGCTATCTGCTAGTGCAGAGAGCCTAATCATTATGTTTCTATGGCAACCACATCTGATGCTCTGGGCATGCTAATGTAAGAGCGCTTCCAAATAGTGGCCTCTGGCTGTGGGTGCAACAGAAGTTGTGGTCACAGAAAGGGTTGAAAACAAACAGAAATGCAGTTTCTGCCTAACAGAACTGAAATCCTCCCCTGTGAAGCTAGGTCATATTTTACTGGTCTGCTCAATATCCCTTCCCCCACCCCAAACCAGGAGTCATGAAGGTCAGTATACAGATGTAAGTGGGTCTCACTCCCCTCCTCCTTGCCAAGACACCATTACAAGCAGCCCTTGGTATAGACTATAGAGCATCATCACAGGGAGGAGATATTGCTCATGATGCTACCACTGAATCGTGGAAAATCATACCAGACACATTTCAGAGCACGTACATTTTCTTCGCATCCATTTCAGCGTATTCTGCCAAGCAGTCTGACAAAAGAGTGCTTGTGAAGGTGAGGGCTGGCTGCATCAAGAAACCAGGGTCTATGCATATTCCATGGCATATTCCATATAGCCAGCCCTAGCATTGCTTATGGCCTCTTCTTAAAAGTCCAGTTTCCTATGTGGCTCTGCCAACTGTATGGAAGAGACAACCTCATCCTTTACTAACACCTACAAATGAAAGGTTGTGGGGGAGTGCAAGGGATCTTTTTTTTTTTTTTTAAAAACAGGATTCCAGGAAGGCAGCCAATATGCCTACCACTGTGCATTTTCACAGAAGGCCACTGCAGCTAATCAAGCCAAAGTAAGAGGTCAGTTTTACAGGTGGAGAAAGGGAAATTGATAAATATTTACCCCAAAGCTATGGGAGGAGGACAGCTCAGGGATGGATTTCAGAACTGCTTAACTCTTGGTTATATTCAACAAAATAAATAAATAAAACTATGTTGCCTCATGACTGTGAGAAGCAGCTTCTTCCTATGGGCAGTTTTTCTGGTTTGGACATGAATATACAAAAACAACAAAGCTGGTGCTTGTTCATTAGTATACTCTTGACTGCAGATCACAAATAAGAGATATGGGGATGACCAAGAGAGAACAGCCATTTCAGCCCTTTGGCACTCTAAGATAGGGATTTAGTGATTTAGAGTAGTGACTCTAGCTACTCAATAGCAGAAATCAGTGCTTCCCATTGCTTAGCCAATATCTTTGGAACAAGACAGAAAAACCATCTCATATGCATGAGAATAAGCCATTGTAATAGGCAGCAATAAATTACATCTTAATGAGAAAGCACTGGGTGAGCTGCCTTGGTTCAGAGAAGAGAATCCACAAGATACTATTCATGCAAACTCTATTCTTCCCATCCTCCACCCTCAACACCTGTGGGATTTATAGAGAGGTCAGGTCTGTCCTTCTCTGCTTTGGGTGGTCTGTCTCATGGTTATAGTGGGAAAAAGCTATGGACTGTTTCTTCTGCTTGAAATCAGAAGCCAAGGAGCAGAGTAGTCAGTGTCCCTATCACTGCCGTAACCGTTAAAGGGCCTGCTCTTAGCAGAAAGGAGTCCTATTACATTCCAGAACAAAAGCAAACAATTCACCCAAAGCTCTGCAATTTATGAAAATAACATGATGCAGAGACCTGTGACTGCAAGGAACTCTACTCATGTAGACTGCCTAGATGCAGGGTCACTCTTCTTTGCCTAGAAGATGCCTATATGAAACCAAGTGTTCCACTAGGTGCTTGAGTCTCCACTGTGAGATCTTTTACAAGAAGCAGAGATATATCCCACCACCAGATCCAAAAGAAGCTGTGCAGCAAGCTTAGACTGGTGTGGTTAACTGGGCCACTATTCTCAGCACTGAACTGAACTCTGAGAAATTTAAGTATGTTGCATCCTGGCTAGATGATGCTGACAGAGGTTAAAAACAAGGGTCTTGGACTACAGCATCCTTCATGCTTAATCTGGATCAATTTCTTTCCCTCCCACATCCCATTAACAGAGCACTGCTGGCCAATATAAGTATACATAACCAAGTAACGATGCCTCAGAAACGGTTAGAAAAGGATGGGGGGGGGAAGAAACCACCAAAAGGTGTTGGATCATCATAAGATTTAAAACCTTCCCTTATTGGAGAAAGTTTCAGGGTTTCTCCAGAAAGGAGAAATCCAGACAGCTGAGAAGGCAGGGGAAGCTACTTAAATGCAGTCATTCTTCTAACTGAAAGGAAATAATTAGTCCCACGCACCCTCAGAGGTGACATTTGTGTAAAGTCTGCTGCTAAGTGATAGCAGCTCAGACAAAAATATTAACCTTTTCTATAGTATGAGGGAGACAGCTGATGCACCCAGAAGCTAAATCAACATCATAGCAGAAGTATTAGGTTCTACTCCTGGTCCTACCAGCTCCATGTTATCTTAGGGCAGGGGCAGGCAATTGTTTTGAGCAGAGGGCCGCTTACTGTGTTTTGGCAAGCCATCGAGGGCCACATGACAGGCAGCCCAGGGCAAATTAATATTAATTTTCTAAATTTTTTAGGGGGCCCATGGGCCAGATAAAGTGGCCTGGCGGGCCACATCCAGCCCCCAGGCCACATTTTGTCCACACCTGTCTTAGGGACAGGATACTTTGCCTCTCATTTTGCTAGTAGCCAAACAGAGATGATAAGTCATCTTAGCCCCATCCCCAGCTCAAAGAGTTGTTAGTAGGGGAGTGTGAAGAGGGAACTAGAACTAATGAACTGAGCTTCTTCCAGGGATCTTGGAATGGAAGCTGCTATGTAATCTGTAGTTCTGGAAACACTTCTACAGCAGCTGGACAGGTAATTTTAACACTGAGATGCTGTCCAAGAATGAGCTACAGCAGGAATAGTGAGCACATGCCAAGACCTCCCAGCCTGGCAACTCAACAGCTGCTTTATCAGCAACACTGGGACACAGATTATTTTAATGATATAGCACTACTGATTAAGGGAAGCCTGCCACTCTGGTCTCTGGGGCAGTGCCAACAGCTAGCCAGTGGGATTTGTCTCACTCTTCAGGCCTCTTGGATGGATGTCAGCAGTCACTGCTGATGCCCAATTAGTGTTTAATGAATCGGACAAATAGGATGCCCCCAAATCCCCTGCCACAGGGGGCTGCTGTCGGATTCAGTGAGCAGTATTTAAATATATAGGGCACAGACACACATGACAATGTAGAGCCTCAATGCTCAATCCAGCCTCTTCCCTCTCCAGGTTTGCATCTTTGTCCAGGACTGATACAGCAACAGCCCCTTAATCCACAGCTCCCTGACAACTAGGATGATTATATACAAGCAAGAGAGATATTAAAGAGCCTCCCCAGCCCTCATCCACCATAAATGCAATGAAACATAAATCAGCTTAGAGGGGACAAGAAAGTGTTCTCACAAGGGGAGACAAATCTCCAGCCCACCTAGTGATGATCAGACACCATTTGCCTGCTCAGGCAACAGATCAGTCATGTCTCCTTTAAAAGCTCACCTCTTCCACTGAGAGGTCTTCTGGGCTGCTGTCTGAGTGTGAATACCAGAGATCATGCTTCATTTGTAATGCAGCAGCACTTCTAATGCAACAGGTACCATCTCTACACAGAACTGCAGGGATTGTCTTGCTATAAGCCCAGTAAGTGGGTTTACATCTCCTCTGTGGAAGCTTTACAGCCCAAAGAAGGATTTAAAGAAAATGCAGATCCTCAGTGAATTCCCATGTTTAAAAGGAGTCTATTAAACAACTCTGAGCAGAAAAACCAAGTAGATTCTGCAGCAAAATCCAAAGCTACAATAGTTGTCAGAGGTCTTCAACTTGGAACCATCCAAGTGTTTCTGCTATTGTAAACCACAGGTCCTGGGATTAAGACTAGATAAGACTATTTTGTGCCATTTGACAGCTCCTTGTCTAGCTAGCGATGATTTCATATGCCCCCAGGGGAGAGAGTCACTTGGATAAACCTGAAGAGCCAAAAAAACCCAAAACACACCCACTGACTGCAGGACTTGGGGCAGGTCCAGGAGGAGAGGTTACTTTTTAAAATTCAGAGGGTCCTCCGAGATTCACTGAGCAGTCTCTTGCTCATTCACCAATCAGAGATGGCCACCTCAACTTCCTCCTAGTGACACCCATCTGCAAGATCAGGCTTCCTGGCCATTCATGAGCTAAGCAGACCCAGCTGGCTTCAGGCCCCCCCAGCCTAGTTTACAGTGCAGCCTTTTGACTTAAAATCAAAATAAACATTGAGCATTTATATCCTATCACTTTCCAGATCAGTCCTGTCCTTATAAGGCAGCTCATACATTAGGCAGCTGCTTCCCAGAACAGGAAGCTTCCTTCTTCCCCAACTCAAACAGAGCTAGAGTGACAGTGTTTGGACTGTTCCTGCCATCATAGCCTCCACCTTGTTTCAGCACCATTTTTATACCAGGTCAAGGTACACACTACTCTATGACTGAGCCATGCTTAGCTCAAATGATGCAAATATAAACACCAGTAATGCTGGCCAGTTTAAGGAGGAACTTTTAATAGATCCAGACATCAAAGAGTCCTGTGAGGTTTAGCTCTGCTCTCCTATGAATTTATCCCACCCCCCTTTCCAGGCCTAGAATACAGAAGAGCTTCCCTCCAGAGGTGACATTAGTTACTTTTTTACAGCTGTATTAAGACTCCAGTAAAAACAAAGTTAAACAGAGGAAGTAATAGAGCCTGCTTTACCAAGAGAGCCACAGAAGTTCACATCCTGCTGTTCAAAGGGCTCAAGTGTTGCTGATTCTTGGGGACAAAATTTAAAACAAACAGGTTTAAAATGAGGGGTGGGGGGGGAGAGATAGAAACCCCTCCCTCCACCCTTGCAAGGGCCTGCAAACCTCCAGCTGGACCAAGAGTGGCTGCTGAGAAGGAGGGACGTCAGTTCCTCTAACAGTATTCCAGGGAGAAGACACTGGGATAGCTGGGCCAGCTCTCCATGTGTACAGCTGCTCCGGGAGAAAAGCATCCGTTTGCAGCCTGCCTGTCTAAACCAGCTGCATTCAAGTCAAGTAGCTTAGAGAACAATATACAGTTGCTCTCAAGGTTCTCCTTCTTGCTTCCCACCCCAAACAAACAGCTTGTGGGAAATTAGTGCCATATTAAGGCGATACACTGGAGATGGCTGTGTTTTGCCCCAGGGGGTTCTCAGCTGGTGAGGAAAACCCCATCCTGCTCTAGGAAGAAGTGAACCCCTAGATTACAAGAGCACTTGTGTTCAACTGCTACTTAATTTGCACTCTTCTGGCCACACCAGTGGATAGTCAGTACCAATTAAGACACTGGCTCCTGCCACTCAAACCTTTCCCCCAGGGCAGGGAACAAGCATTGCACTAGCATCTCTTTATTCCCCAGGAAGTTCCAGCTAGGAGCAACCATGAAGGATTTAGTCTTCTCAGTGCTGTTTTCTGGGTGACCCACCCAACCCACCAAAAGAGAAAATTCATTGTGGTCTGTTAGTCCCAAGGTTGGGAAGACAACTCTCACTAATCCAGAACAACTCCTTTAAAGGGGAGCTGTATTCCACATTTTTGGCAAGGGGGGGAAACAAAAAGTGGGGGACAAAGAAATAAAAAAGGGATCACTTAAGTGAGAAGAGCATTCTTAATTCTCCCACTCCAGAAGTTCCCATACAGAACTTTAAGGTCAACAGGGTTGTTTGATTTCAATATTATTTCTCTCTCCTCCATTCTTCTAACATTAATAACAAGCTCTGCCTGTCCAAGCCCTCTCTTTCCCCCCAGGACACAGGGAGATGCAGACAGTTTCAGCTTCAAACAGCACGTGAAACAAAGTGAGGACTGATGGCCCTTCCATCAGCAGCAAATTGGAGCTTCGTTATGGGAACAAAATGGGCACCGCAAAGAGACTGGATTTTTCCATGGGTCATTTTGGCATCGAGTAGGGATAAGCTGGTCAGAGGAGATTCAAACAAGTTAACACCCCTTTTACAGTCTGCCACTACAGTGAGGTCCAAGGGAAGGGCCAGACAAGCTACAAGAGCTCTGCTATAATCTAGCAGTCAAGAGTGGTTAAAGCAGGCCAATGACTGTGTGTGGCCTTGGGAAAGCTGCTGCTGCATCCTCATTTACTTGTGCTCTAGGAAGAGGGAATATGTACCAACTCTTCATACAGCTCATACCAAGCTCCTTAAAATGCTACTGCTTGAGCACCACTCAAGGTTGGAGCTCCTTGGAGTAGAAACCCTGATGCTCTACAAACAGATAAAAGCCTGGTATTGCATAAATGAAATATTTCAGCCAGGCTAGCTTGTCCATCCTAATTAGAGACGGCAGTATTGGGATCTGAGGGAGTTTGGGTTATGCCCAAGTTGTTGACAGAACTATCACTATAGCGCTGCTAAGTTCTTGAGCTTACAACTGCCTGTACATACAGCATGCTAACAGTACTGAAGTAGGCAGTCCTCGTCAGGAATGCTGCTTTGAATTCACCTTCCCAGCTCAGCCTATGAGGGCAAGCTGTTACTCTCCTCTGGGCACATATGCAGATACCATCCACCATAGGTGCATAGCAATGTGCTTAACAGCCTGTGAACACCGCCCACGGACAAGAGCATGGGGTCAAATCTACTGGAAGAAATCAGATCTGGTGGAACAAGCCAGGGAGTGACTGGGGTGCTGACCATTCCTAAGCAACTAGCAAAACTTGTTTGGCTTTCACTTGTATTGCACTTCTATACTAAGTAAATGGATCTGGCTTGCTTTTGTGGAAAGTTGAGGTCTGCTAGGGATGTACTATCTCTTGAGGAAAGACCCTTGCTTTCCGCCCAACACCATGATGTAACCAGTGTCCACGCCAACTCCATCCGTCATGTCAGAAGTTTCAGTAGACACCCTGGATTAGGCAGGGAAGGCCAATCCACCATAACAAGGAAGAGTGGTAAGGAGGTAGCTTACAGCACTGAGCATTCGTAGGCTGTTTGGCAGCTTGGAGCAGTGACTTCAACTGGAAGAATCTCTAACTGCACTGAGCATTCATTTGCTTCAGAGGAAAAAACAACAGAACACACAAATAAAAACCACTCTTCCCCCCAACCCCCTTCCCCCAAGAGACCCCACACCGACCAGCTAGTGAGCTCAGAGCTCATAGCACATGCAGAGCTCTGACAGCGGCTGCACTGTACAGCCAAAAGGGGATGCGATTGCATCACCATTACCCATGAATCTTC
>NW_017728973.1:6506473-6507414 GCF_001723915.1 Gavialis gangeticus
AGTGGTTTAACATTTCTTTTTGTGTAAATCTTTCTTTTCTTATGTGAGTTACATGTAACTGACAGATAATGTAAAGGGAAACAGAGCATAAAATTCTGGAAGATCAAACCCCCAATGCCTTATAAATAAACAGCAAATATCTAAACTGTCTAGTTGGTTAAAGTTTGTTCTCAGCATACTTGGATGGTACTGAATTTATAAAAAATGCTATCAGAAAGAAAGTTGTTACTAAAAAAAAACAAAAAAAAAATCAAGCAAACAAGCACACACTGGAAGCAATGAGCAGAGATCCCTTCAGTTTACCTGGTGTAAAATATTTGGCAATACATATGATCTTTCACCCTCTTTTGGTGGGGGGAGGGAGGGGGACCCACTGTTTGTTTTGGGGTGTGGGTAAGCAGAGGGGTGACAGGATGAATGACTGCAGCACAGGTGAGCAGAGTCTTACAGCAGCAGCATCTCTCTTGTACAAATTCAAACAAAGGATGCTGCTGTTTTGAAAAGGCTGCCTAGATAAATGCTACGTCCTGTTCCCCAGGGGAAATGCTGCTGAGCAACTAGGCCATTAGCTTCCTGCCAGCTATTCTAGTGCATTTAAGAAATAAGAGAAGCAAGTGTATGTTCCACAGAGCAAGGCAGAGACTGACAACCCTTCCGATTAGCCACACAAGCTCAGGATTACCCAAGGGGACTGCACATTTGACATCTAGCATATGGGGTCAGACCTGTGGAGAGACTCAATGCAATCACATTCACACCAGTGAAAGTTCAGAAACAATTCTTGTTCTTGGTTAAAGGGACCTAAATGTACTGGCTTTGGTAGCATTAGAGTCCCTCCTTTCCTTTCAGATCTTGGCCCATCTTGGATGCTACTACACTAGTTGGGCAAGCTCTGCTCTCTGAAATCTAGGAGAAGGGCCTAAGGAAGAGGGAGAGAGGCA
>NW_017728973.1:6512414-6515131 GCF_001723915.1 Gavialis gangeticus
AGGGAACAAGCATTGCACTAGCATCTCTTTATTCCCCAGGAAGTTCCAGCTAGGAGCAACCATGAAGGATTTAGTCTTCTCAGTGCTGTTTTCTGGGTGACCCACCCAACCCACCAAAAGAGAAAATTCATTGTGGTCTGTTAGTCCCAAGGTTGGGAAGACAACTCTCACTAATCCAGAACAACTCCTTTAAAGGGGAGCTGTATTCCACATTTTTGGCAAGGGGGGGAAACAAAAAGTGGGGGACAAAGAAATAAAAAAGGGATCACTTAAGTGAGAAGAGCATTCTTAATTCTCCCACTCCAGAAGTTCCCATACAGAACTTTAAGGTCAACAGGGTTGTTTGATTTCAATATTATTTCTCTCTCCTCCATTCTTCTAACATTAATAACAAGCTCTGCCTGTCCAAGCCCTCTCTTTCCCCCCAGGACACAGGGAGATGCAGACAGTTTCAGCTTCAAACAGCACGTGAAACAAAGTGAGGACTGATGGCCCTTCCATCAGCAGCAAATTGGAGCTTCGTTATGGGAACAAAATGGGCACCGCAAAGAGACTGGATTTTTCCATGGGTCATTTTGGCATCGAGTAGGGATAAGCTGGTCAGAGGAGATTCAAACAAGTTAACACCCCTTTTACAGTCTGCCACTACAGTGAGGTCCAAGGGAAGGGCCAGACAAGCTACAAGAGCTCTGCTATAATCTAGCAGTCAAGAGTGGTTAAAGCAGGCCAATGACTGTGTGTGGCCTTGGGAAAGCTGCTGCTGCATCCTCATTTACTTGTGCTCTAGGAAGAGGGAATATGTACCAACTCTTCATACAGCTCATACCAAGCTCCTTAAAATGCTACTGCTTGAGCACCACTCAAGGTTGGAGCTCCTTGGAGTAGAAACCCTGATGCTCTACAAACAGATAAAAGCCTGGTATTGCATAAATGAAATATTTCAGCCAGGCTAGCTTGTCCATCCTAATTAGAGACGGCAGTATTGGGATCTGAGGGAGTTTGGGTTATGCCCAAGTTGTTGACAGAACTATCACTATAGCGCTGCTAAGTTCTTGAGCTTACAACTGCCTGTACATACAGCATGCTAACAGTACTGAAGTAGGCAGTCCTCGTCAGGAATGCTGCTTTGAATTCACCTTCCCAGCTCAGCCTATGAGGGCAAGCCGTTACTCTCCTCTGGGCACATATGCAGATACCATCCACCATAGGTGCATAGCAATGTGCTTAACAGCCTGTGAACACCGCCCACGGACAAGAGCATGGGGTCAAATCTACTGGAAGAAATCAGATCTGGTGGAACAAGCCAGGGAGTGACTGGGGTGCTGACCATTCCTAAGCAACTAGCAAAACTTGTTTGGCTTTCACTTGTATTGCACTTCTATACTAAGTAAATGGATCTGGCTTGCTTTTGTGGAAAGTTGAGGTCTGCTAGGGATGTACTATCTCTTGAGGAAAGACCCTTGCTTTCCGCCCAACACCATGATGTAACCAGTGTCCACGCCAACTCCATCCGTCATGTCAGAAGTTTCAGTAGACACCCTGGATTAGGCAGGGAAGGCCAATCCACCATAACAAGGAAGAGTGGTAAGGAGGTAGCTTACAGCACTGAGCATTCGTAGGCTGTTTGGCAGCTTGGAGCAGTGACTTCAACTGGAAGAATCTCTAACTGCACTGAGCATTCATTTGCTTCAGAGGAAAAAACAACAGAACACACAAATAAAAACCACTCTTCCCCCCAACCCCCTTCCCCCAAGAGACTCCACCCTTCAACTATCCTCCCAGCCCAGTCTCCTCTAGAAGAGGAGTGGGGGGAATCCCCAATACCACTTATCCTTCATGCCAGAAGCAGCTTAGTCAGGGATCCTCATTCTGAATTTCTGCTCCAAGGGGTAGAGTGCATTTCCTTCACACGCTCTGCCTTGTTCCTCCACACCCTGTCAGAAACCCATGTTTGGGGTCCTTTCCCTACAACAGCTTATGGAAATACAGGCTCATTTCCATGGGCACAAAGAGCAGCTTTTGTTCAGAGCTGCACGGCTATGCGAAGCTGTATACATGAAGACAGAAAGACAGTTATTCCAATCCAGGAACTCAGCAAAAAAAGAGAGCTATTGGATAAACACCTGGACTTCATCCCAGCCACACAATTGTTCCTTGCTTTCCCCACAAGCCCCTCCCATCCCTACTTGGAAGGGCTCACTTTATTAGCGTAATATGCTGCTACCAGATGGAATAGTTAACAGTGCCAAGAACAAAGATCACTGGCTTGTTTTGAAATCAAGAGCAGTTTTGCCCGACACTTGCTAACTTTTTCCAAGAGAGAAGCTAGCTGCAGAAGAAGTGACAGCCATTAGTCCCACATGGAAAGACACTGACCAAATGATTGAAGCGAGAGCTGTTAAGAATCTCTAGTCTTACACAAAGAAGTTATGCCGCAAGTGCTGTTGGATTCTATGTAATACTCAAGTCCAGTGCTCGACTAGTGCCCCTTCAAACTCTCCAATGGCAGAAGAAGCTCCATCTCAAGCACAACTAAGCAACTGCTACTTCTGTGTATTATAGGATGGCTGTGATGAACTCTGTAGCAGTGGAGTGATGGGAGCCCCAAATCTTTCCCCTCTCCTTCCTGAGGGCTTCAGCATGAACTGGAAAGCCATATTAAGGTGTGCCATTTTTTGTAAGGGAAGCTGAATTCCTCAAAGAAACATGGGGGGGGG
>NW_017728973.1:6515757-6526593 GCF_001723915.1 Gavialis gangeticus
CTAAGGAAGAGGGAGAGAGGCAACCTTTTCACTCAGTTTGTGGAGTGTAGAATAGCATTCCCCTGAGGATTTCCACAGTTCCATCAGTGGATAATTACTGGGCAAGCATGACCCCCTTGCTATGTCCCAGTGGCCAGTACTATACAGTAATTCTACAGGGGAGTTGCAGCTAGCAAAGGATGGGAAAAGTAACAAGAAGGGTTTCTACAAGTATGTCAGCAACAAGGAAGAAGATCAGGTAAAGTGTTGGTCCCTTACCAAATGAGGGGGGAAACCTAGTGGAAGATGATGCAGAAAAGGCTGAAGTGCTCAATGCCTTTTTACCTCAGTCTTCACAGGCAAGGTCAGCCACCAGGCTACTGCACCTAGTAGCAGTTTGGGGAGGAGGTGAACAGCCAACAGAGGTGAAAGAACACATTAGGAACTCTGCTCTCGTGTCTGGTCCTGTCCTCTGGGCTGCAGAGGTGGCTCCTACCTGGCACCAGTCCAGTCAGGCTGCAGCCCTGTGCCCCACTTGGGCACAGAAATCTGGAGGGGGCACATGCCCTCCCCCACCCCCATTTCCTCCCAACATGTCACCTCTGGCACCTGACCCATCCCCAGGAAAGGGCACAGCAGCAGGGAGCTGGCTCTGGACGAGCTTCCCATGGCTCTCTCTCGCTCCCTGGCTGGGCCCAATGGCCATGCATTCCTGCCCCAGTCCCAGACACCACCCCAGCTAGACAACACTCTCAGCCCCAGCTGCAAACCCTGCCCTACTCCCTCCCTCATTGTGCAGACTCAGCACAAGCTGCTGCCTCAATGTCCCCACAAGTTGTACCCCCCCCGCCCCCAAGACTTACCTGCAGGCAGCTGTGGGAACTACTTTCCACCACACTGCCTGGGGCCATATTGCTGACCACGTGCATATGCATGCACACAGGCATGGCGTGCTACTTGCCTCTGACAGCCCTCCTCTCGCTTCCCTCAGCCCCAAGCAGCCCCTTGTAGACTGGAACTCTGCCAGCCTGCAAGGGAAAACCCAGAGTTTCCCATGTTTTTTCCCCCCTTTAAAAGAAGAAAATCTGTGTTTTTCTACAGCAAATGGAAGACCAAGATCCTTGCTTATGAAGACAGGCTGAGGGAACTGGGCTTATTTAACCTTGAGAAGAGAAGACGGAGGAGAGATTCAGTAACAGCCTCCAGCTACCTAAAGTGCAGTTCCAAAGAGGCTGGAGCTAAACTGTTCTCAGTGGTGGCAAGGAGTAACAGTCTCAGGTTGCAGCAAGGGAAGTTTCCCTTACATATTAGGAAAAACTTTCCATCTAGGAGGGTAGTAAAGCACTAAAAACAGGTTACCCAAAGAGGTTGGGGAATCTCCTTCCTTACAGGTTGTGAAAACCCAGGTAGACAAAGGCTTGGCTGCAATGATCTAGTTGAGAATGGTCCAACCCCATGCTCAAAGCAAAACCAAATTCCAACCCTAATTTTCTATGATGCTGAATTTCCAGATCTCATTACAGAGACTAATGTACCTAGCTTCAGCTCCAAGAACTGCAAAGCAGCAGTTCCACAGTCAGGCCTCCATTGCTGTGGGCAGAGCAGTTTCAAAAAGGCTTACGGATAGAGGCCCTGCTGTAACAGACAGAAGGTGTCGTGAAACCCCCTATTAGGAACAGGCACTTTATGCACATGACCTTAAAAGTTGATAGGGCTCTGGAACAGCCCTTGGGGTGTGCTGATGTAAGAAGGGATCCCAGCACAGCAATGCTGGAGACACTACTTGAATTTTAGGCCAAGTCAGTTCAAAGCGAGGATTACCAGATCCCC
Source organism: Gavialis gangeticus (assembly GCF_001723915.1). Taxonomy (NCBI): domain Eukaryota; kingdom Metazoa; phylum Chordata; order Crocodylia; family Gavialidae; genus Gavialis; species Gavialis gangeticus. The sequence goes on from NW_017728973.1 coordinate 6,517,567, forward strand.
TATTCCACAAATCTCTGCTCTGCCAGCTCCAGCAGGGTTCTGCTGCCCACCTCATTAGGGCTGATGAAGACAGTGGTTTTCAACCTTTTTATACTTGAGACCCCACTCGGAAAATGCCAGCTCTTACTTCTCACTTGATTTTTGACTACAGAAAAAATAGGGCAATTTTTCCATTGTGAAGAAATTAGAAAGACCACAATGAGTAAGGATGCTTTTAACAGCCTAGATTCCCATTTAAGATCTCTGGGTTTATGCCGTGAATCACATTTGCACCCTATCCACAATGAATGCCATCATTTCCTTACTTCCTTCAAAGGAGTCTCCCCCTTCCCCCGCACTTCACCCTGTAGGGTCTTAAGATCCCTCCATGGGTTAATATAATCGCTTTAAGGAGGCTGAAGCTGATCTTACACAACTTGTGTACAAAACCTGTTTTCAGCTTTTTTTGACAAGAGCTGTCTCCTCTACAGCTCTTACCATCTAGAATAACATTCCTGATCTTTCCTCACTTCCAGCAATTTCAACTGGAAACAAGGTCTCTCCCTTGGCTCTACATCCTTTCCCTTCCACTGTAAGTTTGGAACTCGACTCCACAGAGCTGTTCACAAGCCAGGATTTGTGCAGGACTATAGAAAGATGTTTTAGATGAGCTCAGCCCATTCTGCAAAGAGCTTGGGAGTCAATTTAGTGCTTGAGAGGGGTCAATGGAGAGACTTATGAAAAGGAAGATTCTCCAAACTGCTGCTGCAAAAAGGAGAGTTATGAGTAGAAACAAATCCCTGTCATCTTAAAGAAAACAGAGTCAGAGGGCACAGTGAAACAGCCAAGGCTTCTTGGAAGGCTGCATGCAGATTTATTACAGGGTAATGTCAGATAGCAGGGAGGAAGCCCAGCCTTCTTCCTACTGCTCTCTTGAAGAAAGAGAAGTTTAGGAGGTTGGCAGGAGGCCAGCACTCAGACAGAGGAGACCCTGTGTTAAGGCATGTTCAGAAAAGCAGTCTCCTCTTTGCCAGTATAAACGTTGCTTTTCTCCCCCTTAGCAGACATAAGCTGTTCCCTCTGCACTTTTAGCAATTAGTGGTGGAGACTGTTTAGAAAGGGTGAGCCCCATTTAGGCAGAGCTAGACTTCTCAGTGCCAGACACAGGGTCAGATGAAGGCAAACTCACCTTATCTGGCCACTCCTTCCTTCCCAGGTTATTCTGGGAAAGCCACAGAGCTACAGCAACAGTAACTGAGAAAGCAAAACCAGGAAATGGAACAGCTCAACTAGGACTTAAGACCCACAGTAAAGTAGCAGGTTCTCAGATACTGAAATGACTGATACCCCCTGACATATGAGTGCTAAGGATAACAGAAGCTACCCATTTTGCATTACTTTGGCATTTGGTCAATGCAGTCTAATGTATTTATCCTAGTAAACGGAGAGAGGCACCATTACTCCCATCTCACAAATGGGAGTAGAGATTAAACGACTTGAACATGGTCATTCAGAATGCCTCTGGTAAAACAAGGCACTAAACTAATGTCCAATGGGAACCAATTATATCATCCTTCCCTGGCTGAAGGATGAACATAGACACCCACCTCATGTAGAAATGGGACCACCAGTTTCCCATTACCCGAGATAAAGGGCAGACAAGCAGCCTGCATGCTACCAAGTCACTAACAGTGTCATCTCCTACATGTCATGGACCATGTTATGATGACATATTACAACCTGCCTGACATCTCATACCCCAGGTAACATGCCTACAGCTTATTGCTTACATTCTCCTCCTTCTCCCCTCCTCTCTCTACCCATTGTCTTCCAAACTTCTACTCGTTTGCATTTTCAGACCTGCATATTGTAAATTAGCTTCTTCTCTACCTTGGAGAACAATATCAGCAGTCTCCCCATGCCTGACCAAGGGCATTTGTGCCCAAAAGCTTGCAAAGAACACCCCCTTCCCCAACTACTTAGTTGGTCTAACATATATCACATCTACCCAAAGAACCTTGCCTGCCTATGTCCTTAGACTAATGGCTACAACCAACAACCCTACAGTATACATGTCACGAACCAGGCACCTGGAGCCTGGAAGACTGTTCTGAAGCAAGCTGAATAGGAACATTTTAACAAACCAGAAGTTTAGATGTTTATAGGGCCTCATCTGCAAGTCAGAGTAGATCTGGCAGCGGAACAGATCTTACTTAAGGCCTGTATTACATTTGTGGACGCAAGATAAGGAGATAATGCCAACTCCCAGCTGTTAAGTCACCAATATGTGGTTAACTGGATTGTTCACTCTACCCATCCCCCACAGATACTCAGCAGGGTGGACAACCAACTCTTCACCAGAGAGCATGCGCTCAGGGCACTGAAGGGTTAAGACACTAGCTCAACATCAAAGGGAATTCTTGGTCAGAAGGGGTTGAGAAACTGAGATGGGTCCAGGGTTGCGCAAACTCCTTGGAATCTTAGGAATTTCCCATTATTATCCCACTTCCCTTTCACCAAGGGTGGAGGGGAGAGGAGCGAGGACTCCAAGCTCTTCTTTCTGCACACAGCACTACTGATGCTGGCTTTGGGTTTCACCTAACACAAAAAAAAATAAATCAGAAGCCTATCAGAAGACAGTTTCTTGTGCATTTATGATACTGCTACCAGCCTCTCAAGGCCAGAGGCAGCTATTAAGAGTAACATATTTTACTTGAAGTTTGAGTGGCTTAAGTTTAGCCTGAGTTCTACACAAAGAAACAAGAGAGGCAGATCCTCATCAGAGCAGCAGCCACCACTGAAGCTGTGATGCTTCCTACCCGTGCTGAAGTCACCACACAAGGGATCTCAACCCTAGGTGTTAGGGCTTCTCTCTAGAGAACCAGATACTAGTCTGCCTTTCAGTCAGAAGGAACAATGCACTGCTTCAAGGTCTTGTAAAAAAATTATACTATAAGCTAAGACAGTGGTTTTCAAACCATGTTCTGTGGAGCCCTAGGGTCCCATGACAGGTCATCAGGAGTTCTGCAAAGTGATTGGAAGTAAGGGCGGAGCAGGCTGGGAGGCAGTGAAATCGCCATTGTTGGGCCAAGTTGCCTGGCTCTGCATCAGTCTTAAGGCTGGGATAGGGGCTCCAATGCACAAGCAGTGATGTGAAAGGGTTCTAGGACTTTAGGAAGTTTGAAAGCCATGGAGCCAGGACTCCTTAAAGCAGGTGGGGGCAGCCTATGGTCCTCGATCTGGTCAGCAAAGAGGCTGATCTGGTCTCAGAAAGCCGCACCCGGCCTGGGACAAATTGGGCAGCACGCAGCTGTGCCACACTGCTGCTCCTCTCCACAGCATACTCCCTAGCAGCACTTCCTACTTCCCTCTGTGCCTAAGCCTACAATAGCTGCAGGGGAGGGCCGTATGAGGGTAGCACAGACAGCTATGAAACAGGAGAAGGGATGGAGAGGGGAAAACTATTTGCAGCCCACAGCAGGTAGGCAGGTTAAAAGCTCTCCACAAGTCTGTACTGATACCAGAGGCAGTTTTTCTTCTTCTAGACTCACTAAAGCATTCCCACTTAACTCATACTTGGCAAGAATGAGAAGAGATTACTTCATGCAAATCTGTATGAAGTAAACAACCTTTGGCACCAGTCAAAGTCCATTCTAGGGCTGTTAAGGCCAAGCTTCCTATGTGTACTTTGTGCAGTTTAGAGGCAACTTGTCAAAAGGTTTAGCTTTCAGTGAGATCCTGAATGGCTGGCTATGCTACATTCATAATCAGCTTTTTCAGCCAGACACAAGATGTTTGGGATGGATATCAAGACTGGAATCCAATAAGCTTACCTGCTGCTAAACAAATCCTGTCCTGTACTCCTGTGATAACCTAGAGCAGGGGGTAAGCAACTTTTTCCAACAGCAAGCTGGAACAGCCAAGCCAGGGTCAGAGGCACCTGCTGCCAGAGCTTTTCTTTGCCAAAGCCACACATCCAAGGGCCAGATCCAAGGTTCCACAGGTCGGATCCTGCCCGCAGGCTGACAGTCTCCAACCTAGAGCTTTTCATAGCCATAGCTAACCAATCAGCTGCCAGCTACTAAAACCCAATTGCAAGGAGAAGGGGGAGGGGTCCCACAGAGCTCAAGTTTTATACCCTCCTGACTAGTCATACCCTAAAGCTGGAGTTAGCAGTTGACAACTGTACAAACTGGACATTTTGCACTACAAAAAAAAAAAGTTTCCTATTTTGCCTATTAAATGAAGAAGCAGGATTCCTAGGACACAGCTAGGATCCAATGTTTAACCCAATAAAGTTAGTCTCGCTTATTCTTCCACTGCATCATAGTATTGTATATCAGGGAATCTGATCCCAAGTCATAACTGACCAAACACTACATGTCTAATTACATTTCAAAACACCAATTCCAGTGGCATTAGACACATATCATCTCTGGCTGCAGCCTCACACTATTGGCAGTTTCCCACTTCACTATGGTTATAGCTTCATCGGTGCAGTCAGCAGCAGGAACACTGTACAAGGGTTACAGCAACTGACATTTTTGCTAGGCCACCTGGTACAGCAAGATGTCTTAGTTTTCTCCCCCTCTGCCTTAAGTGGGTTTAATACTCATCTTATAAAGATGTTGTCAGGATTAAATGTTTAAAGTAAATTGTAAGTGGAACATGCTATACAAATGCCAAGTAGTATTAACAGCTCTTACAAAAAGAATTGTACGGCATATGAAAAGCCACTACAAAAATCCTCTAGTGCAAGCTGCTCTATGAAGATGTTAAGACTCAGTTTGATGGATTCAGTAGAACTGGCAGGACTGGCCCCAGACTGCTGCCACTGCCACCTTAATAGCAGACAGTCTGTATCACCATTGTATTAGCTTCTGCTCATCAAGGCTAGAATGAAAAGCCGTGGTTCCAGTCAGTTTCACTTTCACAACAGAGTAACACAAAAAGACTGAAGCAACAGGAACACTGAAAACTAAAATGTGCCTGTACAGGAGATGCTTACAGAAGTGCCTTGGTTTTTGTTTATATTAGATATGGCTCTATCCCTCTTTCCAAGAGCCTGTCACCTGTCAGAGACCATAACGATCAATGGAGTTCTCAACGTCGTCAGAGTTCCATTTTGGAGTACTCTATACTTAAATCTCCATAGAAGTGAAACAATGATCCCCTAGTGTTGCATTAAGTAGGATCATTACAAGAAAAAGGATGGAAAGTCCCTTTGGCAGCATACTGATCATGAGAAGGTCAGTGAGGACTAAGGAGTCAAAGGCAGCTTGGTACCGATCCAGAAATAACTTAATTGACTAGTCTCAGATTGACAGAGGGGTAGAACTTTGAGAATTTTAAAGAAGGTCATTACTGGAAACACATTAGACATCTTTCCTACTCAAAGGATACGCCTTGAAGGAGCTGTGCTCCTTAAGTACCTCCCTACCTCTTACTCTGTATCAGGGGTTCTCAAACTTTGTGGAACTGTGACCCCGAGTGCTGGATGGCAGCAGTGGGGGGACAGGGAGTTCGCACACAGCAGTCACCACTGCCTTCCAGCACTCCATGCTGCCATCATGTGTACCCCCCAAGATGTCTGTGACCCTCTTAAGTTGCTTGCAACCCCCCAGAGGGTTGTGACCCACAGTTTGAGAACTCCTGCTCTGTATTTTTACTATTTTTCATCTCTTCCACCCTACTCCCCATTACCAGAGAATTCAAACATCCCGCACCCCAAGTAAGCAAGGACAGCTATCATCAGTTGCCTGTCTGCAAGTCATTTGCCCACAGTTACAGGAAATCTGGCAGAAGAAACAGCCAAGGTACTAGAAACCAAACTTTATGGAATTTTGCAGGCTGAGAAGGGAACAGACACTTACGCGTTGCAATACGGCTTTTTCTCGTAGCCTTTGTAGTTCTTCATGTTTAAGGTCATCTTGCAAGTCTCGCAGTGGAAACATGCTTTATGCCAGAACTGAAACAGAAAAAAAAAAACAGAACTTAACAGGAGAATCCTGCAATTCTAATAGAATATGATCCTAGTCCCAACAATAGCACATACCAACCTCTTGTAAACTCAAACTGCTCCTCTGGCTTATGCAGTCAGTAACTGGGGGGAGGAGAGGGGGAAAGGGAAGGTAGGTCACTGATTAGAGAGAGAGAGATTTCCCTAAAAGATTTTTCAAGGATAGACAATATCCCTAGTGCTATAGGACCTATGGTTTAAGCCTTGAAGGCCAGGCAACTGATTCCTTGACTAAACACTAAAAAGTAATCAGAATGATTATTCTTAGTAGTACAGTAGCACCTTGATTATGCCAAGATCAGGTCCCCCACTTTATACTCAGCAGCGTACAGAGGAAAAAATAATAATTCCTACTCAGGTGGGCTTATGGTAGACAAGAAGAGGGGAAGGCTCCTGATTGGGGAAAAAAGAGGGAAGGTGGAATAAGGCTTCAGGGAAGAGAAAGGGAATGAACATGGGGACAAAGTGTCCCAGATAAGACCAAATTCCCCCCCCCCCCCGAAAAAAAAACAAAAAAAAAAAACAACACCCTAAAAAGGGGAAAAAAAAGGGGGAAAAAAGTCCCCAAAAAAAACAAAATCCCCCCCCCCCCCCAAAAAAAACCCAATTCCCCCCCCCCCCCGAAAAAAAAACAAAAAAAAAAAACAACACCCTAAAAAGGGGAAAAAAAAGGGGGAAAAAAGTCCCCAAAAAAAACAAAATCCCCCCCCCCCCCAAAAAAAAAACCAACAAAAGAACCAGCAGCCTGACATGAGGATCAACCAAAGCATCTCAGCTACAGCTGCTTTTCTCTACTACAGCTGGCTGAATACCTGGGTGGCCCTTCCCAGCTGTCTCTCCTCTGAGCTCACATGGTTGGGGGCCATATGAGCCCCAGCATCACTAGAAGGGACAGGATTACCCCTATTGGGTCTCAACTCTTCTCCCTGTCAGGGCATGGGAGTACTAATTGCAGCTGCATGTTTTTGCTCTGACCTGCCAAGCATCTGGAAAGGTTTCACTTATACCACTGAATCTGTGAACCTAAAGAAAAGGGAAAAATGGGGGTGGGGAAAAAAAAGGGAGCCGCAAGCAAGGAAGCAGAAGAAAGTCTCTCTCCTCCCACCCTAGGGACAGAGCACTCAGCTAGTTTAAAAAATGGCAGCACGGTGGCATCCTGAGTTTCCCACATCTGCTGTGGGGGCCCACAACAGCAGCCTCAAGCCTGTCCTGCACTGTTGCTCAGGGCCCGAGGTCTAAACATATGCATACAGCAAAGGACTAGTTCAGCTCAGCTGCCCCCTTACAGATGCCAATGTGCACACTCCCACTTACACCAAGGCCAGAAGAAACAGTCCTTGAAATCCAGACCATGATTCACTTTTCCGACACACAAGCATTACAAGTTATGACAGCCACCACACTCCAACAAACTGTTGGTTTAACACCTAAAACATTTATAGAACAAGGACTGCACTTGGCCCCGATTGATGCGACTAGCTCCTCCCACTGGAAAAGGCCCCATGGAAAAAGTGTTTGTAAGCTTCTACTGGAACTCTAGACTTTTCCTAGAATAACCTTGAAACCAACCTGGACTCCCATCTCCCAGCTGGTCTCCCAAGACATCAACAGCTGCTAAGTGCACAAGCCACCCAAGCATGAAGGACTGCTGCAAGCCCAACTGCTACCACGTTCTGCCTACAGAACGCCCACAGACTCTTCAATTATTAGAGGATGGTGGATGCAAAGAAATCAAAAGCAGTGCACAACCAAGCAAACAGCAGCTTCCAGTGTCAAGTTACACCCTTCATGAGTCAAATTCAGGTCACCATGGACCTAGGGTTAGAACTAGTATAAAAGAACAAACACTCAAACTGACACCCAACAGCACACTGCTCCTCCATACCAAACATGGTCCTCCAAGTAGGTAGTGGGGGATACAATGTTAGCTACAAGGCAAAGCTCTCAGTTCTGGAGAGTTCCCAAATTCAGGGTGAACAGCTGGTTCTGCACTTGCTACTGGACTGTGGGTGGAGGGGAGCAGGGGTCTGCACAACACATTTAAGATACTCGGTCCCCCACATCCCACCACCACTGCTTCCACTATTTCAGCCTAACTGCTGAAGGCTGAGCAACAGCTTTGCTAGTCTCTTCAAGAGAGTCTGTGTTACCTGCACTTCAGTACCACACCCTGTTGAAAAAGCCACAGCACAAAAAGAGTTTATGACTCAGCTGAAGCAGAGGGCAAATGCCTCACTTCAATCACTCCAGGCAACATATTAATACTTTTCCTTGTGTGCCTGCCAAGTCACCCACGACATGCAGGTTTCTGTTTGCTTTTCCCCAAGTGAAAGAGGATGTCTTCATAGATGCAGATTTTTTCCAAGAGAGTTCTGCTCCCTATCCTTGTCAGGGGCTCTATGTTAGAAAATCTTGTTTTCATCTTCATTTTGGGAGGAAGAAAAGCATACAGAGTTCATAGTTTAGGACAGGGGTAGGCAATGTTTTTTGGCCGGAGTGCCAAAAAACCCCACAATGTCTACCTTGGAAGGTGCCAGAGTGCCACCATGCTGGAGCAGCTGGCCCACAGAGCCCAGTCTGCTTGCAGCAGACCTTGCAGCCTCCCAGCTGCCTGCTAGGAGCAGCCTGGGCTCCATGGCTGGCAGCAGCTGCTTAAAGCCTGGGCTGGTGGTGGTGCGCCGAGCAAAATGGCCTTGTATGCCATGCTTGGCAGGGGTTGCTGGCCCCTGGTTTAGGGCATCATGTTTGGAGTGCAGATACCCAAGAAGTATGGCAACAGGAGACTAAACCCATGTGATTTGACTGAGTCACTTAGCAATGGAGTTTAAATTTACTTTAGTTACCCAAGACTTAAATGCCTGAGGCAGATTAAGGGCCTGAATTCTAGAAGAATTTAAGCATTTATCTGGAAAATGCAGATGCTGCTGACTTGCTTTGCAGTGGTGTTGACAAATTTGTCTTAAAGTTGTATAGGATTCATATTACAATAGGTGCACGAACACCTCATTCAGATAGAACCATAGGTATTT
>NW_017728973.1:6531593-6536004 GCF_001723915.1 Gavialis gangeticus
CAAGAAGTATGGCAACAGGAGACTAAACCCATGTGATTTGACTGAGTCACTTAGCAATGGAGTTTAAATTTACTTTAGTTACCCAAGACTTAAATGCCTGAGGCAGATTAAGGGCCTGAATTCTAGAAGAATTTAAGCATTTATCTGGAAAATGCAGATGCTGCTGACTTGCTTTGCAGTGGTGTTGACAAATTTGTCTTAAAGTTGTATAGGATTCATATTACAATAGGTGCACGAACACCTCATTCAGAGAGAACCATAGGTATTTACGATCCCAACTGATCCTTCTCTCAAAGAGAATACCCAGCCTTCTGGCAGTGAAAAGGAACAGAGAACTCCTTCCTAGCTGGCAGGGCTCATCCTGTCATCCAGCCAACAAGCAGCCTTCTACACTAGGCATAAGCGGGATGTAGGCTACTGTGCAGGTACTGGGTCTGGGCAGCATTTTTCTCCAACAGAAATTGCTATATGCTCCACTCCTCACTTCAGACTGATGTATCATTTACTGGGGACACTGCTGCAATAATCAACTGCAAGAGCCAAAAGGAGAGAAGCCTTCTATCTAAAACTCAGGAAATCCAGGCAACCTGCTCTAGCACTTGAGGTGAGAAGAACAGCAGCATGTGAGACATAGGTAATGAATTGTTCATGTTTGCAAATAATGCTCCCGCTCACCCTCTCGCAGGAGTTAATTAAAAAGGACATGAGAGCCTCACAAATAGGTACAATGCTGTAGAAGGTTCAAATCTGGTAACTTTTAGCCTCCCCCTCCCTCCCCAAGGGTGGGGGAAAAGGGGACAAAAAAAAACAGCTCACACCCCCCCCCACCTCCTGGAGCAGATCCTAGTTATACTGCAACATACAATGTAGCAGTGTTGTCTCTCTCAGCAGGCTACTCTGATGAACTGAAGGAAGAAGCTGCCCAGGTCCTGCTCACACTGTACCTCTGTACAAGAGCGGAAAGCGGCTGCAACTAACCACTTCTGCAGACTGCTAGCAAGTAGCTCATGCAGACCACTTGTAGATACTCAGTATGGTGCAGTACCAGCCTATTTAGTCAAGTCAGTAGTAGCAGAAAGATCATCAGCTATGTCAAAAGAAGCTATGGCTGCATACCTATTGGTGACCAAAGCCCCAAGGAATGAGTTGCTACACCTCTTCATAACTAAAGTAGTATGATACCACATCCCCACTTCAGACAGAGTAGTAATTCTCTGCTTAAAGTGCAAGATAAGCCCTTGGTCATTTGTCTTCTATTTAACAAAACCTCAAGAAACAACCAGATAATGATGAAGTCGCCTGACCGGGTTTTTTTGTGGGTTTCTTAATTTAGCAATTATAGCCACAACCGCCAAGCCATGCAACATTTGTTCCAGTTATGAGTGACACAGGACGTGTCATTTCCACAGCGGAAGTCAGCCTCGTCAAACATCTTATCTGGAACTAATTGAACTCTTATCAAGAAGGGGTGGGGGAGGCAGCATACAGAAGTTACAATGTGTCCTTTCCTGAAATCCTAACAGATTGTCTAAAAACACAGACATTTCGTTACCCTGTTACCTTGTCAATATCAATGAAGCTAGAACAACCAGCCAGAGTCCCACCTACCTACTCAGCCTCCAGTATCTAGAGTTCTTATTTCTTTCTCCAGCTATTTTTGCAATGCAGCTTTAGTGAGATAGAACAATTACTTTCCCCAATTTGCTATGGAGCTGCCAGATCCAGCTCAGAATGGAAGCTATTAGAAAAATCTTAGTTTACCCATCCCAGCATCATAGAAAATTAGGGTTGGAGGCGACCCCAGGAGGTCATCTAGTCCAACCCCGTGCTTAAAGCTGGATCATGCCCAGCTATATTCCCCCAAAAGTACATCTGTTCTGAAGGATACATAGCACCCTGATATACATTAAAGATTCACTAATGGGAGTCTACCTATATTCTCTTTCCCCCCTAAACTCCTTGCCACTGCTCCCTCTCTCAGCTGAAGCATTGGCAGCACCAAGGCAGGCAGTGGGCTGTTTTTAAGTGACAGTGGTAAATCCTGCCGGGATCTGTGCTGAGTACAGTTAAACTAGGTTGACCTTCACACAGTAAAACAGGGATAACCCCTCACATTTGGGGAAGTCAGTAAGATTTAGCTTCCACCAGGAATCACCACAAGCCCAACCTCATCCCTTTCACCAACTGAAGCAGATGCAAGTTGCAGCTGAAAGCTGCATTGTAATTTCACTTTATTGACAGCTTCCTCTTTAATACAAAACTGCCTGCTGAGATAGGTCCAAAGCAGGCTGCACCTCTCTATTAAAAATGAGGGCTGTTGCTATAGGCTACCCTGCCTGCATCAGGCTCCACATTAGTTGTGGAGAATTGGTGCTAGCCCGGTTGCCTTTAAGCTAGCTATCAACTGCGCTAAAGTAACAACTACATGCTCATGAGGGACAGCTGAAACACACAATTAAAATAATCCCTCCTCCCAGTTGTCTACAGTTCAGACAGTGTGCAGTTCCTTGAGCCCAGCAACACAGTCACTTTGAACAAGAAGGGAACCAGGAATGGCTTATTAGCTCAACTTAAAAAAAAAAATTCCTAAATTGGGAAAAAAAAAAAAGGCAACATCATGCACTAAAAATGTGAGCAACAGGCTCTACTGAGATTCAAGAATGCTGCAGCCGAAATGCATGCATTCTTCAAGTTCCTTTATTAGTCCCTGAGAACTGGTCATCCCAAGACCCTGGGAAGGGTGGGTGGAGAAAATAACAAACAGCTCAGAAGGACCCAGCAGAAATGATGAAAAACTTTGCTGGGGCAGTGACTATTAGTCAGATGCCAGCAACCAAAAGTCCTTGTAACCAAGAAGGTAGAAATCAATGGAATGAGCATTTTCTCAATCTCTTCTGGCCTCAGGCACCACATAGATCCATCATCTATAGCAACAATTGCTTCTTTAAAAAGGAGAATTTGCCTCCCCGCTCCCCATTTCAGTCTGAAAAAAAAAAAGACACCAAAACAAGACACTCAAGTCCAGATGGCAATGAGAGCAGTATCAAGAATCTACATAGATGTTGCTAAGTTCCAGAATTAAATCAATCAGAGCGGTGGAGTGAAAAACCCAGCTAATGTAAAACAGATGAGGTTCTCTGCTTTGAGGGGAAGCATTAGCTGTTCCTTTCCATTTTGTCTATTTAGACACCCAGCTGCGCTGCTAACAGGAGGAAAGGAGCAGTAGCTAGCTTCCTTTACCAGTTGCCTCAAAGTGCAGAAACTGTTTTTTATTTAATTACATAAAAAAAAAAAAAGGCAAATGGAAAGCTGTGTTTAAAAGCAGCCCATAATGGTAGAAATATTATTTTTAAGTGTTCTTAGAAGGGCAGAATGAACAAATGCTGCTTTAATTCAGGGTGTCATTTCTAGACGACCTCTTCTGACCTTCAGTCAGTCTTGCAAGAGTTTGGTTGGAAGAAAGCAAAGCAACAAACAAACAAACCAACAAACGAAACGAAAACCATAAGCCTCCTGTGCCAGAATGAGCCGTTTCAGAGTTTCACAGAGAAATCAGGAAGGGGCTTTTGTATCCAACTATGTGCTGCTTCTTCCAAGAAGGGCAAAGAGCTGGGCTGGAGTCAGAGGCATTTTTTTCTCCTCTCTGTAAGGGACACCCTTTTTCTCTCTCTCTATGAGGGACACTCTGTTAGGGCTGGGGCTTAGGGGCAGAGGCTCAGCAGACAAGGTTGAGGGCAGCTCCCATACCCTGCTGTACCTCCAGGGTAAGAAGGGGGGAGGGGAGGGAGCCAGGGCCTGTCAGCAGCTCTGTGCAAAGGGGTGGGACGGGAAAGGAGGTGTCACCCCCCGTTGACATCCACCATCCGCTCCCCCCCCAAATTCCCACCCCCCACTCCCACTCTCTGACCCCTCCGAGTCCCCCCACAACCCCTGCGCCTCTTCCCCTGGATCCTATTGCAAGACCCACTCGGGAGAGGAGAGCCCCCAACTCCCCTCACCTTGTCCAGGCAGTTGACCTTCTCGGTGGGGTAGACGATCTTGCCGCAACGCGCGCAGTTGGGGTTCATGGCTGCGCTCCCGGGGCGGCCACTGCAGCCGGCGCGAGCCTGAGCCGCCGCCTCCGCAGCTCGCCCCTAAGAACCGCGGGGAGGGGCCAGGGAGGAGGGGGAGCGACTGCGCATGCGCGGGAGGAGGGGGGGTAAGTGAGTCGGGGGAGGAAGGAGGAGGGATAGTGATCGTTACAGTGCGCGCGCCCGCACGCCCGCTGGCAGCCCCTCCCCCGCCACACACACACGTTCCCGGACACCACAGTCACACTCACCTCCTTCCCCAGCGGCCGGGACACCCCCGCACCCGGCACAACAGCTCCACCTACAGCCCCGCTCGCGCGCCGTCGCCCGCCCCCCCCCCC
>NW_017728973.1:6536221-6540733 GCF_001723915.1 Gavialis gangeticus
AAACATACCCCTCTCCCCCTCCACGCACGCGTGCACTTATCCCAGGCACGCACGCACACGCACACACACTAGGACAAGCTCGATGCGTGCGCTCATCCCGCGCACTCCCACTGGCACACACTCCACACGCACACTCACAAACTCCACGCACGCACCCGTAGAGGTACACATGCTCCAAGGACACGCTTCTACACGCTCCGCGCGCGCGCACACTGCCCACACACTCGCACCTCCCCGGCACACAAACGCCAATCACACACACGGGTACATACTCCATGCGCACACATTCTGCGGGCACACTCGTCCTACGCGCGCGCACACTTCCATCCACCCACATACATACTCCGCGCCCTCCCAACACACAGCCCACGCACACTCCCGCACAAACCGCACGCACACATACTCCGAACACACTTTTCACACGCGCGCGCGCACACCAGGCTCCAATCACAACACACCGGTGCACACTCCACGCGCACACGCGTTCTGCGCTCATCCCACGCGCACGCACTCGCACAACCTCCACACGCCACCGCCCCCCAAACACACTCCCGCACAAACTCTACGCACACATACATTTGCACACACTTTCCACACACATACCCCACGCACGTACCTTGCGACAATCCCCACGCACACACCCTCGCACAAACTCCAGGCACACAGACACACTCGCAGGCACTCTCCACACACCCCCAGCATCTTTTACCACCTAGGCCCACAGTCAGTGCACAGAGGACACGCGCACCTCTCCCTCCACAGCAGTGCAGGCTTCACCCCTGCTGTTTAACCACACACGCTTCTCACGCGTACCCGCGCCACGGCCGCCTCCGCCCCTTCCCCTCCCCCTCCCTGCCGTACGTGTGCATATCTTCTGCCCCTTGAACGCGCCGCCACCCCCTCCCCTCGTGGACGCACTTGCACACTTCGCGCACGCTCATTCCTACGCGCGCTTGCTTCTCCCTTAAGCCCACCGGCTCACAACACACAATACACTCCCCTCCCTTTCTTCTCACTCACCCGCTCCGACACACTCACACTTGTACGTACGCACACCTTTCCCCTCAGGCGCTGCTCACACACTTTGCACACGTACGCACGCGCACATCCTCCTCTTTGAACCCATACACGTCCCTATGAAATTCAACGCACATGCTTCGGACACGTATCTACCCACAAACATGTTCCTACACACACACACACACACGAAATTCTGCCTTCACCACGTTAGCCTAATACACATAAACAAGACACAAGCACCCGCGGCCCCCGACATACTGACACCACCGGATTTCATGTGGGCACAATTAATTGTCTGTGCTCTCTTAAGGGGTTGGTAACGAAGTTTACGCCGGTAGAGGGGGTATAGCTCAGTGGTAGAGCATTTGACTGCAGATCAAGAGGTCCCTGGTTCAAATCCGGGTGCCCCCTTCTAAAATCGTCTTTTCCTCCACCCTCCGTTTAAAATGCTATTTATGACTGTCGCATCGACAGGGCAAAATAAAGCACAATTTTGTTTCTAATGCAAAAAATGTTTAACATCAGCGAGTCAGTAAGGGCTGTGGAGATGCATGTTCAGTTCTCCTTTATGTCCAGTAGAGGGAATATGTTTCAGTAAGGGATATTTTGCCTTACAGTCTTGTGTCTTTGGGTGATATATTGAGCCTGTATTTTAGAATAACAGTTATTACAATAAATAAATATAGACAATTTAGTGCCATAAATTTTCATCGCATTTTGCATGCACAGCATAATGCAGATTATACTTATATTATTTGTGTCTCTGGAGGCCAGTATCTTGCATTTACCAGACAACTGACTAAATTGCCCAATAATACATCTTGCATCCATAGATGCTTCTCAGGCAAATCCCAGGACATCATTCTCTCCTTGTACTTGGCCTTGGTGAGGCCACAGCTGGAGTACTGCGCCCAGTTTTGGGCTTCACAATTCAAGAAGGATGTGGAGAAGCTTGAGAGAGTCCAGGGAAGAGCCACACGCATGATCAGAGGTCAGGAAAACACCTTGCAACCACAGGCTGAGAGCCATGGGGCTCTTTAGCCTGGAAAAGTGCAGGCTCAGGGGTGGTCTGGTGGCTGCCTGTAAGTTTATCGGGGTGCTCACCAGTATCTGGGGGAATGTTTATTCACCAGAGCGCCCCGAGGGATGACAAGATTAAACGGTCACAAACTCCTCCAGGACCATTTCAGACTGGACTTAAGGAAGAACTTCTTTACTGTCCGAGCCCCCAAGGTTTGGAACAGACTGCCACCGGCGGTGGTTCAATTACCTACTTTGAACGCCTTCAAGAGACATTTGGATGCTTATCTTGCTGGGATCCTATGATCCCTGCTGACTTCCTGCCCCTGGGGCAGGGGGCTGGACTCGAATATCTGCCGAGGTCCCTTCCAGCCCTAATGTCTATGAAATCTATGAAATAAGCTCGCTTGGCAGTAGAGCGGGAGGCCTTGATTCTAAGTTGGCCCTGTTATTTTCAGTAAGCCAGAGCTGAGCAGTTTCAAGGTGGAAAATATAGATACAAAAAAGTAGCATTTTGGATAATACTGGGAAATGATCCAACAAGAATAGACCCAAAATCAAAACCACGTGTGTGAACCTGGTAAAATTTACAGTATTTGGATAATTCAGGACCCAGAACTTTTGGTTTTCTAATTACCAACTGATGTGCCAACTAATCAATATTTTGCCAAGTAATAACCCCAATTAATTTAAAATACAGTTCCCTTTTAGCATGATCTCATTATAACAGCACTAACTTAGCCTAACAGCATAAACTTGTATATGTTAAGGGGAAGTACCTTGGCATCAGACATGCATGCATACAGTGACACAGAAGCTAGAATCAAAATTGGTCAATTATGTGCCATAATGCCTTGCTAATAGTTGAAGGAGAGAGAGTCTCTTTCCGAGTCCTTTTCAGCCTGGGTTTTTGAAGCAAGTTCCCTATTTTTCCTGTGAAAATCTGCATGCTTGTGATAAGCAGATACTGACAACTGTTAAGTCCTAGTTAGTTGTAAATTTGTTATAGTTTGACACTTGCTTGCTACCTTTTATACATCTGTTTTCCCCATCCACTCTCTTATTTCTATCAACCCTCCTTTGCCTAAGTGCAGCCAAGACTTTTGTGTACACATGCACCTGATGATGACACAGCAATGAAAGCATCATTTATGATGCATGTCTCATGCAATCTTACTCAAAATGTTCATAGTTTGTTTTTTGCTTCTTCTTAAGCACAAGGGGTGTAGCAGTGGGGAAAGGAAATGAAAGCACTGCAAGAATGATATTGTGTACAAACGTGTCTATCCCAGGATTTAGCATTAAATTAATAAATAAGGTTCTGTATTGGTGAAGGGGTCTGTTAGCACTGGAGAGTTAAGATCCGTGATTAACTACAGAACCCATCTATCATTGTCATTCCTCTACTGAAAAAAGCTTATGAATCTCTGGTATCAGTTACTTTATAGCAGGAGAGCTCAACCCTCAGCCCATGGACCAGTTCCAGCCTGTGGATCCATGTCATCCAGCCCACAGGGTTCCCTGCAGTCTTGAAATTAGGGTGCAGGGGAAGTGGTGGCAGCTAATTGCTGCTCCCCTGCTGCCAAATTTTTGGACCTATGGAATTCTCTGCAGCGCAGATACCATAGCCCTGTGCAGGATGGATAGATCGGGCATGTGGGGCTGAGTGGGGCACAGGGCTGGGCAGAGGCCCAGTCCAAGTGCATGGATCCTTATCTGGCCCACGGATCTGCCTAGAACCACTCCTCCTGCCCATGGGGCAAAAAGTTTGAGTGCCACTGGTCTATAAAGTACAACTCTATCCAGCCTTCTGCTCTACCAATGTGCCATGTTCCATAACCTGTATTAGCAATGTCTTTATAAGGATACCCAGTTACAATGGTGTCAGTATATACACTAATATCTAAGGTGTGTCCACTTAGGATGAAATTTATCAGCATGTAAAACAAGGCTCCAGAGAGGCACCAGGGAACTTTCAATCTTTAGGCAAATGTGCTCCCATGACTTCATAAGGCATATAGCTACAGGGAGAATGGAGTTACTCAAAACAGGATGTGTATGTAGTCTTTCCTCTTTGACAAGACTGTCAATTTTGTTAGGGATAACTCATCCATTAGGTTTTGGCCTGCAACACTTTTAAGCATTTGAGGGTATGTACACATTAAATTTCTTTAATAATTCAGATACACAAAGCTCTTGGGTCAGAGGTGATATCTTTTATTAAAGCAACTAAACAGTAGCAAAAAAGAATCTTTTCTTTGCAAGCTTTCAGGCACATACACCCTTCTTCAGGCTGTGGAGAATTCAAAGATTGTAAAAGTCCTCATAGATAGAAAAGAAACTTCATTTTGCACAGGGGAGGTACAGGGTGAAAGTTTATTCCCTTGGGTATCTCAGAGTCCTTTGGTGAGAGTGATGCTCTCTGATGTGGAGTTTCAGCTGTTTTCTTCCCTGGAGGTGTCCAATGTCAGA
>NW_017728973.1:6545733-6547773 GCF_001723915.1 Gavialis gangeticus
TGGAGAATTCAAAGATTGTAAAAGTCCTCATAGATAGAAAAGAAACTTCATTTTGCACAGGGGAGGTACAGGGTGAAAGTTTATTCCCTTGGGTATCTCAGAGTCCTTTGGTGAGAGTGATGCTCTCTGATGTGGAGTTTCAGCTGTTTTCTTCCCTGGAGGTGTCCAATGTCAGAATTAGACAGGGAGGTGAAAAATCCTTTCTTGGTTAGCAATTAAGTTTACTTTTATTTAAGTTTACTTTTTCAACTTTTTCAAACTGCTAAAATATGATAGCTTCCATGTTTCAGGATCTATGTTGTAGCTGTGTTTGCGTGAGAAAAAAGAGATACACAAAGCTCTTGGGTCAGAGGCGATATCTCGGGTCAGATGTGCAGAGTAGGCTGTCCTCTTCCCTGGAAGTGTCCAATGTCAGAGTCAGAGTCAGTTGGTCTAATAAAAGATATCACCTCTGACCCAAGAGCTTTGGGTATCTGTTTTTCTCAGACCAATACGGTTACAACACAGATCCCTTTAATAATTCAGTGATTCCTTCTGGGAAACATGTATTTAACAGTTTACAACTGGGCTCTTCAGAGGGAAAGAACATATACATGTTTGTGTATATATCCATATGTAAATGAATGACATTGTGTAAATATTTTGTAATCAGGCCACTAACTAGACTCTGGCAGAAGTGGTATAACTTGGTATTCAAGCATTAGATTAAGGATTTAAAGTTTTCTTCTTCAAAGCCTCATGCATGTCCTCCTTAAAACCTTTGTGAATTCTGACAAGCACTGGTCAATTTAAAAAACAATAAAGCAAAAACTATGTTAGACCTGGAGATTAATGTTATAAAACATTGCATAATTGACAGTCAAATTAGCCCACTAAAAAGAGATTTATTAGCAATCACAACTACACTTCATTTTTGCTAGTCCTTTCCTTCTCATTTCCTGTGCTTTAATTAAAATTTTAAAAATTATAACAAAGTTCTTTAAGATTTTGTAATTGCTTAATTAATGATACATGGGGTTGTTTAATTTCTGGTAAATAAGACATCTGCACAGATGTTGGAGTTTGGTTATAAAAATGGAGGTTAATTCCTTGTTATAATACTGTAGGCTAAGTGCACGGTCCTTATTGTGAACAATCCGTTAAAAAGGGACTTCCTGCTTTTAAAAAACTAGTATTTAATACATGGCTTCTCTCTTGCTCGTGCTTTCCCTACTGTTGGTACAAGAACTTCCTTGTCTGCAGCTCTTGTCACATGTACCTTTCTACCTCATTGACTCTCATTTCCCCTGACAACATCTTGCATTCAGTGACAGTTTTTTCTTATTTTTTCTACTTAAAAGGCTAGGACTCAGTCCTAAGAGAAGACTGAGAGGGAATATGACTGAGGTCTGTAAAATCATGCAGGGTGTGGATCAAGTGAACGGGGAGCTGCTGTTCATGAAGTCCCAGAATACTAGAAATAGGGGCACCTGCTGAAATTACTAAGTGATGGTTTAAAACAACCAAGCAAAAGTACTTTTTTTTTTTTTTTTTTTTTTTTTTTTTTTTTTACACAATGCTTAGTTAATTTATGGACTTCATTGCCACAGGAGGTAGTAGAGGCAGATAGCATAGCCAGGTTCAAAAGGGACTGGATAAATTCATTGAGGATAGATCTATAAATGGCTATTGAACAGAATGGTTGGAGATGTTTCCTCTGGAATCTCTACACCAATGATTTTGGGGCATAGGGTGCTTCAGTGCAGGGCTAACCAGCAGGCAGCCCCCATGCTGAAGCACCTTTGTACCTCAGCCAGCCAATCCACAACATATGGAGCCTAGCCTGAGCAGCCAACCTAGGGCTGCTCCAGGCTTTCTGCAGCATGTGGAGCCTGTTTGGAGTGGCCTTGGGCTGGCAGGCTGACCTCTCCAGGTCCTCTGCCAGCCGGGGCTGCTCCGACCAGGCTCCACATGGTGTACATGAATAAACTTGGGAGCAATATATATTTCATTCATATATAGGGGCTGGAAGGGACCTTGGAAGATCATCGAGTCCAGCCC
>NW_017728973.1:6547784-6568001 GCF_001723915.1 Gavialis gangeticus
ATTGTCAGGGCCGGTTGACTTGAAGGTATCCAGCCTCTCAGTGTGTTCCTTTACGAGGTCAGCATTGATGGAGGGCGGGGGATCTCCCTCACCCAAACCTCCCTGTACCATAGCAAGCATGGGCGTCTGTGACAGGACTAGCGTGCTGGAGCCTTTTTGTTGGTGGCTCCGCCTTCCTGTCTTGGGCTAACCGCCTGCTTGCTCGCCTGCCATGCCTTGATCTTAATTGATTGAGTGATGTAATTAGCAGAAGGCTGCCCACTTTATATGCCTGGTGCCAGGGGGCGCTACCTGCCGCTCCTTTTTCCTCCCCTACACCGCAGCCCAAGCCTCGCAGATGGTACTTGACATGGTTTGCCCTATGCCTTGGCCCTCTTCTTTACTTCTGGGGTCCCTCTCTGCCCCCCCTTGCTCCGGGGCTCCCTACTGCCCCCTCTCGCTCCGGGGCTCCCTACTGCCCCCTCTCGCTCTGGGGCTTCTCACTGCCCCCTAGCTCCAGGGCTCCCGGGCTGGGGCCAATGCACCCCCAAACAATGCTGCGCCCTCTCCGGTGCCAGGAAACCCCACGCTACCGTGGCGTCCCTATGAGGCCTCCTCCACCCCAATAGCCTCACCCAGTCTTCTGGTTTTAACAATAAACACAAAACACAAAGCCCCTGGGCTATAACATAAACCATCCGGTACAACAGTTAATCTCTACCAGGCAACAGTCAGCAACCCGCAGATACCCATGCAGCCAAACCTTGGCCTCCTCTCCGTGCTGGCTGAGCTCCTCACTCCTTGGTTACCAGAGGAGGAACTGCTCTCCTGCCTTGTGCTTGGGCTTAAGAAGGGGCCAAAACCCTGCCCCTTCCTGTCAGCTGGCTCCCTTGGTTTCCCTGGCAACCAGCACCTGTGCTGCCTTGGTGACTGGCAGTTGAGCTTCCCCCTTCTCACCACTAGGGGTCTCTCCTGCCCTTTCTGCTTTTAGATGCAGGGCACCCACACGCAGTGCGACAGCGTCCCATGGGACTGATGAAAGACCAGCGCAAAGTACCCATTTAATAGGTTGGCTTTTTCCTGGGTGTCAGTTGTCAGTTGCCCCATCTGGTTCAGCAGGAGTCCAATGTTGCCCTTGCTTTTCCTCTGGCTCCCCACATATCTGAAAAAGGACTTTTTATTGTTTTTGATGCTTGAAGCTAGTTGGAGTTCAGTTGCAGCCTTGGCTTTCCTGGTTTGCTCCCTGCAGGACCGGACTAGAGCAGAATATTCCTCATTGGAAGTGAATCCCATCTTCCATCCTTTGTAGGCCTTTCTTTTTAGCCTCAGGAGATCTGCTAGATCCCTGGAGAGCCAGGGGGGCTGCTATACCCTCTTGCTGCCTTTCCGCCGAGATGGAATTGAATTAGCTTGTGTGTTGAGGATCGCTCCCTTGAGGAGCAACCACTTGTCCTGAGCTCCCCTTCTCCTGGGGTCACGGTCCCTTAGGGCCTCACTGACAAGCCTCCTGAGCTTGTCAAAGTTGGCTTTCCTGAAGTCAAGGACTTCTGTGTTGCTGACTGACTTGCCAGCTTTACGGCAGATGCGGAAGGTGGTCAGCTCATGGTCACTGTCACCCAGCTTCCCATTGATCACTAGGTAGCCAATTAGGTCATTCCTGGTAGCCAGTACCAGGTTGAGCAGCGCTTTCCCTCTCGTTGGCCTGTAGACTTCTTGAGTCAGGTAGAGGTCATCCACGCACAATAGGAAGCTTTGCGACCTCTCGGATTTTGCTGAGTGATCCTCCCACGAGATGTCCGGGTAATTGAAGTCACCCATGACAACCATGGTCCTGGAGCATGCGGCCTCAGCCAGTTCCCGGGCAAACTTCTGGTCAAGCTCTTGACTTTGGGTGGGAGGTCTGTAGTAGACTCCCACCGTTGTGTCCCCTGTGCTGTGTTCCCCATGGATTTTAACCCAGAGGGTCTCCAGTCATCCACCCTGGTCACCAACATCAGTTTGCAGGGACATGTAGCTTTCCTTAACATAGAGATCTACACCCCTGCCCCTTTTATCTACTCGATCCCTCCTGTATAGAGTATAGCCATCTATAGTCCCACCAGGTCTCTGTTATCCCTATGACATCATAATTATTTGCACTGAGCAGGAGGACGAGTTCCTCCTGCTTATTCCCCAAGCTTCTGGCATTTGTGTACAGGCAGGCAAGTGTCCCCTTGTGGGCTCTTGCCTTCCCCACAGATTGTACCAGGGCTGGGGCAGGGGTGGGCTCCCTTAAGTACCTTGGCCTGCTGGCTTTGCAAGGGTTGCTCAGTGGGCCAGCAGTGGCGGTAGTCCCCCCATCTCCCAGTGGGCTTAGTTTAAAGCCTGGTGGAGCAGGTCAGCCAGTATGCTCTGAAGTCTTTTGCTCCTGGGCACATGTTCAAGTGGCACACCTGGGAGCAAAACATTTGGAAGCAGTAAACTCCAGAATTTATTCATGCACATTAATTGCACATGTAGATGCACCCCTTGTGTTCTTAAATTCTTATGATCAATATATGATTTCCTTTGATCTCCCAAAATTCTACTCTCCAGTTTACTCAGAGTCATATTTTTTCTTTCATAAGTAAAAAGAACTGTTAAGCTTTTTGTTATCAACACTATCAATCGCTCAATATGAGGAAGCCAGTCTTCCAGTAAATAGGGAAGTCAACAGTGAGTCTGCAGATGACTGAGGAGGCCAATCAGAGATTTGCATGTTCAGCTGCACACATGGCAAAGAGTTGCAAGAGGAAGGAGTAGATCCTGATGATATTGGGTCGCAGCTCTTTCCCTTGGTCTTGAACAAGATCGCTGGTATTAATTTTTCTGTACTTCCAATTGATGTGAGGTATTTTCTGAAGACAGCACTGATGTTACTGGTAACATTCCACAGTTTTCATGTGCTTCCAATACGTCATCCAAGTTTCGTACCCTTACATCAGGGTAGGAATGACAACAGCCTGGTAGAAGAGAAATTTGGTTTGGATTCTGATGTCATGATCATCAAAGACAATTTCAGAAATGTCCAAAGGCAGCACTGGCAGATTTTATCCGGTGTTGACTATACTTGTCTGTTGAAAGATAGCTGCCAAGGTAGAGGAAATACTCAATATTCTCCAAGGATTGTCCTCTAAGGGTGCATCTACAGGCAATGGGTTACTGTGCGTTAGCCTAATTTACTGCGCAGTATGGGTGCACTTCTACATAAGCATGACCTGACTGCACAGTAAAAATGGAAAATCATGACTAAATTTGATACCTGCAAATGCAGGTATCAAATTTAGTTGCAATTAGTTAATGTATAGTAATGCATGTGTAAAAGTGACCCAGCACTAACTTCAGTGCTGGGTTTGTCCAGCCACTAGGGACCAGCCTAAGCCCAGCCCCAGGGCTCCTGGCTGGTCACCTTTTCTGCTCCAGGTCTGGGTTGTTCTCTGGCAGCACCTAGCTGCAGAGCATAAAGTCACTTTGTGCCTTGGGGAACACTGCACAGGCGGCTGCTGGAGCCTGTGCACTCCCTAGGACCAATGCAAGCCTTGTGTGCCCCTGGACAGGCCACAGGCTGCCCTCTGCCCCCTTCAGAGCTGCTGCTTGACCACAGATGAGTGTTGCAAAGGGCTGCAGCTTGCTGCACTCCTACTTCAGGACTGATATCTCCCCAGGCCTGCTGGTTGGCTGTCTCTAGCAGCAGGGCCAGCACCTGCTCCCTTCAGAGAGCCTCCTGTCCTTGTAGGTCCTGTGGTGAAGTGCCACTGCCACACGGCTCCCAGTCCCTGGCCATGCCCCTGTACTGGGTGCTGCTAGCTGGTGTCCAGGGCCAGCATCACAGGGACAGCCATGCGGGGCCCAGAGAGCTGGTGTGAGACAACATGTCCTCAAGTTGCTCCCTGTTGAGCCCTGGCCCTGCCCATGTGTGCATGCCTGTGCCAACTGTCAGGGCCCCCAACTGGACCCAGGAGGAGGTTAGTGACCTTGTGGTGCTCTGGGGTGGTGCTGACATGCTGAGGCAGTTTGCATGGGGCAGGTGCTCGAATGCCCACATTTTTTATGCCCTGTCAGACAGCATGCAGGAGCAGTCAGCATGGCAGTGCCACATGAAGGTCAAGGTCTTGTGGGCACAGTGGTTGGCCATGACCAGCTACAGTGGTCAGTCTGGTCATGCCTGCAAGACCATGGTATTTATGTAGGAGATGACCTGCATTTTGGCACCCTGTGACCTAGGCCACACCCCTGCGACAGTCACCAGCAGGGGCAGCTTGCCCTAGCCCCTGTCGCACCCTGACCCCTCCGGTATCATGTCACCAGAAGAGGGGATCTTGGGACTTCATCACCCTGCCCCGTCCTTCCCCCTGGCAGCTGTTTTGGGAGCCCTGTCCAGTGGCTGTGTCACCCTTGGCACAGCCCCAGACCCCACCAAGAGGAGTGGCCGGCAACATTACCGCTGGCTGACAGCAGCACCCCGGGGGGGGGCCTGGCCAAGTGCTAGCCCTCAGCGCACTGCAGGCTGCAGACACCGGGCACAGGTGCTTGTCCTTGCTGATGGGGAGGCCTGAGCCAAGCTGCCAGCCTTGCCAGCCCCAGACACACAGTAAGTCCTGCACTGGGGAAGGGCCTTCACAGTTCTCACCCCTACTCCCTGCCTCGCCTGCTTGCACTCCCCTGGTTCCAGGTCCCCCCCCCCCCCAACTCCCTTCAGTACACAGAGAGGCAGGACACAGTTCAGAACTTTACTGAGCAACCCATGTCCTCATGTGTGGCTGGGTACAGGCCTCTCATACCCTGAGAGAGGCATCGATGCTAGCAGCGATATCCACTTCAGCAGCAGGGGGCAGGGACATGTAGCGCTGCCACAGGTAGCACTCCAGGTGGCAGTGGAGGTTGTGGGGCAGGCCAGGCTTGCCCCTCTTGCCATTGTAGTTCTGGGTTCTGAACCAGGAGCGCAGGTGTACCTGGGGCACCAGGAGGACCATCAGCAGCAGGACATAGAGGCTTGGGCACCCCTTAGACTGTACAAACATCTCATCATGCACTGCTCAGGGCACGTGTAATAGGGATGTACTTGGGGCATAGTAGTGGCATGGTGGGGGGGCGGCCCTGAGGCACTTCCCCAGAGAGGCCCCCTGCAGGGAGGGTGGGAGTGTAGCCAACCCCTTGTCCCAGTTGTCTTGGAGCCCTGCATGCGCCAAACCCAGGTGCTATGGTCTGGGCAGCAGCCCAGCAGAATGGGTGGCTTGTAAGGCAAAGCAGGGTCTGAACCTACAGCAGCAGGTGCTGCCAGCCGCCTGTTCTGTCCTGCCCTGGGAAGGGGCCAGGGAGGCAGGTTGCCTGTGGCCAGCACCCAGCAGTCTGCCAGCCCTAGAGGAGCACCTGGGAGCAAGCAGGGAAGGGGCAGGGGGGAGGGGACTCAACTGGCAGCAATCTGGGCCCAGGACTGCTTGGCTGACTTACCATGGTCCCTGGGCACCCATGCATGGCTGACCCCCAATCTGAGGCTGCGCAGTGCCCTGGTGCAGAGCATCTTATCTCTGAAATGTTGCAAACTCTCACAAAAGGCTTCTGTCTCTTGCCTCTGCAGGACCAACACCAGTCCATTGTGTGCTGATGGAACAGCTGGCACATCCCAACAGCTCCAGTGCAGGGTAGCAGAGACCGAAAGCCCACATCAAGGATGTGCCAACTGTGCCATCAGCAAACAATGGACTGGATCCTCCTGCTCCAGTGGCTGGTAGCAGCGGCAGGAGAGTGGGAGGTGCAGGTGCAGGAGGTGTAGGTACAGGCTTGGCAGACAGAAGATATTGAGTGGGAGACTGCCAGAAGGAGGTGCAGGACCAGGTGCTGTGGGACCGCTGGGTGCAAATGGAGGCCCTGGAGCAGGAGCGTGTGGAGCTGTTCCAGCAGCAAGTGGTCCTCTAGGCCCAGGCAGTGGAGGCTGAGGATGCCAATCACTAGGTTCTGGATACTCTCCTGGCCCTTGCAGCAGCATCCATGCCCCACACTGTCCAGCCCCCACCCATAACCCTGCAGAGCCCCTGGGTCCTGCCTGCCTCCCCGAAGCAGACCACCACCTGGGCCTGGGAGGAGATCCTCTGGAACCTCCTACCTGCTAGACCTCCTGGCCTGGCACCCACCCCAGACCTGCCACCATCCACCTGGGATTCCTTCAGATTGTAAATGGGTTTTTTATTGTTGGTGGGTGGGGAGGGTGGTGGAGGGACTCTGTTGGCTGATGTGGAATGGGGCTCTGTGTGTTGCGGAGGGAGGGGGCAAGGGAGGATGTTGTTAAGGGAATAAAACTTTTTGTTTCAACCATGTGTGTGTTCTGAGAGTGGTGCTGGGGGTGTGCAGGGGGTAGGGGTGTGTGGGTGGTGGGGCAGGCATGCTGGAACAGGAAGTGCAGGAGGAGTGGGTCATCTAGGGCCTCCCACAGCCAGTGCCTTGGCCTCCACCAGTAGGCACACAGCCATTCTGTCAGCCTTAGCAGGTGTGGGGGAGGCCTTCAGGGGCCAGTGAGACCAGAACCATGGCCAGCAGGAGTGTGGGGTGCTGACTGTCACTGGCAGGGGCCAGGCTGGAGCAGCAGGGTGCTGATTGTCACTGGCAGGGGCAGGGGCTAGAGCAGACCTGGCATGGGGAGGAAGGGTGGGTAAAGAGGGAGCTACCATGTGCTGCCCCTATTCTGGGCATGAGGCCCCTGGGCAGGGAAGGGGCTGGGCACAGATCAGAGTTTCCAAGATGGCTGCCAAGTGCTGGCAGCTGGCTCTGGTTTCAATGTGGCTGTCAAGTGCTGGCAGCCATGTGGCCAGAGGCTGGAGCTCCCCCTGGTGGCCACAGGGGCATAAAGCAGGGCTGCAGGGACTTGGCACCAACTTTATTGCCAAGTGCAATAACTTTAGTGCCAAGTGTGTAGTCACTTGCCAAAAATTGATTAATGTGCATTAGCTTAATGTGCATTAAATTTAGTCATGTTTAAATGCATGTGTAGATGCACCCTAATTGTAATGTGTGGAGAAGCAGCTGGTTAGCTTGGGGTAGGTTGGAAAATATCTTGGCTTTTGAGAAGGTCTCAGTGAGTCCAAGCATTTCAGATGCTTCACAGAAGCAGTCAAGACTGACCTAATGCCCTTCAACTACATGGGTAGACACAGCACAATTGTCAGCATATTGAAGATCAGTAATGGAGATGTTGGTTAACTTGGATTTGGAATGCAGCCAGTTGATACTAAAGATATTTTAAGTCAGGTGATACTGGATGCTGATTCTAGATGGAAGTCTATTAGCCATAAGATGCGATACAGATGGAAAAGAGTGTGGGTACAATCATACATCCCTGCTTGACTCCAGTTCTAATAGTGAAGGTTTCCATTTCTGAGCCAGTGCTCGGGATGGTTACCGTCATGTTGTCTTGAAGAAGTCTGATAATGGTAGCAAATTTTGATGGGTATCCAAATTTCATCAGGATATTCTCTGGAGCCTGTCTGTTGATTGAATTAAAGGCCTTAGTCAGGTCACTGAAGGCATTGTAAAGATCTCAGTGTTGCTCACAGCACTTTTTCTGCTGCTCTCTAGCAACAAAGGTCATATATGTTGCACCTCTGAGCTGTCTGAAACCACATCAGTTTAATTAAAACAATTAGTTTCTGAAACCACATTGGGACTTTGGTAGAATATCCTCAAGTAAGTCTATTGAGGAGAAAGCTGGTGAGGATCTTCCCAGCTATGGACAGTAGTACAATACTGTGATAATTGCTACAATTTATCCAACTCTTTTCTTGAATATGGTAACAATTCTGGCATCTCTCAAGTCACTGAGAATCTGTTCATGTTTCTAGATTTTCAAAATAATTTGACACTCAAATATTTTATTCTAATATCAAAGAAAATGGCATTGACACCATTTCACAACACCTAATTAAGGACTGCCTTTCAGAAACACCATCTTATTAAGAGGCCTTGAAAGCCATTAAGCCAATGAAGAACAGTAAATCATATGGTCCTGATAGAATACCAGTTTATAAAATTTATAAGCAAGACAGAAAAATTCTCTCTTCCCAACTATGCATTGTTAAGATTTTCATCTTCTTGATAAAAGGCAAATAGAATTTGTGGTTTGGCAAGTACATTTCCAGGATGATTTTGCAAGGGTGATCTAATTATGTGCTAGCCTTTTGGGATAAAGCTTACATGAAAGACACTGTACAAACTGCATTACATTTGTGCATATACAAGACTGTGTTCCATTATATTGCTTTCATTTCTTACAAACCACATGTTTACTGTCAGTGGTTGTTTATACAGCCATGAAATGGCAGGGTATTTCATTGCTACTGAAGTCATTATTTTAAACATATATTTCCAATTATTTACTTCCAAACTGTCAAGCTATTTTCCTAGTGCTGTGCAGGGAGAGCTTAGAGGACTGGGTAGATGAAATATTACAAAAAGTATCTCTTGTAGTGCCATCTTGAATTAGATTAAACAATCCCAGAATAAATGAAAATCATTTACCGCCTGTAGGCAAAAATCTCTTTCACGTAGTAGTTAAATTGCACAGGGATTCACGGAATCACTAGAGCTGAAAATTAATATTAAGATTTAAAAGATGGACAAGTGTTAATCCTTTCTAATAGCATACAAAGATTAATTTAATCTAGTGCACAATTCTTGTATTTTCAGTCCCAGATCTACTAGTGATGGTTAGATTCCATGTGGTATGTTCAGAGGGCACCTGGGCTCAAATCCAGGAAACTTTTCAGCTGGGGCAATTGTTCTACCAACCAAAATACATATATCCTCAGCTGTCACAGCTCCTTGGGCAAAGCTTGTTTAAGCAGGAACGGTGACATTATGGACAAAATCCATATATTATAAATATTTTAGACACAGCATGTAAAATAACCATGAGCTGAAATTAGTCTAGGTTTATTGGTCATATCCCTGGGAGGATAAACTCTTGGAATGCCTCCAGTACCAGAAATATTATGCTCTCACATGATGTTTTAATACTGTAATGATTAGACCTGTAGAAGGCAGGACAGATTTGTATCTTATGGATTAACCGAAGTATGTGTATATCATAGAATCATAGAGAAGTAGGGCTGGAAGGGGCTTCCAGAGGTCATGTAGTCCAATCCCTTGCCTGAGGCAGGATCATCCCTACCCAAACCATCCCAGACAACCATAATCTAAACTACCAGCTAGACTGCCATCAACTATGACAACACAGACCTAGCACCCTAGATATATAGATAGATATACACCTCTACTTTCACAGCCCTGTCTCATGACCAGTCTGGTTCACTTGACAGCCCCTGGCATATATATACCTTTACAGCATCAGATTACTATTACAACAGTTGCATCTGCACACTTGCGTGCCCATCTGCATCTTTTTACCCATTACAATCACGCTGGGCTGCCTCCACTCCCTCTGCCCCCTCCTCCTCTTCCCCGCCCAACAAGGGATGGGGTCCCCTGTTGCCTGGTCAGGTGCCTGTACAGCTTTGTCTCTTTGGTCATGCATGGTCTTGGCCCCTGTCACCATCCAGAGGAGTAGGCTTACCCTCTTCCCCACCTCATTGGTATATGGGTAATACCAAAGGAGGTGATGAATTGTCTTCTTTTTGTAGCTCGTATCTGCTCCAAAACTGTTCCAGGACCTTGTCAAACCATAATGGTTCCCATGTCCACGGGCATGGGTTGGGCCGTGTGGACACCCTCCCCCCCAGCATCTTAGCAGGTTCCCTGCAAAATATTTCACAAAGCAAGCAGTTTTGGAGTCTGCTGCAGGTGCCAGGTTAAAGATCTGACTGAAATGAAAAGCCAGACATTTAGCATTACTCAGCCTCCAGTCTATTTTGTCTTATAGAGCTCTTATAGAAATTAGACACACTACGGAACTTGTGCCGCCTGTTGTTGGGAGCACATGACACTCATGAGGGCAGTGTTACTACTGATGCTTCTGTACACCATACTGGTCTCCCCCCAAGCAAATCATCCATAGAATCCAAGAGGTCATGTGTATTTTCTTCTGGGGCACCAGATGGCAGAACACTGCTCTCATAATAAGTGCCATGGTGTGTTGGTGCCTGCCACTTTAAGGACTCAGCCAAGCAGCCAGCAGGTGCTTGATTGCAGCGGCCATTTTAGATCCCTGGCCGCCCATATAAACAGAGCAGTTTGCTGCTGGCAGGCAGGCAGTAACATTGCCTGGCTGCAGGGCTGCTTGAAACATCTGGAGGTAAGGGAGGAGCTGTAGGAGATGGCTTAGAGGCTCCAGGTCCTGGGCATGACCTAAAAATGCACCCTGCTGGGAATGGGTGGCCTGGTAGGGCTCTCAGTAGTGCAGGAGCCTCCAGGAAATGCCAGGCCCGTTACCACTTCAGTGAAAGGCGGATTGTGGCACCTTAATAACCCCCCTTAATAAGCTCCCACAACTGGGTGTGTTATCTCCTAGTAGGGGCCAGAAGGAACACCCACGAGAGTGGGTGGGGATAGAGGCTCAGAGGCCTGACTGAGAGTACCCTCAGCTGGTCAATGTTGGGGCCAGGACCAGAATGGTCAAAAGGCCCAGGGGTCCACCATGAGGGATGCCCACAGCTGAAGGCCTGGGGTTCCAACTGGCCTTGGAGGCGAGGCCAGGGCCTGTGTGGCCAAAGGTCCTGGGGGGACCACGCCCAAGAAGGGAAATAGTTTCAGGGAGCTAGGCAGCCCTGAATGAGAGCGGGGTTAGACTGCCTGAGTGGAGGGATCCAGTTGGGGTCTGAACTGGAGGATTCTGGGGCCCAGTGTGGGGTTGGTGAGATTAACAGCAGTGGATGCCATCTGCATGGCTTGGGCTGCAGTGTAGGGAAGGAACGGAGCTACAGATAGTGCCCCCTGGCATCGGGGCAAGAAATGAACAGCCTCCCACCTAATTAAGATCATTCATTAGATTTCATCAAGGCATGGCAGGAGAGAAGGCGGGCAGTTGGCCCAGGAACAACCATTTCATATGCCTAGGTGAGTTGTGAAACGCTTTCCATCAAGCACTTGTCTCTGCATAGATGTTGAGGATGTCCATGTAGGCCAGAACTCATGTCTCTTTCCTGCTGCCCCAAGGGACCCCCTTTTTCTGGATCCTGGGGTCTTGCCTAAGCTGCTGGGCTAGTGGTTCCACCATGCAAATGAAAAAGATTGGGGAGAGTGGGCATCCTTGCTGGACCCCCAACTCCACTGTGATTGGAGCAGTTAGGAACCAGTTCACCAGCACACAGCTGTTCACATCAGTGTACAGCGTCCTTATCCAGGTGATGAAGGTCAGGGGGACCCCCATCTTTCTCAGCGTCACAAAGAGGAGTTGGTGGGACACCTGTTGAAAGCCTTTTCTAGGTCGAGGTTCACCATGGCTATGTCCAACCCCCTCTCCTGTTGGTACCTGTACCCGGCGGGCTTCAAACATCCAGTCCCGTGCTGCCTGGCTTTGTGTGTGTAAAACTGCTCATCGCTCCATCTCAGTGGTCTTACAGCACAGATATCTTGCCCCGGGGTAGCCTTCACCCCAATATCACCTGCCACGACTTTGTTCATTCCTTCAGTGGTGGGGTCCAACTACTGGGGCTTATCTGGAGTCTGGAATCTCTGGACAGCATTCTTCTGCGAGGCTCCAACCTCCCCTACACCTCGCCCTGATACCCAGCCTCGCCGAGCTGCTGACGTCTCTCGGCCCAACCCTCGCCTCTTGATGTAATGGGCACTCCGTACAGATGCCAAAGGTTTAACCTGACCTTGAATCGAGCCATTTATAAGGCCCACTGCGGCCTTCCTTCCTACCCCTCCAAAAGTGGGAAACAAAACAACAAAATCAAGGAAAACACTGCCAGTAAAAATCCCTGGCCTCACACAAAATGGGCTGCTCTAGCCCTGAGAATTCCTCTCCCAACTAACCCTGCCTTGGGTACCCCTAGGTATGGCTGATATCCCTCCTGAGTGCCGAACAGGACTACTGCTGGTCCCACCAGTTCAGCCCACTCTGTCCCTCACTGAGCGGCTCCGGCTGGTAGGAGCTTGTTTCCTCCAGCCCCTCCCGCTGCTTAGGCTCTCTGGTCCTTGTTGGGGTTGACTCCTAGAGCCTTCCCAATCCCATGCCGATCCCACCTGGGTTGCTGACTTGACTTCCATCACCCTCTCTTCGGGGCCATCCCTGCTGTCAGCTTCCTCATTTGGAGCCCTTGGATCTTCTCCCTCAACTCCTTTGCCAAGAAGAGAGGCATCCACCGACCCACCGCTGGCATCCTCCCTCCAGCAGCCTCAGGTGCAGCCTCCTGCTTCATAGAGGGCCGTCTGGACCCTTCTCGCCTCCGAGCGGGATTCCACAGACACCTCCTCTGGTGGCTCCGCTCCTCCTCTCTCCTCTTCTTCATCCGCATCGCTTTTTATTTTCCCGCACCGGCTCCGCTTGTTCCGCCCTGCAGCTGGCCACAGTTTCAAAAAGACGCGGCTAATCAGTCACATGGGTCCCGCTGCCACTTCCGGTCTCGCCACAGCGTCAGCTGCAGGTAAGGGAATTTCCATTTCTTTTTCTCTTTCCTTGTCTTCCCTGTTGTGTTTTGGGTCCCGGGACTCCCCCTTAGCCCCTCGGGGTCTGTTGCCTGTACTTTCCCTGTGACAGTACCACAGTGCATCCTGCAGCTGCATCAGGGCACCATGGATCTGTCACCCCAGTACCATGCATGCCTGGTCCTTGTGGATCACTGTACCTATAACAGATTTGAGATGCTCAGCCAAGACTTGTAATTGAAATTTAGGAGGGTTATAGACCTCCAGTTCTTCAGGTCCTCCCAAGGACCCTTCTTGTATCAATGCCCACTGCAGAGATGTGCAGAGGGTATATCCCAGGCTGTCACTGCCCCACAATCCTGGCCCCACCCTCCCATCCCACTCCCGGACACTGTTCCCTGCCCACTCTCCCACAGCCCCATGCCCTCTGTCCAGCAGAGCACACCCTGCTGGCAGGGGTCTCAGGCTGGTCTCCACGGAGACCCCACTCTATCCAGCTCCCTCAGCAGTGTGTGTGGGGAAGACAGGCCCAGAGCCGGATAGGATCAATTCCCTCCCCACTATCCTGTCAGCCTGGGCCAGGTCAGCACTGCCTCCCCCGGCCTGTAACAGCTCACCAAAACTCCTTAAGAGGCCCTCCAGCCCAAGTAAATGCCTATCCCTGTTCTAAACCATGCAGTAGTTTGAAACAAGGGCTGCATCTACATGAGACACTGATTGCACAGTAGCTTGTTACTACTGTGCTGTAGCATTGCATGGCACAAAGCATGACATGACACTACTGCACAGTAATAACAAGCTACTGCACAATAGTAATGAGCTACTGTGCAGTCAGCACCACCAAAAAGCTTTTTGGAAACGCTACTGCACAGTAACTCCAATTACTGTGCAGTCATTTAGAACTTGTGTATGCAAGTATGAAATGACTGCACAGTAACAACTGTGCAGTCAGTTGCACGTAGACATGACCAAGGAGATACTGATGAGGATGAAGTTGGTTCCTTAGTCCCGGTTCCCAGTTCCTTATTTCTAGCTTCTGGTTCGTTTTTCAAAGCTAATATTTACACAATTTAAGGTTGTTAATAGTGAATTAGACATGCTAAGGAGTTAGAATTTCAGCCTCATGAGACATTGGGATTTGAGTTTTTAACCACTTCCTTGCTGGGCAAAGGCATAATCACTCTATGTGGCCTCTATGAAGGTTTTAAAAAGAGAATGACTCCAATGTACTTGTAGGGCTTGTGATGTCTTGTATTACTTTTCTTTGCTGACGTGACAGACCAAGCAAGTATGATTTATTGCCCTGTTGTTGTACATACCTATTATTAAAACCCACATTTTGAGGTGAGTGGGGGAACAGCAAAAAGGAGGTTATAATATTTTTTCTTGTTCTTGATCAAAAAACAACAATATTTGAAACAAAATGAACATATTGTTTAATTTTGATATGAACACTCAAATGTAACTATTATACTTTTTAAAAGGGTTTGAGCTGGATCTTTTTTCTCCCTCTACTTTCCTTTTTTTCCCACTGTAAAAAAGGAGAGGGAGCAAAAATATGAACATTACAAAGGAAAGCATGACTTCTTTTCAATGTTTTAACTTTCTTTCCACTCTTCCAGTGGGGGGCTTCAAAGAGGGGACTGAGAGAAAATGGAAGGGAAAAGGATGGGGAGCAAAACTGAAACATCACAAAACACATAGGCAATGTGTTGGAGGGTATGGGGGGGGCATGTGCCCCACTTGAGACTGGCTGCTGCCAAAGCCACCACTGGCTTCCGTAGGCAGTCGCTGCTCATCACCCGCCCCCTCCTCACTGTCGAAAGTGCTGCTGGCATCTGCGGGCAGTCCCTGCTTGCTGCTCACCACCTCCACCCACCCACTGCTGACATCGCCACTGGCATCTGCAGGCAGTCACTGCTCACTGCTCGCTGCCACCAACACCACCATCAGCATCTGTAGGTGGTCCCTGCTCACCACTTGCCACCACCGCTGCCACCTACAAATGGTGCCCCCCCAGTCTCAGGAGGCACCAGTCGTTCATGGCAAAACAAATGCAAAATGTTAAATAATATTTAAATCAAATATTTTCATTAAGAATAAAATTAACTGAGACACAAAAAAACTAAATATTTTAATGTTTCTGTTGAAAAGTCATGTTAATCAAAAAAGTTATTGTTGATCCTATAGCACAGAAGATTTTATTTTCTCCTATCTCCATTTCACTGTTTCCACGGAGCCTCATACCTCAATTAACATGGAACTATCATTCCCGTTTCCTCAGATGTTATTTAAAGATGCTTGCACTAATGGAGAAATAAGCACTTGGAAACAAAGCCATCAGGCAAACAGGTCCGGGTTTTTTTGCACCTAGGAAACAAAATCAATACCCAAAACAAAAGTATTCCCTACATGCCTATGAATATGGGATTTAGCTCCTTTTCCCATATAATTGGAAAGGGGTATAGCTCAGCAGTAGAGCAGGTGACTGCCGATTAAAAGGTACCTGGGTATTCCTCATGTTTATTCCTCCCAAAATAATCCTTGCTAAATGAATTAGAAGGACTTTCACAAATACCCAGCATTTCATAAATACCCAGCCTGGAAAAATCCAGACCCTTCCAGCTGTTCCATTATTCAAATGCAAAAATGCTGACTCCATCCTGCTTGCTTTAACTACACTTCAACTCTGCGACAAAGCATTGGGTTATAGACATGCTTCTTCCAGGTACTGGATCTAGTTCAGTATCCAAGCTTGATTATAGCTGTAAGAGCTAATAGATTCAAAGCCTGATGTGGGAGGCTGGCAAAGCATAATAGGTTAATGTACAGGAAACTGTGTCCTAAATTCTTCTTGCCATGTCGCAACAAAGGTAGCCTTCAGCAATCTGTGTATCATGTTCCTCATCTAGAAAAGAATTGCAAGAGTTGTTTTATGAATATAACAATTGTCATTTACACCAACCCAGCAGGCTTGGGGGATACCAAGCCAGTCTACCTCTGAACAACCCATTGCTGCCAGCTCTACAAGCTCATACTCTGCACAATCCATCCTCCTGTCCTTGCATTCCTCCCTGGGGGACAAATGGCAGGACACCCTAGATGAGGGCAGGGGTGAGGGTCCCCAGTGGACAAGTCTGTATCCCACAAGCCAGCAGCTCCTCCGTGGAGCTGTTGCCACGGGCACGTATCTGGCACACTTTATGGACACCCCTGACACCCTTTTGCTAACAGAGGGAGACCCAGGTGCATGCCTACCTTGAGTGTGCCAGGCTGCAGCTTCTCTTTTGCCTTCTCCAGGACCTCTTGCTGAAGTTCTGGCTGCATTTCTCCCTGCATTTTTTTTGTTATGCACTTCCCATCTACTGTGCCACCTAGTGCTGGGACTTTCTGGTCAACCTCCTCCTGGCTTTGGCCAAGCCGGCCTTCTATAAGACCAGGAAGGAGATTCTGGCCAGGGCAACCCAGGTGAGTGTGCAGCTGTCTTTCTGTCATTCCTCCACTTATGTCTCCGGGCAGAGTTTCACTGGTTGTGTCCACAGGCTTTCTGCTTCCTCCATTCAGGGGGTGGTGGGTGCTGGCCAGCATGCTCTGCTTGGATCCCTTCTGAATCCCTTGTTATTAACCTGTGACTGCCCCATTCCTGTTTTCTTTTTAGCTGTCCTAAGTAATCAATTGATGTGTCTCCAGTGGACTCCCTTATAAGGGAACCTTACAGTTAGTTGTCCATGTTGGGCCAAAGCTCATGACCCCATTACATATCAAATAGGCCTGTGTTACAGAGCGGCAGAGAGTGGATGCTGAAAGGGACAGGGAACCGGGGATGATCACTGTTCCCATTCACTTGCATCCTCCAGCATTTAAAGTAGGGGTGGGCAAAATATGGCCTGCAGGCCAGATTTGGCCTGCCAAGGGATTTTATGTGGCCTACAGCAGGTCTCTCAGCCCTGCCTGGCCCAGACATGGGGTGCAGCCCAGCCTGTGGTGCAAGCACTAAGTAGCCAGTCCTGCTGTCCCTGGGGCGTGCAGTGTGGCTGGGATGGTGTGGCAGCTGGACTCAGCTTCCCAGCAGTCCTGGTAGTGACAGGTCTGCTGCCAGTGCCACCACTGCTGCCCAGGCACCCTGACCTACCCATCCAGCTCTCAGACTCTGCTCCCCACCTGCCTATGGCCCTATCCCATCCACTTGGCAGGGGTCCCAGGCTGGTCTCCATGGAGACCCCACCTGCCTGCTCCATCCAGTGCCCCCAGCAGTGGGTGTGGGCCAGATGGGCTGGGGCCAGTTAGGATCAATTCCCCCCCATTCTCCCCCCAGGCTGAGCCAGCACTCCCCCACACCTGCCCTACAATAGCTCCCCAAAACTCCTTAAGTGGCCCTTCAACCCAAATAATTAACCACCCCTGTTCTAAAGGACTCTTCAGCCTGGAAAAGCACAGGCTCAGGTGTGATCTGGTGGCCACCTATAAGTTTATCAGGGGGAACGTGTGTTCACCAGAGCACCCCAAGGGACGACAAGACTGTATGGTCATAAATTGCTCCGCGACCGATTCAGGCTGGACATAAGGAAGAACTTCTTTACTGTCCGAGCCCCCAAGGTTTGGAATAGACTGCTGCTGGAGGTGGTTTAAGCACCTAGTTTGAATGCCTTCAAGACACGCTTGGATGTTTATCTTGCTGGGATCCTATGATCCCTGCTGACTTCCTGCCCCTGGGGTGGGGGGCTGGATTTGATGATCCTCCGGGGTCCCTTCCAGCCCAAATGTCTATGAACTCTATGAAATAAAGCATGCTGCAGTGCAATTTGAAACTGGGAGACATTGATGATGCTGAAATTGGTTCCTAATTCCTAGGTCCTGGGTTTGTTTTTCAAAGATAATCTACACAATTTGCTGTTTTTTGCACCTAGGGGAAAAAAAATCAATACCCAAAACAACTAGTATTTTCTGAAGACCGTAAAAACAAAATCCATGAAGTTAGTGAACAAGTAAATGATTTAGCTGAAACTGTGGCCACAAGGGGGTATAGCTCAGTGGTAGAGCATTTGACTGCAGATCAAGAGGTCCCCGGTTCAAATCCGGGTGCCCCCTCTTTTTTATTCTTCTAGAAATAATGTTTGCTAAATGAATGGAAAAGATTTTTATAAATATGCAGCATTTATGACAACCCCAGGCAGTTGTTCCTTTATTCAAACTCAGAAATGCTGACTCCATCCTGTTTGCTTTAGCTAAATTTTTCAACTCTGCAATAAAGCTTTGTGGTCATAGACCTGCTTCTGCCAGGTGCTGTAGTTAGTTCAGGGTTGACTGCTTGATTACAGCTCAGAGAGGTTACAGGTTCAAAGGCTGGTGTGCCAGCCAGCTCACTAACACTCTTAAGAGGTCCTCCAGCCCAAATAATTGCCCACCCCTAATGTAAAGTCTAGGAGCTGCTCTTTATAGATGAGGCTGAAATTGGCTCCTAGCTCCTTTTTTTAAATAAGGAGCCAACTTCAGCCTCATTATTATCTGAGGGTGCATCTACACCGAACTTACTCAGAGTAGACTAATTAGCTCCACAGTAAACAGTCTCAGTGTCTACAGATGTAGGGCTATTAGGCTAGCATAAACTTATAAACTCCACAGAAGGGAAGTACTTGTACAAGTACTATGCTGCTGCAGAGTTTTTTACTATGCTGCAGTGCTCATGTAGATGCTGACCCAGCTGACTGGGGCACAAGAGTGCTTGAGTAGGGGAGCTGCCTGCTGGCTAGCCCCACACTGGAGCACCATTGTGCCCCAGCCAGCCCCTCTGCAGTACATTGAGCCAGGCCAGAGCACCCAAGGCTGGCAGGCCCCCTGATAGTCAGGGATGCTCCAACCTTGCTCAGTGTACTCCTGTCCTGGGCACATGTGTAGATGTGACACCCAGGAGTAATAAACTCTGGCACGATAAGTGCTGGAGTTCATTGCAGCATATTAATATGCACATGTAGACATGCCCAGAGTGTCTTAATTTGATCTGATTGGAAGGAGATTGGAAGGTTGGAGGTCATGTTTAAACCCATATTTGTTTCTGAATTCTAACCACCACCAGAAAGGCATTCAGAAAGGCCTTATTTGGGGTCAGATTTTGCCCAGTTTCTGCAATACAGAAATCTCTGCAAGTCTTGAAACATCCTCTCTTTTTTCCTGGATAATTGATGTTTCCACTCTGCAGAAACCTAATAGAGTTTTTATTGAACCT
Organism: Gavialis gangeticus; assembly: GCF_001723915.1. Taxonomy (NCBI): domain Eukaryota; kingdom Metazoa; phylum Chordata; order Crocodylia; family Gavialidae; genus Gavialis; species Gavialis gangeticus. The sequence continues at coordinate 6,566,542 of NW_017728973.1, forward strand.
GGCCCTCTTTTTTCATGCTCCTGCACTTCTGGCATTTTTCCTGTGATCATTTTCCATCTCCCACAAGATTACCTGCTTTCTTTCAGAGCTTTTAAAAGCATGCCTCAGTCGCATGCAATTGCCTCCTCGCACACTGCAAGAAGACTACACCTTTGGTCATGATTTCCTCAGCATCAAGTTAAAACCTTAAAGCAAATAGGGTGACTGCGGTTGTTTGGAAAGGAAAGCCAGTATCACACAAGCAGTGTTGCATGACTGCAGTTTAATGGGCAGGAGGGATCCTCTTTCTAAATTGATTCCTCTGCATTGTATCCAGGGGTTATTTTATAAGGCATAAAACTGAGCAAAGGGTGTGTACACATGTACTTTCTGACAGTTAAGCTGAGTTTTTTTTTTAAAGTTGACTTAACTGTCAGAGTGTACACATGTATGTGGCTCAGAGTTGACTTAAATGCAACGCAAGATGATACACCTCTGAGGTGTATTACCTTGGGGCTCCTATACATGTATATTGAGGCTACTCCAAACTGCTGCAACTATAGTGCATCAGCACAGACTCCATCAATCGAGTCTGCTAGAGCATGGTAATTACCATGTTCCAGCAGACTTCAGCATCGTGCATCAGCATCCCTGCACTGAAAAACGGCAGCGGGGGCACTTTAATTAAAGCTCATTCAACAAGCTTTAGTTAAAATGCCCCTGCTGCTATTTTCCAGTATGGGGATGCTAATACAGGTAGCACTTTAATTAAATCAGTACTTAAAGCACCCCCACTTCCAGAACAGGTGTATATATCAACCTAGCTCACAAAATGGATGTCACCGGGTCACACAGATGTACATGTTATGCTCTGACCTGGTTTAATTTAAGTTGACTTAGTTAAGCGACCTTATTTTAAGCCAATCTAGCATGTGTGCACCCCTAAAAGTGCAATGGTTAAAACTCCAGGGCTAGAAACTGTACTAAAATACATGCCCCACTCAACCCCGCTACTCCACAAATGCTGCAGAGCCCCAGCCGCCACGCACAACCCAGCAGCGTAGCGCCCCACCTCCACTTCGGAAAAAGAGGCGGTCTCTCGTCACGTGACAGGGGAGCCCGCCCCGCCCCTCTCCGACCTCACGCAACGTCTCGTGTCATGAATGAATATCCCGTCGTCCTTTGCGCCGCCCTCTCTCTTTTCCCGGAATCAACATGTCTAAGCGAGGTAAGGCCTGGCGCGGCTGGCCCCGGCCTGGGTCGGGGAGCGATGCAATCCGTCGGCATCCTCCGGCCGCGCGGGCTGTGCGGTCTCGCCACCCGCGGGGGCGGGGCGGGGGGAGCCCGGGCTTCCTGCGGGGCTGTGTCTGGAGCGGGGGAGGGCCACTTGCGGGGCACGGGACTGGGCGGGGGGTCCCGTGGGCTGGGGAGGGGGTCGGCAGGCAGGCAGGCAGGCAGGCACTTATGACCGTGAAACCCCT
>NW_017728973.1:6568173-6575971 GCF_001723915.1 Gavialis gangeticus
GGGGGGGGCGTGAAGACTGCAGGGGGGTGTCCCCGAATTGAGGCCCTAGGCTTGAAAGGGGGAGTCGTGGGGCCCATGTGGATGTATCCTCTGGGTCGAGCATTGTCTAAGTCAAGCCGTCCTGGGCCTGGAGTGGCCCCACAGGTGGAAATACTCGTTCTGCACCGAAATGCTGAGAAGGGCAGAGGAGAAACGCTGCTGCTTTGCTAGCAAGAGTGGTGATAGCATCTTAGAGGTGGACCCATGAAAGCTAGAAGCCCCATGAAAGCTAGAAGCCTGCTTCAGTTTTAGTTGCATGGATGGTGCTCAGACACATTAAAATGGCATTGGTCTCGGTGGAGGAATCTAATCAAGATTAATACCGGTATTATTGCATTCTCTTTGAACATTGTTCTTTAAATAACAGTTGCATCTTATTTAGCTCTTAATTTGAGCAAGAGCAATTGTATCTTTAGGTTAACATTATTATGAGCTAACTTATTAATAGTCTTTCAACTTCTATTTGGACTTGCGAGAATCTTTGAAGCCAAAGAAAAAAACTGCTATAAAAGCTTTAGGTCTGTGGAGCAAATGTCATGTTACGGGCTTTTGAGAAATATCTGAGATGAGAATTTGGCTTGTGACTTAATGTATAACGTGTGTGTGTGACAGTGTGAGTGTTCTGGTCCCCAGTCATGTTTTGTCCTCTGTTTTTAACCTGCAGGACGTGGTGGTTCGTCCGGTGCGAAGTTCCGCATCTCCCTGGGTCTCCCTGTGGGAGCTGTGATTAACTGTGCAGATAATACAGGTGAGGCAGTTCATCCAGCACTTCTCTCCCTATTGGGCATCATTTATTTTTGTTAATATCTAATTAAGAGACCAGTGGTTGGAAACTGAAGTTAGAAATATTTCTGGAAACAAGGTACAAATCTTAAGAAGGTGATTAGCCCTTGGAAGATCTTATAGTGTATTCTCCACATAGTCTTTAAAGCAAGCTTGGATTGATTTGTAAAAGATGTTCGAACTCAAAAACGAAACTACATGTGTGATTTTTTTTTTTTTTCCTCATTTAATTATCCAAAAAATCTGACTTGATGATTAGAGTGGGTCCATCTGGCCTTGAATACTGTGAACCCCATAACCTGCTTCAGCCAATATTCAACTTGCTGCTCAATAACAAGGCCAAGAATTTCCATCCCATCTCTGAAGCAGTTGCATCTCCCTTCTGAAAGCACTTGCTGGGTCTGTGTTCAGTGGCTCAGGGAGTTGTCGTGGAAGGGCATAGAAAGACATCACTTTTGGGTGAAGTGGTAGCGTGTGCTGTTAACTTCAATCAGTGGTGTGACAGAGTCTCCAGGCTCCTCTTTAGTGGGTTGGCTAATGCAAAGGGTTTCTTTTTATTTCCCCTGTAGGTGCCAAGAACCTCTACATTATCTCTGTAAAGGGGATTAAGGGACGTCTGAACAGATTGCCAGCTGCTGGTGTAGGCGACATGGTTATGGCTACTGTCAAGAAGGGCAAGCCTGAGCTCAGGAAGAAGGGTGAGTCTTGTCAGGGAAGAAGGTTGTGAGTTTGTCTGGTGTATACAAGGGCATTCTAATAGATTTTGTAGTGAGCCGATAGTGTGAGTAGTTCTAGGCATAGATTGTCTGCACAGAGTGGAAAATCCTGCCCTTGAGCTCTAGGATATCCCAGAAAGCATTGTTCCACATGCTGATGCTTCGCTGTGCCTGTCTACTCCAACCATGGGAGGATACTTTATTGTCCAGGTGCCTAGAAAGTACAAGTGAGAACACTTTTTGGGTAAGGTTGAACATACTGTATGGACACAACTTGGTTGTGTTACACCAGCAAAAATGAATGCTAAGTGATTATAAAATACAGTTTTGCATGTTGAGTAGCAACATGGTAACTGTAGAGATCATGACACTACAGCTGGTGCCCAAAACACAACCAGGGTTCATGTCGGCACTTGATCTCATCAGGCCTCCTGACATGGATCTTCTTGTTGCATTGTAGACTGACCTTCATGTATAGGATAGAAAGCCAGTTCTTACAGGAGGAGCAGAGCATACTCTTTAAGAGAGATGGGAAATAGGCACCCAACAGCATCTCCCCCTTCTGAAAAGCACTTGCTGGGTCTGTGCTCAGTGGCTCAGGGAGTTGTCGTGGAAGGGTATAGCAAAGGCATCGCTTTTGGGTGAAGTGGCAGCAGCATGTGTTGTTAACTTCAATCAGTGGTGCAACAGTCTTGACGGTTCCCATTCCAGATGTCCTTGGTAAATAGTAGCATGCTAGGTTTTGTTGCTGAATACTATGGTGAGACCTTGCATTTGGTAATGGAGTTGATTTTACCTTGGAGGCTCTCTAGACTGCTGGGTTAAAATATGAGGATAGTAAAGTACTTATGTAGATTCAAAGGTAATGTTGCTTTGAGCTAGTTTATTATGAAAAATACATTTTAAGCTGCATACTTCCCTCTGTGTTGCACAGAGAAAGAAAGCCTGCTCCTCTGATGTGTACTTAGCTGCTCTAAAACTAAATAGCAAGGACTTGTAATCATTGTATCTGTACAGAACTGTTTGGGATGAAAACCTGCTTTAAATGCATGTTGTAGTACCAGCAAAGGATATTGCATTGAGAATCTAGAGGAGTCTAGGCTGTTCTGGATTCAAGGCTGCCAAAGATGATGTTGGCGCTGGTCTTTGTGACATCAGTGCTTGGTGAGATCATAAATGTCTTTTGACACTAATAATTTTGTCAGCTAGCACTAAACAGGCACCCTGAATTAATAATACAAAATGCCACTTGCTATCCAATTGCTTATTTAAACAGAGAGAGAATGGGACCTATGTAGAAGTATTTAACTCGGTATGCAAGTAGTTTGTGCCTGGGTGTTGGAACTGTACCTGAAAACTTGGGATTCTGAATTTATTTTTTCTCTCTGCAGTGCATCCAGCAGTGGTAATTCGGCAACGGAAATCATACCGGAGAAAAGACGGGGTGTTCCTATATTTTGAAGATAATGCAGGAGTAATAGTAAATAACAAAGGAGAAATGAAAGGTATGGATGACAGTCTGATCATGCTGGACAAAGATGTGTGTTCTTCTCTCAGAAGACAAGAGCCCACACTTTCTTACAAGTCAGAGGCAGTGTACTGGGAGAATCTGGTATCCTGGTTGCTCCAGCAGTGGAAGAGTAGAGAGCCATCAATATTAATAGTGGTTGAACAGCACTCTGAGCAAAGTCATCATGGTAGTGTAGAATATGCATGTTTGCTCTTTCTAATTCTTAACATTTTTTTTCTTGTTTTTTCCCAGGTTCTGCCATCACAGGCCCAGTGGCAAAGGAGTGTGCAGATTTGTGGCCCAGGATAGCCTCCAATGCAGGCAGCATTGCCTAACTCTGTTCCATCCTAGCTTGACAATAAAACTGGTTATACCAACATTGCTTGTTTGTGGTATTGTGACGCTCAAAACACTCCCTCTGCTGTCAGACTGGGTTGAGATGCATCTGACCAAGGACTTTTTGGGGGTGGTCTGTCATTATAGATTTCAACACAGGAGGTTGCTCCTAATTTTTTTTTCCGGGTTTTCTTTTAATTGACTTCTCAACCTACAAAATAAACTATAAAATGGCTCTCTGTGTGCATAAGGGAGTTGCACTGGTACCTGTGAAAACATTCAAATTTTAAGTTTTGCCAGCATTACTTCCTAGGTGGATAATGGCTGAGACTGAGTCAGGTCTAAGTGACAGATTTTCAAGAAATGACCTGTTCCAGAACAACTTTAGCTCTGAAGTTCTATTGGATATTGCAGACAGAGGTGACCCTAGCAGTGCGCGGGGCCCTGCCCCCAGACACAAGGAAGCTGGTGGCTGTTTGGGGGGGTGGGGTGTTGCCAAGCAGCTGGAGATGGCGGATTCAGTGGGGGAGGCGGGGGAGCAGCCGGACATGAAGCCAGTGGCAGTGCCACTGCCCGGCTCAGCAGGGGCCCCCAAAGTGCAGGAGTCTGGCATGGTTGCCCTGACTGTAGATCACTGGCCACCAACCAGTGGATCTCAATCCACAGGTAGATCTTGGAGGTGATCTGAAGCTGGCATGGGAGGGCTGAGTGCCCACATATGCACCCAGTCCAGCAGGTCAGTCCATGGGGGAGGGAAGAGGTGGGGGCTAGATGGAGGCCCCCATAGTGAGGGACAGTGGCAGAGAGGCAGGACCAGGTGTAAATTGAGTGGGGCCCCAGCAGGGTGGGACTTAACCTGCTGGAGAGGTGTGCCATCAAATAATTTTTTTCCCCTCTGCCTTGATCTGTGCCCTGCTTCCCTCCCCACAGACTTACCTGCTGGGGGAGATGGGGGAAGGCAGCGGTGCATGGTAGATCTTGGTTTGCTTTTAAATGCCAAAGGTGATCTACTTAAAAAGGTTGCTGTGCTGTTTTGGATGCTGTGCAATGCCAGGCCAGTTTCATAAGAAAAGCATAGTGTGAACCACAGTATCACTTGTTTGTCTGTTTGTTTTCTATGCAATAAGATTGTGGAAACATCCTTGTGAATTGAGGCCTTATAAGGACACAGCAAAACCCATTCCTGTTTGAGGTGTTAGGTGCAACCTATTCTACCAAGTTCTCAGTCAGTGATAAAACAGCCATACGGTAGACTAAAAATGTTTTATCTGCCAAAAGTGATGCAGCATCACAGATTTGTTATAGACTTCAATCAAAAATAGTTCAAAAAGAAAATGAAGGGCTGCACCATCCAGTGTAAAAAGCTCCTGCAAAAACTGCTGGTATAAGCTCCTAAATTTGGGCTAAGAGCTGTTGTGTGGGTGTATGGTATTCCCAACCCTTTATAACCTAAACGTGAGCTCCTGTTTTAGGACTGGAAATGGGAATTGTAAATCTATTCCAATGTGAGTAGTTTTTGAACTAGTAGGCAGCTGTGTGTGGGGGGGGTGTCTTGTATTGTGACAACTAATGTGGATACGTTTCTCTCAAATAATAAATGGCTTGTATTCCAGTGCCTGACTCCCTGCTGCAAAAAGCACACTTTAGGCTGGTATGGTTTAACTACAGCTACCCTGTGGGGGGTGGAGGTTATGTTGCCATAACTAAACTCAATAAAACCATAAAAGAGGTTGCTTGCATTCCTGTTTGTGCCCAGATGAGGGTTATATTGTTCTGTGAGTTACTAAGCTCATCTTTGTCTTCACCGCAGTCTGTGTGGGGGTCCACGAGTCCTGTTGTAAAATTTATAGTGCCAGGTTGTGCTGAGTACATGTGTAGCTGTAAATCTACAGTCCAGATGTCTTTGAAACCAGGACTGATGAAAGGCCAGGGTTTCATCATTTCAGAGATTCAGCCCTTGTCCTATCTATTTCCTAATGCAGCTTTTTGCCCAGCCAGGTCTTGAAGTACATCTCTGATGTTTCTTTATCATTTGGGTTTCTCTAGGCTAAAACTGTCCTGAGCAGCCTCAGCTACGGCAACTGGAGCACTTCACTACTTTATGACCTGCAGGGTTTAAAGCACTTTCATAATAACCAACTGCTTTGAGACAGATTTTTCCTAGTAAAAACGGTGAAGTTGCCCATTCGAAGATTGTGCTAGAGTTAAGACTTCTGGGTGGTTTAAAGTGTGAAAGACCAATTTCCAAATGACCTCTGCATCCAGTCTGGAGCAGCTAGGCTGGATTAGCCTGCTGGTGATTCCCTGCAGACTCCGACTGTGAATCCAGTTTTTAACCAGCTGGGGCTGACTCCATCTATGAGCAGGGAGAGCTCAGGGGCAACCTTGCTCTGTGTCCTAGAGAACTTTGATGCCTGGTAGATCAGCAGGGATTCTGGTTTTCTCTGTTTGAACAAAAAATCACCAATTTTTAGTAACCCCAAATCCACATTTTTCCATGATTAAAATGAAACACTACATATACACATATTAGTGGTATTTCACTAGTGTGTGTGTGTGGTGTTTCATTTTAATCATAGAAAAATCTGGATTTGGTTTTGCCAGTATTACAATAAACTTTTGCCAGTATATACATATTAATGGTGTTTCATTTAAATCACGGAAGATGTGGATTTATTTGGGGTTACTTTAAAAAAAAACAAAAACCCAAGTAATGTTTCAACCGGACAAAACTAGGATCCCTGCAGATCAGTGCTCCATTCCCTCCCGCTTTGTAACGATGCGCTCCGCTGCCTTCTCTCCTGCCCCGTGGCCGCGATTTGTGTGACTGATGGTTGTGAATGGGCTCTGATCAGCCAGCTCCAGGGGGGAGGCCGCTGGCAAGGCAAGGGCTGAGCTCCCTTCCGCCGGCCGGCAGCAGCTGTGGCTGGCCCAGGTGGCTGGGTGCGCCCCCGCCCCCGCCCAAACCCCTGCCCCAGCTGTTGCCCATCCAGCGGCGCCTCTTTGTAACGTGGGGCCGGGCTCGCACGTAACAATGCGGGCGGCAGCGGGGGCAGACGGAGCCGGGGTGGCACGGGGGTGGCAGTGCTCCCTTGGCACAGATGGCTTCCTTGGCTCGCGGGCCCCTGCGGCGCGAGAGGGACTTCGTTCTGGACGGGGTGGCGGTGGGCAGCATCGCCGGCGGCTACACGCAGAAGCTGCCCAAGCTGTGGTCCGCTGTGCCCCCTTACAACGCCCAGCTGGACATCCACGCTGCTAATTACTTCGCATCCCCTTCTGTCAAGGCGGTGCTGCGGAAAACGGAGCAGGTAGGGGGCGAGATGCCACATCTGGGCAGGTCCAGCTGCTCCCTGCTTCCAGCCTGCAAGCAGCAAGGGCCCCTGGAGTCCCTGCTCTCCCTGCGCGTCCCACGGTTGCCGGGGCTCTGCAGCCAGGCAGGGGGAAATAGTTCCTTGGGGCAGGCTTGATGGCTGCAGAGCTGGCATAGACAGTGTGGGTCTGCTAGTTGGATCTTAAAAACCTCCAAGGATGTGCAGGGGGGCTGGACCTCATGATCCGCAAGGTCCCTTCCAGCCCTTCACGACTGTGAAACTCTGAGTGTCGACAACCAATCTGAAGAAATACAAAACAGCCTGGGTTGCATTCAAGCAGAAAAATGGGTCGCCTTTAAGCAGCAAAAAATCTGTAGCCAAGCTTGCCCATAGCAGCATGGCAATGGGGGAGGCACAGACATGGACTCGATGATCTTCCGAGGTCCCTTCCAGCCCTAATGTCTATGCAATCTGTGAAACTGACCTCCGTCTTCAAAAGGACGCAGTTGCTAACACATTGATTTTAAAAATTGCAGGTTTTAGTCGAGTAACAAGCATTTCTTTCCCTTGTCTCGGGCTGCGTTTGGTCTTCAAAGAATAAGATGGTAATCATTCAGGTGATAGTGAACAGGGATCTGCTTTCCAGCTGCTTCCCACCCTTCCTTTGAACAGTATGGTCTTTGAAAATTTAAAGCCCCTTTTAATTTCACTTCTAAATTAGGTGGACTCTGTATGAAGAGGACAAATTCTTAAAAAAAGGTCTTGGTTCTTCACTTATCTACAGTCTTCTCTGTATTAATATTAGGACTGAAATGTGTGTGGTTTTTAATGTTTGTTGGGTTGGTTTTTTTTAAAGAAATCTAGTAAGCTTTAAGAACTACTTACTGGCCAAATTTTATAACTGGACAAGATCTGCTTGCATAGATAAGTGACCTACAGCTATTGATGCTTTTTGTACCCCCACCAAAAAGTCTGCTACCCACTCTGATGAAGTTGGAATAATGAAGAATGATACTGATTTAGACTCTCTTGTTAGTGATATTTCTTCTTCTCAGTTTATTTATTAAAATCTCACTGATCCTTCACAGAAATAACTATCCTTA
>NW_017728973.1:6580971-6590982 GCF_001723915.1 Gavialis gangeticus
TGAAGTTGGAATAATGAAGAATGATACTGATTTAGACTCTCTTGTTAGTGATATTTCTTCTTCTCAGTTTATTTATTAAAATCTCACAGATCCTTCACAGAAATAACTATCCTTAGCCCATCTATAGATGTATCCAGGTGTTAATCCTGCAACATTTAGGTGCTGGGTTAATCTCACACAAGTGAGTGCATCATATGCATGAAAACAGGCATTTACATATTCATTTGCTTTGTGACAGGGATGTGATGCTTCGCTTTTACATGTTGCATAAGTGCCAAACATTGCTGTGCTTAATAAATAATGTAGGCTTCCGTTAACATTGACCCTGGAAGCTGTATGAGAGGTTTCAGACTTCTACTGTTGTCTGTGCCGGCAAGGTCCAGCATTTTTCAGAGAGCTGTACAGATGTTACCTTGTTAATGCACACCCTTTGTCAGTGCCAGAGAGGATTCTGGTCAGGTCAGGGAAGGAAACAATGCAGAATCTGGTTCCTTACAGATGGCAAACAAGGCAAAATGGAAGCTATCATGATACAATTATTAAGATATTTTGCATGGCAGCTGATTCTGCAGTTCTGAGGATGCATATGCAACAAAGATCCTGCTTTCTGGTGCACTTTCTTTTCTACCCTGGATGTCTGATGAAGTGCATAATCAGTGGCATAGGACTCATGTTGTCACCATAACGGGCTTGAAAATATGCAGGAGGCAAGGACTTTTTTATGATATTTTTTTGGATCAACTACGTAGATGGGATAAAGTTAGACAAGTTTGAAGGCAGTGCTGTGCTACCATGCACTAGCAGGCATCTTCAAAGATAGACCCATTTCCTAACACCATTTATAGATTAGCCAAAGCTGATGGGAGTTTAGGCAGCCATCTTAGGATCTACAGATGAAGTGAAACCTAGTGTTGCTCTGAATGTTTGTTCTTTTCTTTTGTTAACCACAGCAGTATGGTGGCACATCTAGGGATGGCTGGATAGTGGACTATTTCCACACCTATGGGCCAGGGCAGAGATACCTGAACAGGAGAAACTGGGCTGGTGCAGGTAAGAGTCCCTTCCATACCTTGGCACAACTCCCTCATAGAGAATTTCTTTCATGGAGCCAACTGCACTAGATAAAACCAGCTTCTGTATGTCCCTTTCTGCATCCAGAAATAGAACTTAGTTGTCCCAAGACACAGTTCACTAGACCCCATCATAATGGGGGAACTGACCCCAACCCTACCTTGTCCTGGTGCCTGTAGTAGCCCATGCAAGTGGTTAACATCTACAAGGGGGCAGGGGAGAATGCTCTGGTCCTCCCCACAAACTATGGCTGGTGACAGGGTATGTATTGCTGTGACTGGGAGCTGTCAGAAGAAACTGCTTTATCAGAACAACCTTCAGGCCCCTGAAGTTCCACTGGGATCATTTTGGCTCCCACATCAGGAAGATACGGAGATATGTTAAAATTTCCTTAAACTCCGTTCTTCCAACTGTGCCTTCTCTAAACTTAGGGGTGTACTTGGTAGCCATGTTGGTCTGAGATGAGAAGACATACAAAAAAACTAGAACTCTTGGTTCCAAAATGATACCTCTTATTAATAAAAGGTATTATTTTGCAACCAAGAGTTGTCTGTTTTTAAACTCAGTGTCTCAACCCCCATCACCTTTAGGTCAAATCAGTGCATTAAAATGTGTTCCCAGTAGCCCCTGGCTTATCCTGGTAAGTGGAACTAACTAGGTGTTAAGAACCAGTGTATCTTTTTGCCATTTCCTTAGTGTAAAATGCTCCTCAATTTCCGTGTGTCTTGTAAAATAGTCCTACTTTACTCTGGGAGCTGGGTTAGCCACTAAAAAAGAGGCTCTTAGTAATGAAACTCTGCAAAAAGTGGACTTATTAGTTTGTTGTCGATTCTCAAATGCACAACAACAGCAATAATAATAATGTTAAAATTCAATTTGACCCAAACTGTAATCTTAAAAAAAGACAAATCAGAAATTCAAGGGAAAAAAGCATTTTGTGTTGAATGAGGAATTCTGTCTGACCCCAAACAAAAGCTTGTTATCGATATTTGTGTAAGGCTTTTGGCTTTTATCAGGATTAGTTTTCAAGACATTTAAAAGTAATAAAAAGTAACTTAAAAGAAAAGGTCACTTTTAAATTACAAAAATAAATAAATAAATAAAAATGTTTCATTTAAAAAATGTCACCAGAAAATAAAATGACATTTGAGAGACAGATGCACAATCTCACTCACACTTGCGCAAAATCTGCCACTCCCAACATGAATTGGTAAATGTTTTGGTGTCATGGTGTCTACATCTTTTTTTGAAGAAAAAAAAAAAAAAAAAAGACATTTATTCTAATTTTCCATCCAACTCTGGTTACTGTGAGCTTCCTCCATAGTTGCTGACTGGAGGGAGTAGTTTCAAAGGGAACTGACGTGGCCAACTCCCTTCTCCACAGGCCATTCTATTGAGTATGTGAGCGGCCACGATGGTTACCTGGCAGATGTCAAACCACCGAGAGGGTACAATGGACGCTTTGGCTATCGTCGTAACACCCCTGATCTGCGGAAGAAGTCATCCTGCTTTGGTGAAGTCACTATTTTCCCGCTCCACTGAGGATGTGGAAGCTGCTTTGCATATGCCCTTGATATTAGCCCCTTGGGGCACAACAGAGTTCTGGAGAGAGCTCATTAGGAGTAGGATTTTAAAATTAAAATGTAGTTATTGTTTGTTCTATTTTTAACATCTGGCTGGCACGGGTGATTTATTTGTCCACAATATGATCTACTGATGGAGCATTTGGGCTCTTTGACCAACCACTCTGGACTGAGGCAGAAGGGTGCTGCATAACTAGTTATAGGTCATGCCCCTCACATGTTTAAAAAATAATCAGTTTTTCTTTCTTCCTGGGCAAAATGTGATGATAGCTGACATGCTCACTGCCTCATTTCCTGTCTGTATACAAACTTAGATAGCAAATTCTCTGTACCTGTTCACAAAAATTTGTGGGTAGAGACCTAGGCAAAGGAGGCACCTAATAGTTTTATAGTAGGCAGAGGATACTAGGGCCTTTTAATTCAAGCAGGGGTGTTTAAACATATAGCTTGTGGGCTGAATCTGGCCTGTACATAGATAGATACACACCATTCTTCCCAAACCTTAACCCATTTTCAAAGCCTTACATCCATACCAAAATTCTCACCTCCACTTGCCCATTACAATGATCACACCTGTACTCCTGCACACTGGTCCACATTCCTTTCCTTGTTACTTTTACAATGTCCCTTGTGTTTTATCTCTAATTAGAAGCTTTAAGCCCTTGGTTCATATCGCTGCCACGGGTGGTTCCACTGCTGCTGTCCTCATCATTGTCACTCGACCCAGTTGACTTATTGTCTCCTTCACTATCACTGTTCACTTCCCCTTAAGGGGAAACTTTGAAAAGCCTATGCCAACTATCCCTCTGCCAGGTGGGGTTGGCTGCCTCCTCTCCTACTGTTTTCTGGTGGTAGGACTAGAGCACACTCATTTTAGCTGTCTGCTACCATTTTAATGCAGTCTGCTACTTCAATTTCCATGTGCCTGTACATCAGGAGGTTCCTGGCCTACAGAGATGCTCCATCCAGATCACTGGGCTCCTAGTGCATTAGGGAATTTGGGGTGTAGCTAGGGTGAAAGTGGGGCCTGTCTGGAAGGTGGGGCCTGACCTGAAGGGTGAGTATAGGACCCCTAAGTGCATATAGGTTTGGGCACTGATAGCAGGAGGGTGAGTGAGGGTTGTGCTGACACAGCCCTGCTCACCCTGTGGATGCTTGGCATGTTGCCATCACTGCCTCAAGTAGCTACTTACCCAAGCTCCTCCACTGCCAGCCCCGGAGTTACTGCCACCAGCCCCACACTAAATTATTGCCACCACCATGCCTGAGATGGGTTCCACTGCTGCCACGAGTCCTGGGCCAAGCATCCTATTGTTCAGATCTGTGCTGGGGTAGGTGGGGAGTTTGAAACCTCTCTGAGTTAGAGGAAGGTAACATCTCTACCACTGGAGTGGTACAAAATTCTTCTATGAGGGATTTCTTTTTTTTTCTCTCTCTCTCTCCAGCACCTGATTTTGACCAGTTTATTAAGTAGCCCTGGCAGGCTTTGGACTGAGCCATACACCAGTTGGATTCATTTGGAAGCAGGTGTGGGAGCAGTACAGGAAAGATTATCAAGACTGGCCCAAAAGAGCTCTGCAATCCAGTTTAATCTAGCAGGGAGGTCTAGTTTCACTTGGGGCACCCTAGTCTCAGGCTACCTATCAATTCACTGAGATTCAAAGGCTGAGCTCTAATATATGTTTTGCAAAGTTGGGCAAGACTGTAATAGGGTGTGCTCTGCATTATGGGTGTTACAACCATGTGTGTTATATGCAAACAAGCACTTGGATTATGTTGGTTTTATGGAAACTTTTGGGAATGGGGGATCTTCTGCTAAAGGCAGTGCTTTGCTGGAGTGAGCAACAACAACCACCTAAGACATGGTCTGAGCATGCCATGATAAAACAGCAGCAACTGATCTATAGTGGTACTCCCACCTGCAAAATTCTTAGTGAAGCCATGAGTCCACTTGAACCTAGTGACCCTTCAGCATTAAGGCATGCTAATTTCTGTAGCCAGGGGAGTGACATCATGTCTGACCAACTTTGGATCTCTGGTCTGAGTGGCCAAGAACCCATTTACAGTCGGTATGCTTTTGATGCTCTGGATTCCTATTGGATGTCTCCAGGTTTAACTTGTGAATCATGTATAGATATCTGTACACCAAACACTGCTAATATTGCATGGCATGCTTGAAAGGATCTGTTGCCCTTGTTGGAAAAAAAACCTGCTTTAACTGATCTGTTATCCTGCTCCTTGTGGGGCTGAGACTGTTGATCATAAATATTATGAAGAAAGATATCTAGTGTAAGCATAGGACACAGAACCTGAAGTTCCCAGTCAACATGAAAATAAAACAGCTTTTCCTGGCAGACAGAGAAAAGGATCTGTTGCTTAGCTGGACTGGCACAAAGACCTCCTGGCAGGAGACCTGTCATGTTTTGGGTTCTGATCTTGCAGATTTTGTTTTTGGAAAAATATCTATCTATCTATATGGTTATATATATCTACACTCTGAGTATCACCCCACAAAGAAGAAAAAATGTAACCCGTTACAAAAACTGCACCCACACAGTCCGCACACCTGTACAAAGGCCCACTGGCCACCCGAACCCATTACAATATTTGCACTGCACATCACACACCCAAACTCTGGTCTCTCAGACCAGGCAACCCCTTCCTTTCATCCCCACCCCACTTGCAGGGTCACAAACTCAGTTCACTTGTTCATGTCGCTGTTGCTCCAGCTCCTGCTGGAGGGCCCAGTGCTGCTGTTGCTGTCCTCAGTTTTGTTTGTCTCTTCCTCTTCCTCGCTGTCACCGCCCCCTTCCCTGCTAGGGGGGAATTGGAAGATCCTGTGCCATCATGAATGACTGGTACCTCCTGAGACTGGGGGGAGGGACAATGTGTGGGCAGCAGCATTGGCAGCAGGGTGGCGAGTGGCGACTGCCTGCAGAAGCTGGTGGCAGTGTTGGTGGTGGTGAGCAGCAACCACCTGAAGAAGCTGGTGATGGCACTGATGGCAGGAAGTGGGGTGGCAAGTGGCAATTGCCTGCAGAAGCCTGCAGTGGCAGCAGAGGCAGTGGCCAATCTTGGGGGAACGTGCCCCTTGGGGGAACGTGCCCCCCTTACCCCTTTTACATGTTGCCTATGCATGCCACGTGTCCCTGTGCCAGGTGACTGGCCATGTCCTCTCCATCCTCTACTACTGATTTCCGATAGTAAGTCTGGAGTTTGCTCAGAGCCATTTTCACATAGCCTACCACTTCTACATCCATGTGCCTGTAGATCAGGAAGTTCCTGGGTTTCCACAGGATGTTCCTGATGCAGAACGCAAACTGGTTGAAATGGGCCAACAGGTTCCCCTGGTGTTTGGTGAGGTGCCCATATAGCGCTGCTTCTCTGGTTAACCGGCTGGCACCAGTCACTGCTTCGCAGAACTGTGCTGCAGCTCCACAACAGAGCTCTGTTGACTTTGTTAGGGCTTTGTGTGGGGCAGAGGTTCTCAACCTCATTATACTTAAGGCACTCCTTGGAAAATGCCAGCTCTTAATTTTAACAATAATGGAGCAATCCTTCTGTTGCATTAGGTTAGAATGCTTATAACACAATGAACACCCCTTTGAAATCTCTGGCCACATCCAGATGAGTGCAGACATTTGGTTCCCAAGGAACAACTAGCAGCAGTACATCTTGTGCCACTGCTAGTTGTCCCCAGGAAGTGCCTGTGCCACACACCCTCTGGCATGTGGCAGGTTACCCCAGGTGAGGTAGGTGAGGCTGGGGCCAGCAACTGTGCTGGCCCCAACAGCCTTACCTGGGGTTCTGGGGGCTGAGGAAGCTGCAGCTATGGTGCTCCTGCATCTGGGAGCCTGGCTGGCAGCTGGAGTGTAGCTTCAGTTGGCCAGGCTCTGTTTTTGCGCGCCACGCACTGCCTCCACATCCACTGCCCTGCTTTTTTCTGCATGGGTTTTTTTGACCCCAGGATCTCCCAGCATCAAACCCCCATGCTGCAAGGTAGCAGTGAAGACAATGCCTGAATGTGCAGTGTGTGGTGCTGCAGATGGGTCTACGGCACCACAGATTGCAACGCCGTGCCCATCTGCATTGGCACGTACACCCCAAGCATGGTGGTGCACCTGCTGTGAAAAGGTGCTGCCAACACTGTCGACAGGACCGCTGGGCAGTCACTGCTCGCCACCCCTTGCTTGCCGCTGGCAATGTCTGTGAGTGGTCACTGATCGCCGCTGGCAGCTTCTGCAGGTGGTCGTTGACTGTTGGTCAGTGCTCGCCACTGCCCACCACCCCCCTGCCAACAGTGCTGCAGCTACCTGTGGCAGCTCTCCACTTGCCTCCACCACACTCCCGGCACCAGCAGTGTCGCTGCCGCCTGTGAGAGCTCACGATGCCTCCCCAGCCTCCAGGGGCAATGCGGCATTCATGCCCATCTGAACATGGCCTCTGGGTTCATCTTGAGGATCATGCATAGGCATTTGCACACCTAACAGTGCTAATATTCTACAGCACCTCTCCTCCCCCTCCCCCCCTGTGATTCCTGCTGTAACCAAACTTTAAAACCAGCTGCCTGGCAGTGGCAGTGGCATTTCTATTCAGGCAGTGTGGAGTGTCAGTGAATTTATGTTTTATTATTGTCTCCCTGATTCCTCTTAATCTCGCTCCACTCCACAAATTTGAACAATCTTCTCTCCTTCGTAATGGTCTTAATGTTTCACTTTTCAAACTAGCCTTTCTTCTGCAATTTGGCTTTCTGTTAACCATTCCTGGTAATGTCTGTCTTCTATTTCACAGCCCTGCAGACTGTTTTTAGCTTTAGCTAAAAATCTGAAGTGAGGTGTGGTGATATTAGCTCAGGTGTAAAAATGATTGACAGTGAAATATTGAAGGTACTGCCAAGCCACTCATGAAGGCTAGATTTGGTTTTATGAATCTGAATAAGAGATGTTACATTTACCTATAATGACTGCAGGACTATCAGCTATTTTGTGCCTAGCTTGTTGTGCTTTTTAAAAAGGTATATATATACTTTAACAAATTAGTGCACATTCAAATAGTTATATTTGTGATCTTAAACTGAATAATATCTAGTTCTGGCCCCCTACCATATTTGTAAAGCTTCTGGTTTTTCTTTAACTGGAGATAAATATGTGTTGTATTACATGTAATGGTGTGTCACACCATCTGGTCCCCCCTTTCCAAAATCCTAGATCTGCCCATGTATAAAGCCCTTCTTTAGTAAATGTTTCTGTTATGTCTTACATTGCAGCAGTGCTCTGAATTTTCCAACAAAGTAGGACTCCTTTGTTTAAACACTTAAGCATACACAGTCTCTGCCCTCAGGAGTTTGCTATCTTAGAAGACAAGTGATATTTCAAAGAGAAGGGGAATGATAGTGTGAATTGTTTATATACTAATTGGGACAGTCTCATGTCCCCTCTGTCTCAGCTAAATTTTACCTTAGGCAATTAGTTGCTGATATTTTATTTTGACATCCTCCACTAAACCCCCATTTAATTTCTGCCTCCTAATTTCCTTTCCATAATTGTACCTGTGGTTTGCTGTGCTGTATAATAGTCATTGTGTTCTGCCCCCAGAGGTGGCTGCATTTCTTCTGTAAATCTGGTAGCTTGCTACAGAAAAAAAAGTTCCCTTTCCTGTATTAAAAAGGAAGAGCTTGTTAGAGGCAGGTATATTTTGCTAGGTAATTATTTAATATGGCTTATGTGGTTTCAGGGTGTGTCTGCCATGAGAAAGCACCTGAAGAGGGGTGTTAACTAAAAGGCATGGGGTTAAAGCATTGTTCTGTATAAAAATTCATAGAGAGTTAGAACTATGTTATTAAGTTGGCCCAAATGACTCTAATTCAAACTGCAGGAAGAAATGTGTTTTTTTCTTGAATATACAATGAAAGCTAATGATTGGGTCAGGAAATGGTGCCAGGTATGAAGATGCAAACCAATTATAGAGCCTAGTGGAATGTAACAGAACAAGTATCTATAATTCACCTTACCTGTAGCTTTATTAACAAGTGGGGGTATAGCTCAGGGGTAGAGCATTTGACCGCAGATCAAGAGGTCCTCGGTTCAAATCTGAGTGCCCCCTCTTTCTTCTTTAAAAAATTAAAAATACTTGCTGTTTAGGCACTTTTTAACTGTCCCCACAACATGATATCTCTTTTATTAGTTTTTCAACTGTGGCAAACAAATAGGCTACTAATGAAAAGTAGTTTAGCATTGTGGGAATTGTGAATGGAAATATGACTATTTCATTAAATAGTATTTAATATGCCAAGTAAAATTTCCATGATTTTAGATGCAAAAAGTAGAACAATGGTAACTGATGTGAGAAGAATCCTTTAAGAAACACTATAAGGAGAGGGGGTATAGCTCAGTGGTAGAGCATTTGACTGCAGATCAAGAGGTCCCTAGTTCAAATCTGGGTGCCCCCTTTCAAAGCTACCTTTTTTTTCAGGTGGTGTCTTAAGAGAGTATGTTAGCATTTTAAAGGTAGAGCTTTATTTTCCAGTATGACAATTACCTTTGGCCCTTCCATTTTTGACTGGCTTAACTTTAGGTGCCTGAAAGAAGCTTGATCTTTAAAGAGCTTTGACCACAATATTGTTTGTTTATTTTAATCTGGGCTATTTAGGTTGCCAGCAAAATGTGTGGATTTGTTTGAACAAACAAACAAAAAAAACCCCAGATAGATACAAGCCTTAAAATTAACAAGGTTGGTCACCCAGTTCAATCAGAATCAGCTGACTTTAAAGTTACTATTAAAGAGCATTTGAGAATGGGCTGAAATATCTAGTATGCCTTTCACCCTAACAATCTGGCAGTCTTTGTTGAAAATAGATGCAGAGGTAATTTTTTAGCATTGGCCTGTTGGATATCACCAGGTCTTCATGGGAATTTCTTATTATTATTATTTACTATGGGCAAGTCTACACATGCAGTTAATGCAAAGCAATAAACTCTAGATCTTATTGCTCCAGAGTTTATCACTCCCAAGCACTTCATTTGAACATGCACCTGGGACCGCAGCACATTGAGCCACGTCGGAGCAGTCCCAGCCAGCAGGGGACCCCAGAGGTCAGTCTGCCAGCCCTGGGCTACTCAGACTCAACTCAATGTGCTGTGGAGGAGTTGGTTGGGGCATAAGGATGCTCTAGTGCAGGGCTAGCTGGCAAGCAGCCTCCGCACTGAAGCATCCTTGTGCCTCAGCCAGCGTTGCTATGGTGTAAAAACTCCGCAGCAGGCTGGCACTTGTATTTATATGTTTACTCCATCCTAACAGGGGCACATGTGTAGATTTGCAAAGTTTGTTGCATAGCTAATTAGTCTACTCCGCAATAAAC
>NW_017728973.1:6595982-6603433 GCF_001723915.1 Gavialis gangeticus
CTGAAGCATCCTTGTGCCTCAGCCAGCGTTGCTATGGTGTAAAAACTCCGCAGCAGGCTGGCACTTGTATTTATATGTTTACTCCATCCTAACAGGGGCACATGTGTAGATTTGCAAAGTTTGTTGCATAGCTAATTAGTCTACTCCGCAATAAACATCTTGTGTAGACATGCCCTGTGGCTGCATCTACAAGTGCCTATGACTGCGCATTTGGTACTGTGCAGTCATTTGGTACTTGCTTTAACTTAACAAGTTATTTTTAGAAGATAAATTGCTGTAGTGACAAGCTATAACGATGTAGTTTGTTGCTATGGCAACATAGCATTGGTGTCACAGTTCGTGCCCACCAACACTATGTCACCATAGTGATGTAACATCTTGTGTAGATGCGCCCAGTATGTATTAAAGTAGTACCTAGAAGCCAGGGTCATGATCTCTCACATATTTTATGGGACAGTCCCTGTCTCAAATAGTTACATTCTAAATAGGTAAGACAGATCAAAGGAGGGATTGAATGCAAAGATGCAAAAAAATGACTTGCCAGGGCAGGAGCAGAAGTAAAAATAGAACCTGGTGGGATGGACCATATTGATTCTTTAATTAATTTTGCCTTCTTGTATCTGCTGACTGGAAATCACATGAAGGCTAATAAATGAATCGATTAATAACTGTAATGTTTGCATTGGCTGCTAAGCCAAAACCCCTTTTTTTCTTTTAAGAATTAGATATCAGACAGGTAAATATTGATTTAAATACAGTATATAAAAATAGACCAAAATAATTAAATCCGTAATTTAATTAAACAATTAAATTGTTTCAGCTACAAACTTCTCCTTTAATTTTTTCTAGCTTAGGATATGGAGGTATAGCTCCCCATATCTAAACCATCTGGAGCACTTGACTGAAGATCAAGAGGTTCCCCAGTTCAGATCAGGATGCTCCCTTAACCAAAAAGCTTGATTTCTGGCTCTAAGACCTTGAGATAGCCAATCCTGCTGTCCTTGATGCTCTAGCACCTGCTCTCAAAAACATGTTCAGTCCAAAAGGAAAGTAGTTCAATTCAAAAGGAAAGTATAGTATATACTTCTGCTTTCATTACTTCCTTAATCCTAACCTTGATGCATTAAAAAGCCCCAGGTGCAAGGGTGGCCCTGATACTCCCAGGTTTAGGTCGTTTAGGTGCTTTTGTAACGATTAAAAAAATTAGTGCATATTTCCAGAACTGTAAATGCTTGCATATTTTTCAGTAGAAGCTATAACATTTACAGGGTTTGAATCTTGAGCAGCAATTCTTAAGGCATAGATACAAGGGCAACAGTTGCTTGCATTAGCAAAGCTCCAGCTGATCCCATTGAAGCACTATATTTAATTTATTTATCACTGATGAGAAAGCATTACAGATTTGAACTAGAGACACCTTGATCTACAGTCAGATGCTCTACCACTGAGCTACACACCAGCTTGAGGAAAAAAATGAAAACACTTGTAAACTACATGTCAAAGAGTTGTCTTATATCCACAGTCTTTCTGATAGCGGTCAATCAGGTTTAATTGTTTTGTTCTATGCTTTTCTCAGAATCTTTTGTAGTTGTGAAACATAAAATGACCCACTGGAACCAATTATAATCTCCTTAAATATGTTGGATATAATCCTGGCTCCATTAAAGTCCATGACCAAACTAGCAATATTTTATTTCTGGGGCAAGGATTCCATTAATTGTATTTATTTGGTAATAGTCTGCATCTTGTTAATTCACAAGAACGTCCATTAAAATGAACAAAGAGCTGGACACTCCTGACTTCACCTCCTAGGTCCTAGCCTGTGTATGTTTAAATTCTTTAAAGACCCATTTTTTGCCATGCTGCCCCTGGTGAGACTCTGGTGCATTTGTGCATAACCAGTATCCGTATGTTTTGCAATCACTCCTGTTCCTCAGTATCTGTTTTAAGTATGAGAGTTAATGTCTTTTCAACAGCCTTTAGTCCAGATGAGTACTACTGCAAATAATCCAGAGAATAATAGAAAATAAAAACTCTTCTCAAGCTGGTGCCAAGGCTATTCCATGAACTCATTTATCCTGTTCTTTTTTCTTTAGGCAAAGGGGGTATAGTTCAGTAGCAGAGCATTTGACTGCAGATCAAGTAGTCCCTGATTCAAATCCAGGTGCCTCCTGGAACTAAAACAACAAACAACGCCCCCCCCCCGCCCAAACAGCATCCTGTAATATTTTTTCAGAGGTTTTTGAGACAATGGGTGAGTCTGCATGTCATAATGTGCTAGAGCAACATAGTAATCATGCGCATCTATATATGACCACCAGCTACTTTGCTGTAGTGGTGTGCTCCCTGGTTATAGCAAGCCACTGTGGCAAAGTAGCAGCTAAAAATAACCATATGCCAATGCGTATGGCATATTATGGGTGGTTACTGCACTGTGCTTCAGTATTCCCAAAAGGAATTACTAAAGCACAGCACTGCAACAACAGCACCATACGGCAATGTGTAGCTGTGCCCAATGAGAGGTAAGGTTACAAGATTTCTATTTCAAATTTAGTTTTTCTCACCATTCCAATGTAGTCAGGAGTTGCAGGACATGACAATGCTTAAAATGAGTGTAAATGTTCAAGACTACTTTCTAACTGTGGACTGTGCAACTTTAGGGCAGTGTGTAATACTAGAAACTAAACAACAACAACAAAAGAAAAGAAGAGAAAAAAAGACCATGGAAGCTGCTAAAGATGCATTCCTAGATGACAAGGATAAAAATGAATAATTGTAGTGTATTTGGAGTGTTGTTGTAGCTGTGATGGTCCAGGAAATGTCCCAGAGGCAAGATTTTTTGTGTGAGATCTTTTATTGAACAAACTATAGTTGAAAGAGCTGTTGGACAAACTTTCAAGCATCTGTCCTCAGACCTTAATGAATTTATTAATATAACTCAATAAATTATCTGTAAGCTACTAAGAGGGAGCAAATCTTAGGACTAGAACATGTGTGTAAAAGTCAATCTGTCCCTAGTTCAAAGCTAGTACTTGTGCCTGGTATAGAAGAAACTAAGTCAGTAGGGCCTGATGAACTTCATTCCAGGGTGTTGAATGAATTAGCACACGTGATCCATTTCTAAGCACTTGGAGGAGAAGGTGATTAGGAACAGTCAGCCTGGATTCAGCAAGGGCAAGTCATGCCTGAACAACCTGATTGCCTTCTATGATAAGATGACTGGCTCAGTGGATGCTGGAAGAGCAGTGGACATGATATACTATACCTTGATTTTATCAAGACTTCTGATATTGTCTCCCACAACATTCTTACTGGAAAGCTAAGGAATTCCAGTCTGGATAAATGGGCTGTAAGGTGAATAGAAAACTGACTGGATCACCAGGTTCAAAGGGTAGTAATCAATGGCTTGAAATCTAGCTCGTAGCCAAGTGTCCCAGCTGTTGGTCCTGAGGCCAGTTTTGTTCAATATCTTCATCAATGATCTGGAAGATGGGATGAAGTGCATGCTCAGCAAGCCTGCAGATGATGCGAAGCTGTGGGGGAGTAGTAGATACACTGGAGGGTAGAGCCAGGGTTCAGAGAGACCTTGACAAATTGGAGGATTGTACAAAAAGAAATCTTATGAAGTTGAATAAGAAGAAGTGCAAAGTCCTGCACTTAGGATGGAACAATCCCATACATCAGTACAGGCTGGGGACTGACTGGCTAAGCAGCAGCTCTGCAGAAAAGGACCTTGGGGGTTACAGTGGCCAATAAGCTGAATATGAGCCAGTAGCATGCCATTGTTGCAAAGAAGGTTACCAGCATACTGCACTACATTAACAGTGTATTGCTAGTAAATCAAGCAAAGTGATTTTTCAGTACTGGTGAGGTCACATCTGGAGTTTTGGGGGCCCCACAACAGAAAAGATGTAGACAAATTGGGAGATAGTCCAGCAAAGGGCACCAAAAATGTTTAGGGAGCTGGGGCACATGACTTATGGGGAGAGGCTGGGGGAACTGGGTTTACTTAGTCTGCAGAGAGACGACTGAGAGGGAGATTTAATTACCTTCAACTTTAACTTTTAACTACTTGAAGGGTGGTTCCAAAGTGGATGGAGCTAGACTGTTCTGTGGTGGCAGATGACAGAACAAGGAGCAATGGTCTCAAGTTGCAGCAAGGGAAGTTTAGTTAGATATAAGGAAAAACTTTCTCACCAGGAGGGTAGTGAAGCACTGGAACAGACTATCTAGAGAGCTTGTGGAATCTCCTTCCTTGGAGGCTTTTATGACCTGGCTAGACAAGGCCTTGGCTGGGATGATCTAGTTGGGGATGGTCCTGCCCTAAGCAGAGGGTTGAACTAGATGACCTCCTGAGGTCCCTTCCATCCCTATTTTTCTATGATTCTCACAGCCCTTGGCAATAATATTTATGAAGTTGTAGGAGATGGGTGAGGTAGCAGAGGGCTGGAAAAGAGCCAATATAGTTCCCCTCTTTAAAAAAGGCAAAAAGGAGGACCTGGGGAACTACAGACCAGTTAGCTTCACCTTAATACCTGGGGAGAGCATATGCTAAGGAAGAGGCTCACAAGGCTGACCACAAGCAGCCAGCATGGATTTACTAACAACAAATCATGTCAAACAAACTTAATTTCCTTCTTTGACAAAGTATCTACTTGGGTGGATGAAGAGAATGCTGTGGATACAGTGTATCTGGATTTTAGCAAGGCTTTCCACCTCATGAACAAATTGGAGAAATGTGGGCTAGGCAAAACTACTGTAAGGTGGGTAGACAACTGGCTTTATAGCTACAAGCAAAGGGAATTATAATCAGGAGTGGATTCAGGGTGGGTGCCCTTTGATTCTTTGTCAATCCACAGTTTAAAGCCCAACTGCCTGGCAGTCCCAGCACCTTTTTTACTTAGGCAGTGCTGAAGGAATCAATTGACTTCATGGTTCATTATAATTTGTTTGATTCCTTCTGAACTCTTAATACCATTAGTGTTAACCACCCTCTTTCCTTTTTAGTAGTCTTTAATGGTTTCATTACTCAAGCTGCCTTTATTTCTGCAATGCTGCTGGCTGTTAGCTGCTCTTAGTAATGTAGCTCCTTTTTCTCAGCCCCGCAGACTGTTTTTTTAACTCTAGCTAAAAATATCAACTCAGGTGTGGAAATATTAACTCAGGTGAACGTCCATTCAGGTGTGGAAATCACTTTCAATGAAGCATTGGAGGTACTATTCAAATACTCAAGAAGGCTTGATTTTGTTTTATGAATTTAGAAAAGAAACATTTAACTATAATGACTCCAAGACTAATGAAACAAATCTTTGGATTCTTTTTGCATAGTTTATGTTTTTAAACATAATATATGATATAGCAAATTAATGCACATTCCAATAAAGTGTTTCATTCTTTCTCTCTCTCTCTCTCTAATCTCAAATTGCATATTATAGTTCTAGGTCTTTACTTATTAGTGAAGCTTCTCTTTTTTTTTTAATTGGTGAAAAATGTGTGTCGTGTTATATGTGATGAAGCACCACACCATTTGCACCTCCCTTCTGAAAATCCTAATTTTGCCCATGATTCTAATGGATCCATTTCAGAATGGCAAGAGATTTTGAGTGGAGTCCAGGAGGGGTCTGTTGTGGACCCAGCACTGTTCAACGTGTTTATTAATGATTCGGAGGCTGACATAGGGAGCTTCTTGAGTAAGTTTGTACATGACACAAACCTGGGAAGGACTGCAAACGTGGAGTATAGGAACATAATTCAGAAGGATCTTGACAAATAGGAAAGCTGGGCTGGAGCTAATAGGATGAAGTGCAATACTGACAAATTAAAGGTGCTATACCATGGAAAGAATAATGAAAAACACAAATACAAAATGGGTGACACCTTGCTGGCTGACAGCACTACATAGAAGGATCTAGGAATCTTGGTAGATCACAGGATCAATATGAGTCTGCAGTGTAATGCAGCTGCACAGAAAGCAAATGAGGTTTTGGGGTGCATCAATAGAAGCATTAGGTGAGGAGACACGGGAGGTGCTACTGCCTCTCTCCTTGGCACTTGTTAGGCCTCATCTAGAGCAGCATTTCTCAACCCATGGGTTGTGACCCAAAAGTGGGTCACAAGAATATATGAAAGGATCATAAACAAACTTTAAAAATGGATCAACAAACTTTAAAATGGAGTCTCTTTTAAAGGAGAAAAACATGGGAAAGCATGGCTTTTCCCTTGCTGCTTGCCCCCCCCCCACAAATGCCCCAAACATACTCCCTCTGCCTCATACACTGGGTCCTGGGATGGGGTGCAGCAGGTTGAGAGTGAGGGGTACTGGGTCAGGACTGGCCATCAATGTTTACAAATAGGTCCTGGTACAAAAAAGGTTGAGAACCACTGATCTAGAGTATTGTGTGCAGTTTTGGGCTCCACATTTTAGAAAGGACATGGAAAAGTTAGAGGGTCCAGAGGGCAGCGACAAAAAAGATAAAGGGCTTGGAAGGCAGACACATGAGGAGAGGTTGCAGAAAACAGGCATGTTCAACTTGCAGAAAAGGTGCTTAAGAAGGGTTATGATAGCAGTCTTCAAATACATGAAAAGCTGTCATGAAGAAGAGGAAAAACACCTTTCCTCTCTTGCTGAAGACAGTAAGACATGGACCAATGGCTCAGTGTTGTAGGAAAGCAACCTTAGAGTGGTTATCAGGAAAAACGTCTTCACTACTAGAGCAGTGAGGCAGTAGAATGGACTGCCTAGGGAAGTGTGGAATCTCCATCACTGGAGATGTTCAAAAAGGCTGGACAGACATTGATCCAGGATGAGTAACTAGGGGTAATCTAGGAGTAACTATTCCTACACTCTACTATTGGTATTCTCCATGCTTCTGGGCTTTGCTAGTTGACACATAGGGTTGGGAGGGATTTTTCCCCTCCGGCTGCAGCATGTGTCAGTTTTTTTAAGCCTTTCTCAGAAAACATTGGGTGTTGGCTGAAGCCAAAGCTGGGGAACATGGCTGGGGTGCATCGGTGCTCCTGCTGGGATTTAAACCTAAAGGTTCCTGCACTTAAGGTCAAGCCAATCACCATCTTTTGGGTCCAGAGGTAATTTTACCCAGGGTCAGATTGGTATGGCCTGTGGGGGTTTTTGCCTTTGTCTGTAGTGGGGGCAATTAGTGAGTGTATTTTAACAAACTTTCCAGAAGCAAGACATTGGCCACTATGGTCCCCCTGCTCTCCTTGTAGCAGATTAGGATGTTACATAGATTCATAGATGTTAGGGTCAGAAGGGACCTCAATAGATTATTGAGTCCAACCCCCTGCATAGACAGGAAAGAGTGCTGGGTTCAGATGACCCCAGCCAGATGCCTATCCAAACTTCTTTTGAAGACCCCCAGGGTAGGGGAGAGCACCACCTCCCTTGGGAGCCCATTCCAGATTTTGGCCACTGTAACTGTGAAGAAGTTCTT
>NW_017728973.1:6603724-6607963 GCF_001723915.1 Gavialis gangeticus
TTAGTCAGGCATGATCTACCTGCTATGAACCCGTGCTGGTTTCCCCTCAGCATAATTTTTTCTGCTGGGCTCTCACATATATGAGCCTTAATAATCTTTTCAAAGACTTTGCCAAGGATGGAGGTGAGACTGACTGGCCTATAGTTGCCTGGATCCTCCTTCCTCCCCTTCTTAAAAATAGGGACCACATTGGCCCTTTTCCAGTCGTCCAGGACTTGGCCCGTGCGCCACGAGTGCTCAAATATTCTTGCCAGTGGTTGTGCAGTGATATCAGCCAGTGCCTTCAGTACCCTTGGATGGAGCTCATCCGGGCCTGCTGACTTAAACACATCCAGTCCTTCCAAGTGACTCTGCAACATCTCAGGGTCAACGCTTGGTAGTCTGGCGCCCAGCTGTTGCCTCTCTACAATCCCATTGTGAGACTTGTCTTGCCCCTCATTTAGGAAGACTGAGGCAAAGAACTCATTGAGGAGTTCAGCCTTGTCCTCTCTGTCTGTCACCAATTGCTTTTGCCCATTCAGTAGTGGTCCTATCCCACCCTGTGCCTTCCTTTTATTCCCTATATATCTGAAAAATAATTTTGTGTTATCCTTAACTTGGGATGCCATCCTCAGCTCCATGGTAGCTTTGGCCTTTCTAACTGCCTCCCTACAACTGCGAGCTGAAGAGGTATACTCCTCTTTAGTAATCTCTCCCTGTTTCCACTGCTTATATGCCCCACTTTTTGCCCTTAGGCTGCTCTGGATTTCTCTGGTCAGCCAAGGAAGCCTCTTGGCCACATCTAGTGGTTGTGTCAGGGTTGACTTGTGTAGTTCTGCTAATAGTTTAGACAACAGATTTGTATAGGGTGGTTTGGACATAGGTGATCTTACCTCAGCCAGGGGATTGGACTTGATGACCTCTGGGTATCCTTTCCAGCCCTACTTTGCCATGATTTTATGAAACAAGGGGATTCTTCACTACACTGGAATACATTTCATTATATATTTTCATGGCTCAGGCCCCTGGCCAGGGAGCTGGGAACCAAAGGCAATTCAGGTCTGGGTGTCGGCAAGTGATCTTAAGTCTCTATTTCTGGCAGGGGTGAGATTAAGAATTTTTAAGAGAGACCCCAAGGCATGAGGAGGGGGTATAGCTCGGTGGCAGAGCATTTGACTACAGATCAAAAGGTTCCCTAGTTCAAGTCTGGGTGCCCCCTTCCAAAGCTAGTTTTGGGGGCTGGACCTGATGATTTGTAAGGTCCCTTCCTGAAGGGGTGACTGGTGCCTCCTGAGTTATGGGGGGCAGTTTGTGGGCAGGCCAAAAGCCCCATATCCACTTCTGAGCTGTGTTTAGTGTGTCTCCACCTTGCAACATTGCTGGCCCATGGGGTAAAACAACTGCCGCCTCCTGAGCGGTGCCGTCAGGGGCCAATCTGGGGGGGGTGGAGATGTGCCCCCCTACCAGTCACCTGCGCCTTCTAGCCCCTAATATCTATGAACCTGTTACAGGTGAGAATTACACAGTAGCAGAATCACACTAAAATTAGCAGATTTTTCCCCCACACAATACGGAAGTAACTTGTGGGTCTTGCTGAAGCGGAGTGGCATTCAAGGAAGGATAATGAAAACCTGCACAGACGCCCCTTGAAAAGCTGCAGCTCAGAGCGGCTTCTCCCCCGACCGCCGCGGGTGCCAACCGCCCCCCGCACAGCCCCACGATCCACCGGGGCCAGCCCCCGCCCAGAGCCGGGAAGAATTGGCCCCACCCGCCTGCCTGCCCTCGGTCCTCGGCGCGGGGTAGTGACGCCATCAGCCGGCGCCGGCCCGGAGCGGGGCTGAGAGAGGAAGGAGCTGCGCCGCTGCCGCCGCCATGGGGGGAGGAGACCTGGTGCGGGGCCGGGGGTGGTGGGGCTTGTCTCTGTCTCGCCTGGGGCTGGCCGCAGAGGCCGGGAGGCGGCCTTGCTCCCGGCCGGGTGTCGGGGCTGGGGAGGGGGCGCAGTGGAAGGCGCCCGGTGTCTTGCTGGGGTGGTGGCTCCCCAGGGCAGGGGTTGTGGCCGATTGTGTGCAGGGCCCTGCCTGGCACCAGGCAGCCTCTGACCGAGACAAGTGGCGCTCACGCTTCCTGCCCCAGCGACGCTTAGCCGAAGGGCCCCGGGCACTTGGGATCCCTTCAGGGGTGTGGTGGGGTGCCCCACAGTAGCAGCCCCTTGAGATCCCTTTGGGGGTGCCATGGGCACCACACAGAGTTAGCCCCTCAAGATCCTTTTGGGGGTGTCATGGGGTGCCTCACAGCAGCAGGCCCCTGAGATCCCTTCAGGGGCATTGTTGGGGCGCCATGTACAGTTATCCCCTCGAGAACCCTTCAGGGGTACTGTGGGGCACCACGCAGAGTTATCCCCTTGAGATCCCTTCAGGGGTGCCACAGGGCACCAACGCAGCAGTAGTCATGTTAGGTGTGCAAACATGATTCATGGGATTATGAACCCAGAAATGCCCAGTAGGAATCCATGGTGTCCAAAGCCTTCTGCTGTGCTGTGGTTTTTCTAAGTGCTTGGCCACAGGAATCTCGCTTTCTCATTTTTCTGTGCTTAACGAGTGAGAACTCAGAACAGGCATTTGCTGAGGGGGACCTTGAGTCTAATGAGGGCTGTATTGAGTTGGAGAGCCACTGCTCTATTCCCTCCTTCCCCCCAAAACATCTGTGTATGTGTACCAACACAATATACAATGTCAGGTTCTTAAAAGAGATCCCCAAGACAGCTGTTTTGCAAAGCTCAAGGGTTAGAAGGCAAAGAAACTCTTTAAGTTAAGGTTGTATCTCCAAATCCACCCCTTCCCCACAAAATATTTGAGCCTCAGCTCTACCCTGTTTACTAGAGGCTTTGCAAGTGGTGAAGGGGGAACTGACTTGTGGTTTTGTTGTTGCTGATTATTACTTGGTGTGTTGGTAGTGTGTGTGCAAAATAACAGCTTAATGAGTGAAAGATGAGGTCCTGATCCTGCATCCTTTGAATAATTGCAAGTCTTGGTGATGGTGAAGGGGTTGAGCATGTGAGAAATGCAGCAGCAGACCCTAAATTATTTCAGTAACCTGCTTTCAGTATTGATATACTGAAGTACTGTGAATGTATGCAAGGAAAGATTATTTTAAGTATGACGTTTGTCCCAACAGTGTGCCTTTCATTCACCCTCATGGGGCTCCTTTGAGAACTTTTCAGTGAAAGGGAATGCAAGGGTTTATGGACATGGCGAGGGTTTAGGGGCTTAGCATTCAAAAGGCATTCCCCAGTAAAGGAGGGCTTTGTGGGTTCCCAATCTATGTAGAATCTGAAGAAGAGCTGGCACCCTCAGACCCTGCGCAATGTGGAGAAGGTGTGGAAGGCCGAACAGAAGCATGAAGCCGAGCGGAAGAAGATTGAGGAGTTGCAGCGGGAGCTGCAGGAGGAGCGAGCCCGGGAAGAGATGCAACGCTATGCAGAGGACATGGGAACAGTCAGGTAAGCATGCCTGGGGCACAGCTCTGTGTTTTAATCTGTACATTAAGTTTCATCCCTGGGGGCAAATCCTGTGTTTTATTTCATGGGAGAAATTTCTGAATGGGGGACATTTCTTTTAGGACTTTATTTACAACTACCAAAGTTCAGCTATAAGCTAACTTTCTTGTTTGTTATGTTATAAAGACGTGCCATGAAAAAAAGAACAAAAGAACAAAAGACTCATAATGATAGGCAAACAATTACACTTTCCTTTGGTATTTATTGGACTACAACAATCAAGGTCAACCTTTTTGGCAGATGTGCCACAAATTAAGCGCCATGCCCTCCCTGAGTGCCACTCTGATCCCCTTCCCTTGCACTGTCTGCTGCTCTGTTTTCTACTCCCTACCCTGTGATCCCTGTTCAATCTGCCACTGTTCTGCTTGCCCCCTTTTTGGTCTGCCTTGTACCAGATACAGAGGCTGCTCATGCCACTTGGGACTCAGGCCACATATGGGCCACCCGTGAACTAGAACAGTCTAAGTACCTTTGGCTGTGGCATTTCTCTTGCTGTGGAAGTTTATTTCTAGTGGTGGGATCAGCTGGACTGTAGAACTGTCTCCAAAAAGAAAGATGGGCATTATTCAGGAATGCATAAAAGCTAGAAGGATGATATGTAGAATTATTCCTTAAAATGATGGTCCCCAATAGGCTTTTCCCATGTTATTCTAAGGCCCTTATCTTATGAAGACTTAGTTTCATAGTTTCTAGGGTCGGAAGGG
>NW_017728973.1:6608753-6610814 GCF_001723915.1 Gavialis gangeticus
CCACAGCCCCCCAGTTTCTTAATGAGAACGGGGTGAGAGACAGTGTCAAAAGCCTTCCGGAAGTCCAGGAAGACTATGTCCACTGCTACCCCTGCATCTAATGATCTGGTGATCTGATCGTAAAAGGCCACCAGGTTGGTCTGACAGGACCTGCTGCTGATGAACCCATGTTTGTTGCCCCTAAGCATGCAGTCCCCTGACTTATGCAAGTGCTTAATGTTGCAAGCAGCCATGCTGAGGTACCCTGTGCCCGAGCCAGCCAGAGCAGCAGGTGGAGAGGAGGAAGCAGGCCACCCAGGGTGGCCTGCTCCCCATCTTGACATGCTGCAGACCCTCTGCACTGAGGCATCCTGCACCCCAGCCCTCTGGGGAGTAGCTAGCTGGGGCACAGGATGCCTCGGCACGGGAGCTTCTTAGCAGAGCCCCTACGCTGAGGCGTGTGGAGATGGGAGCAGCCAACCCAGGGCTGTCTGCTCTCCTGTCTTAAGATTCACTGCACCCCAGCCAACCAGGAAGCAGCTTTATTTTCAGGGATTTTTTTTATTTTTTTTTTTGTTACTGGGAAGTTGCAGTAGCAAATTTTGCCCTGTTGCTGCAAATTAGCAAATTGTGGAGCAAATTGCAGCTCCACAAACTGCATGTGCCTGCGTGCCTGGATCCGGCCTGTAAATTGTTCTGTTGAAGTCAGTGCAATTATTCACTGCATATAAAGTTAAACACCAGGTTACACTTTTGCAGGGTTAGGGCGAAAGGCAGGAGTACTGTCTGCTGAGGCTAAACAGTTTTCACTTGTATTTAAAACTAACCCTATAACAATTTGTTTCTAACAGGAAAAGAGAAGAGAAGCTGGAGTGGATGTACCAGGGTCCTGGGGGGATGGTGAACAGAGAGGAGTATCTGATGGGCCGCCCTGTGGATAAATACGTCTTTGAGAAGACTGAAGACAAGGATGCAGGTTGTTCCTCTGAGACAGGGCTTCTTCCAGGCTCCATTTTTGCCCCCACAGGTGCCAACTCTGTCCTAGACATAGCAAACAAAATCCGTGAGGATCCACTTTTCATGATAAGGTACTAAACACAGAATTGGTAGTGGTGGTAGACAACAGTGAGCAAGTTGTTATCACTGCTGTCAGTTCACTGAGTACCACACCCAGTGCACTTGTGTCCAAGAATCCTGTTATGTTTGTTAGCCTCCTGTTCCCTCTATCCTCATGTCAGTTTCATTCCCTTGTGTGTTCTCTTGACTGTAAGCTCTTTGGGGCAGAAATTGTTATTGTCCTGTAGAACCACAGAGTAAGTAGAGACCTGGTTTAGGCCCTTGTACACTTTTACAACATAGTCCAAAATACTTGCATCTGCAGGTCTTTGGGTGGCTTTACTGGCGTCTGTGATTCTTGCTGGATTCTGTGATTGTTCTTTTTATTTTCTCTGTTCTTTGAAGCAAGACAATTTGAATGAGGCACAATTTGATGTAGGGTTTCTAAAAAAACTGAAGTTAATATCTTTGGTTCCAGCTCCAACCAACACAGGTGTTGGTTGGATATATATATGTCCCATGTCTTTGATTTTCAGTTTGTAAGTATTATTTGCTTTTCAGGATAAGAGCCAAGTCTTGCAAATCTGTAAGCATGCCATTACTTTTGTATAGTCTTGTTAGCTTCTGTAAGAGCACTCACATGCATATAAAGTGATATACTTACGTATCTGCAGGATAGGGGCCTCAGAGGCATTGTGCTGCCCACTTTCTAACCCAGCATTTGAAGCAGTTGGTGCCCTCTAATAAGAATGTGTAAATTCTAGGTGTATCTGTGGAAAATAGATTGTTTTTTACTAGGTTGTAATTTTATATCTCACTCTAGAGCTATATGTAGAATAATTGTATGAGTGTTGCATAAAATTAAGTACTGTGGCTGTAGTGTAAAAGAGGCTGCACATTTTCATGACTGGTAATCACAGTAATGCCTACAAAGGTATCATTAGACCATAGGCTTCAAGCTGTGAATTGATCATTCCATGTGTTTGGGTCATGTTTGCTTTCTGTGGGCAGCACTGTACAATTTGT
>NW_017728973.1:6610979-6613056 GCF_001723915.1 Gavialis gangeticus
TGTGTGTGTGTGTGTGTGTGTGTGTGTGTGTGTGTGTGTGTGTTCAACCTTTTTGAGCATACAGGCAGTCTCCAGAACAGTTATCAGGATGAACAGTAAATGGGCAGGTCAGTTCAATAGGCTGGATGTCATAGGGCAGAGGAGTAAATATACAGAGGACTAACTGATTGTTGATTGACTTTGCTGTTCAGCAGCTTATGTTTTAAGAAGCTGACAAAGTTGATCATACAGTTATAGCTACATTTACAGCATGTGAGAACTTGCTGTAAATGCCAGTTTTGCATGTGGATAGGCATTTTCAGGATTGAAAGTTAGATGAATGTTTTGTGTGAAGTTTCTAAAAACCAGTAATATCAAAAAGGCAAGTACTAATGCCTCTCTTTCCCCCCTTTAGAAAAAGAGAGGAAGAGAAAAAAAGAGAAGTTTTGAATAATCCTGTAAAAATGAAGAAAATCAAAGAACTGGTATGTATTGCTTACTACGCTTTAACAGAAAACGGAAGCAAAATTTGCATTGACTTGAGGGAGAACATTACTGTGGGTCAGAGTTAACTAGAGGTCCAATATCAGATTGACACTGATAAAGAAAATTGACTGTATTGGAAATTGGTCTGAAGGGGCATGGTAGGGGCAGATCAAGGCCACTGCGGTGAGGGAGGGAGTGGGGCTGGGGTTGGGGCAGGCCTGCCCAGCCAGGGCGGGGCAGGGTGTGGGATGGAGCCATGACTCATCTGGGGGGGGTGACTCCCACTGCTGTGCACACCCAGGGAGGTCATGGGGGGCATATGCCCCCTGGTTCTGTGTGCAGGGTAGGATGGGCAGCCGCTGCATGCTGGGACTGGGGCTGCGTGGGACTCTTCCTGGCGGTGGCTGGACTGGGCTGTACTCAGGGTGGGGTGGGCAGCAGCACTGGGAGTGGGGGTTGGGGTGGCTGCAGCCCTCCCAAACTCCCCCTCCCAGTGCAGCCCGGCCCAGCCCACACCGGGAAGAACCCAGTGCTGCCATGGCCCCAGCCCACAGCAGCAGCCCTCCCTGCCCCATGCAGATCCGGGGGCACACCCCTCCCATGCCCTCCTGGGGTGCATGCAGCAGCGGGAGCCCCTCCCCAGATGATCAGCACCTGCCCCAGCCCCACTCCCTCACCACAGAGGCCTTAATCTGTGCTCCCCACAACCCTTCCCTTCCACTACAACAAACTTATCAGCTGAATGCTGTTTTTTGAACTGCCAAGCTGCGGATTGGAAATCGGATCAGTATTGGCCAATATGCCTCCTTAAAAATTGACTGTTGGTATCAGCCCCAAAAATCTTTGTAGGTGTACCCCTAGAGTGAACATTCTTTAGAGAAAGGAACTAGTTTCTATTCCCTTGCTTCTTTGGAGAAGAATAAGATAATTTCAGTTCCTGTGAAAGTTTCATATTGTAATCTCCCAGCAAGGACTTTACCTGGAACATGTCATTCATTTTCATCTTCTCCTCTCTCCTCTTTGTCATGCTGTTGCAGAAAATTATTTCAGTTTTTTTTATTCTCCTGCCAAGTACTTGAAGGATTCAGTGAGGTTTCATGACAAGACCTCCTTCCTTGTCAGCCCTTATGAATGTTTGTAAAAAATGTTATCCTGAAAACCTTTCCATGTGAGACCTTACATCTGCATAGTGCTCCTTGTCCTATAATAGTAACTGACTGAATGTGCAAACAGTAGGGATTGGTTCTGAATCTGGATTTTTTTGCATTATAGCTGCAAAGCAGTTTGGAAAAAAAAGAGAAGAAGAAGAAGAAAGAAAAGAAAAAGAAGCACAAAAAACACAGACATCAAAGTTCCAGCAGTGAAAGTTCCATCAGTGATGATGAGCGTAGCAGAGCAAAGTATGTCTCGGGATTGTATTTAAAAAAATCTCTGCCTAGTAGGGCTGTGTGAAGCTTTGGGTGCTGATTCATTTTGGAGGAGATTTGGCCTGATTTGGTGCCCAAATTTCTAAATCCGAATCGAATCAGGGGGCCAATAAAAGGGAAAAGATTCAGAGGACTTTGATTATTTGGGCAGTCCTCGCCTGCTGCAGCAGGGAGCTGGAGCTAGA
>NW_017728973.1:6618056-6621433 GCF_001723915.1 Gavialis gangeticus
TGCTTTAAAAAAAAAGCACCGACTCACCAGGTGCTGTTGGGTGGGGGGTGATCCCTGCAGCCCCTCATTGCCCCATGCTGCATGGGGGCTCTGCAATGGGCCCCCTAACCCCACCTCCCTTTCCTGCTCTCCTTGCCCCCCGACCCACGGCTGCCCCGCCCACCCAAGCCCTTTAAGAAAAAAACCTGAACCCCTCCCCCTGACCCCTGCAGTGGCCTTGGGGCTTTAGGGGGCTCGTGGAAGAGCCCCCACATGGTGTGGGGCAGTGGGGATCACCCCCCCACACACCCAACAGCACCTGGTGAGTTGGGCTTTTTTTCTTTTTTCAAAGAGCTGGGGCGGGTGGGGCACCCATTGCCAGGGCTGGGATTGCGGGTGGGGGATGGGCCTGGGTGATTCTGCTGAATCAATTTGGGACAGTGATTTGAATCACTGAATCGAATCACTGTCCCACAAATTGGCCAAATCCGAAGTGAATACTAGCTGCTTCGCACAGGCCTACTGCCTAGATCCTCAGTTTGTGTATTGTATAGAAGTAGGGAGAGTTTACAGGTCTCTGAAATGCTCCAGCTGACTCTGCATAGAGCTGGTCTTTACCAACAACCTGATTCCTTATTCCTGAGGACTTGTTTTAACAAAGTAGTTGGTATATTTTAATTTCCCCTGCAGTCTTTTTTTTTTAATGCAAGGTCCAAAATGATGATGCATCATATTAGCACAGCATTAAAATGGATATATAATGATCCTATTGCCTCGTCTTGTAACTCCCTGAACTGTACCTTTACTTCTGCTGTCTCAAATTCAAGCTGTTTCACCTTTGATTCAAAGGCCTGCACAGTTTTGCCTATCTGTATCTTTACTGTCACTTTCTATGCTTTTTCCAGTCCTCCTCCCTTTTTACACCATCTACCCACTGCTGTTCTCAGTTGTGAATTTCTTATCCTGACATTACACTTAAAATGATTTTCTTCTGATCTTACAATTTCTGCCTCCTCTCATCCCTTTTTAAACCTTGCTTTTATGACTCCCTTTCCCTTCATCAGTGGTCTCACCACACCCAGCCTTCTCATTCCTGAGCTTTAGTCTTTTGTCTCGTTTGCCTTCACTTTATTTGATAAAGTGATTTGGACAGGGAAACCTTACTCTGCTTTTGTAAACTACTCTGACCATTTTGTAGTGCAATAATAATAACAATAATAATCTATTACTAACTATATTTGCTAGCAGTAACTTGGCAATTTGTAGGGGTGGAATGTCAACAACTAATACCATTGACTACATTTAATTACAGTGTAAAAACATGATTCTGAGGAATTTTTCCTATAGAGAAAAACCAAATTGAGGAATTGTACTCTATACAAATACATTTAGAATGACTGAAATTCTGAAAGGTAATGGTTACTGTGTAGTTGTAATAATTAGGTATCTGTCTGTCTCACAAGACAACAGAATTATGCTGCAACATTAGCTCATTGAATGCAGTCCTCGCTTGAAAGATAAAGGATATCTGGTGTGACCTCTTCAGGGTGCAAAAGCCTGGGCAGTATATATGGACATGTTGAGCTCTCACGCAAATCAAATTCTTAAGTTTTTTTCCACTCTGAAGATAGTACTTGATTTTATTTATTTATTTTTTCCCTCTACAGATCCCAAAGGAAGATGGAGAGTTCTTTTTGGGAATCTGTTGGTCATAAAGTCCCAGGGTATGGTTTACAGGTAGGCACTTATTCCTCATTCCCTCTGTTCTGTGTCCTCGAGTAGTTCTTGGAAAAAACATGTCACTGGGGACTGGGTAGCAGTTTTGGACTCTAGAGAATGGGTTTGAGGAGAAGGTGATGTAATGGACTAGGCTTCAGATTTGAACCTGCCAGTGTCATTGAAAACAGAGGTTTAAACCCTAGCAGGAATTTTGTCCTTCCTACATAGTTAAGTCAGCTGTTTGTAGGATCATACATCTATTCTAATTATATGTTGTTTATGCATATTGGTTGAATTATAGGTCCCATTAAAAACCCCTATTCATTTCAGTGAGTCCATGCTTTCATTCCTTGTCTTTCAGAAAAGGCCTTAATTTGTGTTTATCTCCCTTTGGTGAATGCAGAAATTCTAACTGCATTTTACATAACAGCAGGATTTGTTCCCATCTTTTTGGCTACAAATTCCCTTCATATACTGTTCTGTGTAGCCACTGTCCTCCACACTAGAACCAGCTCCATTGGTGAAGCTCTGTGTGTGTAGTTGTGAGTTTCCTGGGATAAAAGTAATTACAGAAATGTTTAGTTAATGTCTAAAATCTCTGCAGTAGAATATAAAACAGATGGATCTTTTTGTGAATAATATCAGTTGTATAAAGAAAAAGATGAAGGCAGTACCATTTGCTTCTGCATCATACACATAGAATTAAAGCATGGAGAGTATATTAACGTATCTTTCTGGCTAATCGGCACTGTCCATGGGTGCTCATGACTGTGGTGTTTTAAATGGCTCTCTCTCAAATGATGCTATCTTTTTAATTCCAGTTTAAAGATCCTGACCAAAATCACAAGTCTCAGAGTTCTCCAGTTGCTGGCCAGGAGAGGGCACCCCACAAACACCGAGACCGTTCCAGGTCAAGGAGCCAGTCCCGATCTCCTCAGAGACACACTAGCAAGAAGAGTACTTGGGAAGAGGAATCTGGACACCAGAGGTCAAGATCTCCATCCAGACACAGTAAACGGTGAGTGTGGAATCCTACCTGTGGAAAGATCAGAATAAAGGATACCCAGGACTGCTTTCAGGGAATGAGTTTTCAGAAATTAGTTATATGCTCAGCTGCAAAATTTCTCCTATTCCCCTACCCATCTCTTTGTAACACTATTAAAATATTCCTGTAGCACCAGTGTCTAACTTCACTTTATCCTAATAACTTGAGTTTCAAAGAAGATGGAACTACAAATACCTGGCTTTATATCCCACCATCAAGGGACAAATCTTATTGCTATTGTAAAAATATCCTGAGGCACAAACAAAGCTGGGAAAGAACCAATTTTATTGAAAATCCTTGTATTCCCTCTATTGCAAAAGTGAGTGGGCCAGGGAGTAGCTGAAAGACAGCAAGGCATCAATTTCCTCCCTCTGTAACTTTGGTCAAAATATTTGGAGGAGAGAAATTCTGCAGCACCATAAGGAAGCTGGCAGTGTGAGAGTCTCTCGGATACCTTCTAAGCATAAGAATAAATTAATAACAAAAAACCAAAAATTGCAGGCTGAGTTGTCACCCAAAAAATGCTGGAGACTCCTGGAAGTCCATTGGTTTTATATGAAATGCACTTAGGTACAGTGGTGATATGCAGCAGTACAAAACTGCATGTTTGATATGTATACCCTGGGGGCAGGTT
>NW_017728973.1:6626433-6633640 GCF_001723915.1 Gavialis gangeticus
TCTCGGATACCTTCTAAGCATAAGAATAAATTAATAACAAAAAACCAAAAATTGCAGGCTGAGTTGTCACCCAAAAAATGCTGGAGACTCCTGGAAGTCCATTGGTTTTATATGAAATGCACTTAGGTACAGTGGTGATATGCAGCAGTACAAAACTGCATGTTTGATATGTATACCCTGGGGGCAGGATAATGTCTGATCAATTGTATAAAAAATGACTTCCGCTTCCAAGTTGACAGAATAGCGTGTGTGTGATGATAATTTCTAGACCCACTCCGCCGCCAGCATCACTGCCATTTTATGTGGTGTTTTTACCATCACATTTTCCCATTCTTTAAAACCTTTTTCTCTCTTTGTCACTGTGAAAGATGAGGAGAATAACAACCCAAACATATATGCCAAAGGGCAATGTGATGATACAGGAGAAATGGTGAAATTAACTTTATAAAAATGTACAAAGCAAATTGGTGAAGTATTTTCTTTCTCCTTCAGCTATAGTCCTTTTGGGGGCTATTTGTTTAAAAAGGAAAAAAAATAGTACATGACCTTAGAACTGATAGTGCCTCTTTAAAACAGGGCTGTTCATTTTATTTGGGTTGGCAGACCATATCTGGATCATGAAGTGTCTCATGGGCCATGTGACTCACCTCTGGCAGGATGAGCAGCACCAACGTTAAACCCTTGCATGTTGACAACCTTCCACTGCTTGCCCCACTGCCAAGGTCCCAGTAGGGAAGATCTCAACCCAGAAATTCTGCAATTGGGCGAGCTGTGGTGATGTTAACCCCCACCCCCTGGGTTGCTCATCCAACTGACACAGCAGCTCTGACAGCCCCATGGCCATAATTTAACCACTCATGGGCCAGGCTGCCATTTGGACAGCCCTGCTTTAAAACTGTGTAAAGATGAATATTGTGTTGCTGCTTTTTAACAAGTTTCAGTACTGTAAAAATGCTTTGGAAAACACTGATTGATGAAAATTTTCTTATTGCAGAATCTTATACCATCTTTAAAAGTGGATAAAGCTCAGATGTGAATTATCTTCTTTTCTGCTGATTTAAGGATTTAAGTTGGATGAAAATTTAAAAAAATCTACAAAACTAAATATTGTGTGTCAATATTCATTTTTAAAAACATTCAGTCCTTTGAAAAATGACAGATAATGGTCCCAAAACTAGGTGAAAGTTTGTAATTTCAGATTCACCTCCAGCTTTAGTTTTTTGTGGTTAATAGAGAAAGAAGCTCTTTGTATATTAATGTCATGCAGGTTGGTTGTTAAAAATGTGTTCCCCTGGGTTACAGGTACAGCACCAAAGTGGATTGGAAGGAAAAGGGAAGAACTAGAAGCCCTTCCCCGAAGAAAGGATACCGCCGACAGCATGCTTCAGGGTATACTAAGTAGGTAAAAACCTGTGCACGTGATGCATTCATAAAAAAGCTTCCTGAAGTGATGGTAAAATGTTAAGGCATGAGTAATGCAAGGAAATAATATTAACTAGCACAGTGTCCCAGAGGTCCAGCAAGTCAGGAAGATGGTTCCAAATCAGTCAGTGTGTGATGCTTCTGAGTATGACTTCTTTTTCCCAGGTACCAGTTCTTCAAATATCTTGCACCAGCACATGAGGGTAACATGAAGTTGATGTCTTCATCCTACAGAGCGATAGCTGGAAGTATTCGGTTTCACTGTAATCAGGATAATGTGATGATCCTGCAGGCATTGTCTTACCAATCAATTACCAACCATTGAGAAAAGGAATAATATCTTCTTGCTAGGGACACAACATAGCAAAGCAGTCAAGCACGCACACTGTGTCTTAGTTATCAGGACCTGAGGGAAAGATGTCAGAAAGGCCTGCCAGAATTTGAAGGCCAAAAAGCCAGTGCAAGAGAACTCCAGATATGGGTGGCTGTGTTGCCAGTCTCTTTCCTCCAAGATAGGAAGTGCCTTCTTAAATGGCAGTACATGAGAACTTTAGCAAACATGGAGGTTCTTCTAGTAGGGTATTGTGCTAATAAACACTTAGAACACACTTCCCATAAATAACTTCTAGATTGTGGTCAGGGAATAGGAGATGCAAGTTGGGAGCATGGTAGGAACAAATGGATCATAATTCCCAGTGGTATTCCTTCCTTGGTGAACAGAAAGATCTCCGCAGATGAGCTAGAACGCAAGCGTCAGGAAATGATGGAAAATGCTAAGTGGCGGGAAGAAGAGAGGGCAAACAACATCAGGAAACACCGAAAAGAGGAGGAGCGAGAACGAGAGCTGCAGAAACTTGACTCCCGAGATGGAAAATTCCTGCAGTGAGTATCCTGCTGTTCCTTTCCTCTGTCCAAGTTTAACTTGGTGGTGGATGGGTCATACTCGACCTGGGGGGAGGTGGGTAGCGGTGTCCCCCAGCGCTCGGTCCTGGGGCCTGCGCTGTTCAATTTCTTCATCAGCGATCTGGATGATGGGGTGGAAAGTAACCTGTTTAAATTCGCTGATGACACCAAAATTTGGGGGGAGGTGAGCACGCTAGCAGGGAGGGAGAGATTGCAGAGGGATCTGGATAGGTTACAGGGGTGGGCTAACAGGAACAGGATGCGTTTTAATACGGACAAGTGCAGGGTGCTGCACTTGGGCAGTAGGAACCAGCAGCACACTTACACAATGGGGAACTCCCTACTCGAGAGCACGGAGGCAGAAAGAGATCTTGGAGTCATTATTGACTCCAAGATGAACATGGGCCGACAATGCGAGGTCATGGTTGGCAGGGCTAACCGGACCTTGTCGTGCATCCACAGGTGCATCTCGAGTAGAGCCAAGGAGGTGATCCTCCCCCTCTACGCGACGCTGGTCAGGCCACAGCTGGAGTATTGTGTCCAGTTCTGTGCGCCCCATTTCAAGAGGGATGTGGACAACATGGAGAGGGTCCAGAGGAGGGCCACCCGCATGATCCGGGGACAACAGGGCAGACCCTACAGTGAGAGACTGCGGGACCTGAACCTATTCAGCCTCCACAAGAGAAGGCTGAGGGGGGACCTGGTGACCGTCTATAAACTCACTAGGGGGGACCAGAAGGGTTTGGGGGAGACGCTGTTTCCCCTAGCGCCCGCTGGCATAACAAGGAGTAATGGGCACAAGTTGATGGAGAGGAGGTATAGATTGGACATCCGCAAAAACTACTTCACAGTTAGGGCGGCTAGGAGCTGGAACCAACTTCCAAGGGAAGTGGTGCTGGCCCCTACCCTGGGGGTCTTTAAGAAGAGGCTGGATGCCTACCTGGCTGGACTCATTTGAGTCCTGTTTCTTGCTTTGGGGTTTTGTTGTTCTCCCGCCCTGGCGGGGGGTCGGGCTAGAAGATCTATTAGGTCCCTTCCGACCCTAAATCTATGAAACTACAAGCCATAGTTTATAAGGGAATGGGTGGAAGTCCCAGTGTCTGGGACCTTTACAGTCAGAATAGACAAACCTACTGTAGAGCAGGTGTCCTGAACTGGCCACAGGCATAGGTTTGGGAGTAGACAGAAACTAAGAGACTTTGATTTCTATCATCCTCTTCTACTTTGTACAGTAAAATGAAGGAGATTTATTTTTTTTAATCTACTTTTTTTCCAAAAAAAAAAGAGAAAGTGAGTATGGTCATGGCTGTTTCATCCTTTAGATTGGACAGTGGTGCTGAAGTAAATAATTTGCGTAGCAACAGAGAAGTGGCAGGGAGGAGGTGTTCTGTAAACAGATAAAGAAAGGTCTTTGTCTTCAGGGCCTACAAAGTATAGGCCCAGTCCTTCACGAACACCACTGGGAATCAGTGTATAGAGGGTTTGTATGATTGGACCCTGAACTAGATAAAGAAATGACTAGAGATCCTGGAGGAAAGAGGTATTGTGAGAGAAACATATCTGTAAACAAGGGGTTAGATCCTTTGTCCCTACTCCAGCCTCTTTATGCTGGGTTAGAGAGTCTGAGCAGTGTAAAGCTTAAAACGCTCAAGATCTAGCTAAGGAAAGGTTTTCTGTGTTGAGAATCTGAGGAGGACAGCTCTAGAAGCTGATTTCTTAAGCTCCACAGACATTGTGAGCAGGGTGAAATTTAGGGCCACAGGACCTGGTGCAGTTTAAGGAGCCTGCCATAACTTAGTTAACAATGCAAGATTATATGCATCCTGCCAAGGGCCAAGCTTCTGTAATGCCCCAGAATTGGGAGGGTGCAAAGTGACTTAAAACTAACCTAGAGTCTCTTATTTCACAATCAGATCTCTCTAGAGGAGGGTAGTTCCCTCCCCACTCAGACAAGTTGACTTAACAGATTGTGTGTTTTTGTGTTACTTGAGGGCGAAGGATGAGCACTGGTTGTCTTTTAATAGTGTGGCTGGAGTTTTAAAAGCAAGAAGTCAGCCATCACATTTATCCCTTCTTGTCTGTAGCTAACTTAGCAATTTACAATGTGAGCTATGGCATTCTAGTTCCCAGAGAAGTGCTGCCCTCATTTCAGGGACAGATTGCTTTTCCCTCCTGTACGCCTCTCAGAAAGCAGCCGAATCCCCTGTGACAGATGCATTAGTAATTAACAGTTAGCTATATTTGGAAGGTTGAGGAGTACTAGAGAGTCATTTAAAATGTATACATAGAAACACTGACCCTGAATATGGTATTTAGTCTGCTGCAGGCTAAAATGTAACCATTCCATTTTTCCAACACAAACTGCAATAGGAAGCAGTAGCTGGTTTCCTATTTTAGTTTAGTTCAGGCGCGTGAGCCCAGAAGTCATGGAAGTCTACTAGAAAGGTGGTGAATTTGGGAAGGATATGCTCATTTTCTTTCTGGTTCAATTCTTCTGCAGCCACATAAAACTAGAGAGTGCAGCCACTTCCTCTCTGGAAGATCGAGTCAAACGCAACATCCACTCAATCCAGAGAACACCAGCTGCCCTGGAAAAGAACTTTATGCAGAGATGAACCTTCCTCTCCTCTGTCCATGTGCTGGTTCACTAGGACTTCTTTTTAGAACCATTCAGTAGGTGCGTCTTCCTCAAAACGGAGCTGCTCCATGTAGAAGGGAATTCTCCAGCAACCTACACATACTTGCAAGAGCAGTTGCCATCCTGGCAAGAGTTGGATTTCTGTATGTCATATTTGGCCTTCTAGCATTGTGAATGTATTTGTAACTTGAGTTTGAAACTGCAGCAAACCTTTAGCTGGAGTTATTCTGAATCTTTGTGTTAGTGTTGTCAGATCTCTTCTGTTCTCCACCTAAACCAGCGGCCGTTTTTAATGCTGTTATCACCAGACACAAACTGGTGGTGTAACTACTTATTACATTGGACAAATTGTCCTAACTTTTTGTATGACTAAGAAAGGATCTATTTTATCAGTACTTTTAAAATCAGCAGGACAGATTCATCTGTGAAGTCAATCCACAGACTTCTGTGAAGTTACGTGAGTGGCAGACTGATAAAAAGTTGCTTGGTCAGTGTTCAATGTCCCTAGTTTGGAAATGGGTAAGGAGAGTGTCCAGAGTTAATTCCAGCCAGAATTTATAAGATACATACAGATTAGTTGTTTCAGTTGCTTACAGGCTTGAATGACATGTCAGCTAGGAAGAGACTTGGGTGAAAAGAAAAATGAACAAGCTATAGGTGATGCACTAAACGTTCCTCTGGGATTTTGTACCGCAAGGGAATGTGTGTGTATGTAGAGATAATAGATATCAGCCTACATTGTTGTTTTTAAAATACTATTTTTAACTGTTCTATTTAACCTCTCCCTTGTGGTCTTGTAAAAGAGTCAAATTCTATTTGTAGTGAAAAGACCTGGGACCAATGACCTGTCACTGCAATATGTTACAGCTCCTTGAGAAAATAATAAAAATGCTCCTCCCCACAGTCACCCTACCTTAATAAGTAACTACAACTTTGCACTGTTAGGGTATATAATTCCATTTAATTTGTTCCCTTACCTAAAGGGGCAGTGCAACAAGCACTGTTGCTGGTTGGGTGGGTACAATTTGAAGTCGAGCGGCCCTCAATTAATTTAGAAAGGGTGAACAATTTGACTTCATATCCTTGCCAACAACCTCACCTGATGATTTTTGCAGACTGCATTCAAACACTCTTGGGATAAGCCACCTTACAAAACCACTTCCCTCCATCAGGTCAGTGTTGCTCCCTGGTGGAGTCTGGTCTAACATGGATACAAATGGGAGGTAGAATCTGCATGGAAAATATTTTTTAAACTTTTTTGTTTTTAAAGAAATCCATATACCACACCCAGCACGTTATTTCTTACTCCTTCCCTTCCCTATCTCCACCTAAACCTTTCACCTCAGGCATGACGCCAGTGGCTCGTATTACTTTGTGTGGTTTGTTTCTACACATGTGCTCGTCTTCTAGTTGGCGGCTGCCCCCACCGCCGGAACAATAGCTGCAAGGTCTCTGAAGAAGTCATTAGGAAAGTAAATAGTAATTTAGAAGTCATATAACAATTACAAGCACAAGTTGCCAGCTGCCGCGTTCAGTGCTTGCACACGTAA
This sequence comes from Gavialis gangeticus, assembly GCF_001723915.1. Taxonomy (NCBI): domain Eukaryota; kingdom Metazoa; phylum Chordata; order Crocodylia; family Gavialidae; genus Gavialis; species Gavialis gangeticus. The sequence goes on from NW_017728973.1 coordinate 6,632,947, forward strand.
GGCAGACAGCCAGGCCCTGCCATTAAATAATCATGAGGGAGATAGCCGGCTACAAACAGCTCGTCCCTCTCTGCAGGACAATGCTCGGGCAGATGCACAGCCAGCGTTTCCCTCCCGACGCCCGCGGCTGCCTGGAGCAAGGGGACCGGCTGCTAAAGCCGAGACGCCGCTGCAATGGGGCCTGCCTGACGCCGCCACCAACCCATTCATAATTCCAGGCGCCTCGCTCCTTATTGGCTCTGGCAGGGCGAGGCGGGGCTTCGTCCGTACGTCACGCCTGATGGGCGTGACCATCACGGCACGCTGCAGGAGGGGTGGTCCGTTTGCCGCCTTTTCCCCCGGGCGGCTTAGTCTCGCCAGGCGACCCCTCCCCGCCTCGCTTCCCGGATGGTTGTGACGCCGTCAGCGTGCAAAATCACCCCGAGCGAGCACCGCTCGGACCCTCCCTTAGAGCTGCCGCCCCCGCCCCCTCCCCCTCGTGAGCGCCCCTGTTCTCGGCTGAATGGTACGTTCCTCCCCTCCTCAGGCTTCCGCCATCTTGGCGCCTCCTTAGTGTAGGCGCCGGAGCGGGCTCGGCCGGCTCCTCCTCGGCGGCGGAACGAACCACCGCGGGGACGAGAGCGGGGGGAGGGATAGCAGCTCGCGAGGACGGAACCATTGCGGGAGGGGGGGGTGCTACAGCAGGGCCAGACCG
>NW_017728973.1:6633758-6642590 GCF_001723915.1 Gavialis gangeticus
GGGGGGCGGCGGCGCCGCGGCGGCGCTGGGGGCCGCGCTCAGTGCCAGCAAGACCAAGACCAAGAAGAAGCACTTCGTGTGCCAGAAGGTGAAGCTGTTCCGGGCCTCTGAGCCGCTGCTCAGCGTCCTCATGTGGGGCGCCAACCACACGGTGAGCCGCCCCTCCCCGCCCGGCCCGCCTCCCCCGCACCGGGGCCTTCCCCTCCGCCCTCCACCTCCGGGTCCGGCCCCCTTCTCATCATTCTAGGATCGGGGGCCTCACCCCGGGAGCAGGGCCATCCTTTCTCCATTCCAGGATCGGGGCCCTTCCCTCTCCCCCCGCCCTAGGATCAGGCCCCTCACCCCAAAATCAGGGCCTTCCCATCCTCCTGTCCACCCCAGGATCAGGGCGCTCTTCTCCTTCTCTTCATACCAGGATCACTGTGGTCCAAGATCGGGCCCCTCCCTCAGTCTCATGCTCCCCCAGGCTGGAAGCCCCCTCCTCCCTTGCAGGGGCTGGGAGCCCAGAGCCCCCCCCAGTGCTTGGTGGACAGTCTGAGGATGATGCCCCCCATCCAACCCTACCTCCCTTCCCTATCCCTGCCCCAGCCCTGGGATCCAGCACCTCCTTGCCTTCCTCGAAAGCAGTGCCCCACCTTCATGCTGTGGGGGCGAGGGGATGCAGGGCTTGCCCCCTGGTACTGTGGGCTCCCCATGTCTCCAGGCACTGGGGCTTGTCCCTGGCCTGTTGCCGCCAGGGATGGTCTGTCTCCTGGTGCCTTCAGCATCCCCCTGCAGCAATGACCCTAGTGTTCTCCCTGTCCCCTCAGGGCCCCTGTAGCTTTAGGTGTCTCCAGTTTTTCTGGCTTGTAGCCTCCTGTGAGAGGCTACCCCCACAAGGAGACCCCCTGCACCCTCCACTTCCAGTGATCCCCATTGTTCTCGGTGCCCTCATGGGGGAGTCTTCTGGCCACAGGCTGACCCAGGGACCCTGTTCCTCGGGCTCCTCGAGCATCCTCAGTAAGGTCAGCTACAGGAGTTGGAAACCCAGGGGCCTGTTCATTCCTACCACCAAACCCAACTCCTGCCCAAAAGATAAAGCTTCTGACTGATCCTACCACCCCTTGAGCCCTCAGTGCTGATAATCTGCAGGGTAAACCCCAAGTGACACCACCTCCCAGAGCAGTGGAGCCACCTAGTACCCCCCTCCCAGAGTCAGTTTTCCTATGACATGGGTCGATATATGCTGTAGGGAACAGAGAATGTGTGAGCATCTGTGAAGAGCTGAGCAGACACCTCCCAGTCACCTTTGAATCCTGCCTTTTGTGCTGTCAGTATGTTTCTCCATAAACTTTCTCCCTCTGCTCCTCTGATGGCACCCAGAAATCTTGCAACATTCTCCTCACATGCTTGATGAGCTGGATGGATTAGAAATGATTGCCATGTGGCTGCGGGTGATATATTCTGTAGCAGCAGTTAAGAAATCTGAAATCTGTTGTGATGGTATATTCTGTTGGGTGCAGAATGCCAGGAACCTTTCTCCTTCCTAATTTAGCATATGTATTTTGATAGTTTAGGAACATGCATTCCTTAGTATCAAACAGAAGCTTTCCTGGAGAGAGAGCAAGAACCTGAGAGAGCTATTCCTGCAGAATTGAAATGTTCATTTACAAATAAAATCAACCCCCTAGCTTAGTTGGTGATGAAGAAAACCTCCTAGGTGTGATACAATGCAATGTTGTCTTCCGGATCCTGAAGACACTCCAGTGATCTTTTTGCTTAGGGTTTTGCTTCAGAAGTAGTAGAGTGGTATTAGCAAGACTTACTTAATAGCCCTGTAGGTGAAACTGATAACTGGATCCTGGGCAGTTTTGGTTACTGCCTCATAGTGGCTTTGGAGGAGTTGCTAGGGGAACTTGTTGGGCGGTAGCTACTTTTTTGTGTCAACCTCTGGGCTGGTAAATGTATACTGGACTTTTTTCATGCCCACACATTGTAACATCACACTGAAATCTAATTAACACTGGCTTGACACTGCCAGTCTCATCCGGGAAGAGGAAGGTGGGCTGTGAGTTGTGCGTGGACATTATGCTAGTAATGGGATTCTCTTGGTGGCATGTTATGATGAAACTTCTGCTAGAAGCTGAGGCTGCATCCTGTAGGGCCAACAAGGGTTAGAAAATAGCAGCTGTGACCTCCTCGCTCTCGGACAAACATCCGGGACCGTGCGAGAAATACTTGTCAGTTCATTTTGATCTTACTCTGTGTCACTGGCTTTGTTGCTGGTACATGATGACATGGGTTGGGTTAAGTGCTAGAAAGGTGGGTGCCCAGTTTGGCTACTATACAGCAAGTGGGCTGTGATCTAAATTGGTTCTATTTCCTTGACAGATGAGCTGTTGCTTGTATTTGTGGACTCTGGGGTGATGGCACTGCAGCAGGGTTGGTAGGTGAGACGGATTAATTTAAGGTACTTGTAACAGATGAGTTAGACTGGTCCTTCTCACATTGCAACTGTGTGTGAACAAGGCCACTTGCAAATGCTAAAGGCCAGATGAAATTTTGTACAGTTGTCCAGCACTGAACAAATAGCAATAGGAAGGTGCCTCTCTATTTTACAGTTGGACAGTAAATCTGTGCAGCTTTTAAGGTGACATGCACATGCAAGTGGTTGGTGGAAGGCTGATGATGCTTTATGCGAGGCGTGCCACTTTCTTTGCAGACTAGCCCATGGCTGGACACCTAACTCATGTCTTCACTGAGGGCTCCTTAAGTTCAGGGACTGAGATGTGAGTGAGGCATATGGTGAGGGGTTTGATTAATCACAGAATCTAGAATCATAGAGAAGTGCTGGAAGGGACCTCCAGGGTCATCTAGTCCAACCCTCTGCCTGAGGCAAGATTGTCCCTATCCAAGCCAAACTTGCGTCTACTGTCTGGCTACCTATTTAAATGTACCACACAACTTCCAGACTGCTGTCCCAGGTGGAATGTGGCACAGCACGATATGTTGGAGGGATTCCCTGTAAGCTAGGCTCTTTGCTTGCTTATTCCACGGTCTTGGTTGCAGGGCATGTCCCCAGGTGGGCAGCAGGCTGCATGGGGAGGGTTGCGTCTTTCTGATACAGAAGCATTGAAACAAAGTCAGGTGGAATCTGGCAGGCCATCCATGCCGAACTACCCGGAGTGTCTTGCTGGGCATGGTTGTACTGGTTGCCTGCAGCACCAGGAATGATGTCTCGGATGCAGCTGATTTGGTAAGAAGCCACAAGCCTTACAGCTACTAATTTCCCAAGGGTTTCTGCTTCTCTCTGCCAGGCTGGTGTACAGGCAAGATGCCATGTTCCCCATGAGAAGCTGGATCTAAATTTTACCCCAAAGTCCCTACTCTCTGGGGGAGTCAAGTGAGACTTCTTCAGCAGTTCCAGATGTATTCTGAAACAGGTTTTTCTTAAGTATGAAAATAACCTTGATGCATTAGCCTCTGTGGAATTATAATTTTGTGACTGTGGAATAAAAATCTTAGCTGGAAGTTTCTGTTGAAATGATGTGAGAGAGCCACCAGAGTTGACAGTGTTGCTGTCATCCTTGGGTTTCAGAATCAACACCTTGCTGAAATGAATAGGGCAGTTCTCACCTCGGTGCTTGTTCACACTGTATGCAGCCTCAGTCCATGTGTGTTGTAAAGGTTTTCTTTACATCTCTAAGGGCTAGAAATATATACTTTTTCAAAAGCCCCTTCATTTCTGAAGCACAATTTCGAGGGATGAATTCTTTGGCCATGAAATAGGTGAGGCCCTGCCTGTGGGAGAAGTCCTTCTGGGAGCATCAGAATCCATTGACACAATCAAGATTGCAAGGACATGCTAAAACGGTTCTGTCAAAAAAGAGTTGTCAGGGACTGATCAGACAAACAATGCCTTTATGCAAGCCATCTCCTGTAGCGAAGAAATACCCTCGGGTTCATTTACTGAGTCTGGCAACGGTTCGGTTCTGCCTTATGTTTGAACAGGCTTGTTCGCAGCTGGTGTGAATACAGTGTGTGGTGGGTCTGGAGAAGATCAAGAGTGGCTGATTTGTTTGTAGGTGTTGTTAATGCATGAACAGGTTTAAACAAGAATCCTGGCTTTGTCCAGTGCTGGCTGTCTTGATCCGTGGCTGAATCAAGTGGGTCTGCCAGATGTGAACTATGATATGGTACCTTAGTAGTTCCCAGCCACATGCAGACAGGAATGAAGTGCATTTGGCTTCTGAGACTTGAACCAGGAAGCTGGTTCTGTACCTCAGTAACATGTAAACCTGCAGAAAGGAGAAGTGGGTGGAGCCAAAAAGGTTCAGACACTCGGGTTGCAAATAGCTTGCAAGCTGCTGAGTTGTGTTTGAAGAACGGATCGTGGCTGAGAACAGGGTTTTTGAAGATGCTGTTGTCATGGCTTTTGGAGAAGAACAGAAAATTCAGGTTCTTATTACTGGGTGTTCATATAGTGTCCCTCTTTGATTGTGTATGTGGACATATGTAGATGAGATTAGAAGTAGGCATTGAATTGTGATGGTTTGGGGTGGGAGGGGTTAGCTACACTTGACTGAGCAACAGTACTGTATGCAGCTGGTGAGACTAGTGTAGTTACAAGGTGGTAGTTAGGCTGTGGGGTAGGATCCTAGTGTTTACCTATGGAGTTGGAGTGTGATGCTGGGGTGTGTCTGCTTTTGTTACTACACATTGGACAGCTGTGTGCTGATTATGTCAACTTGTTTAGGTGATAATCTATCAACCAGAGCTTGTGGCTGTGTGGGAACATGGTGGCAAAAATGGCTTCTGGAAGCAAGTGTATCTCTGTCAAAATGGGCAGATCTCTTGCACTGTGCTTGTGACAACCCCCCAGTTCCACAATTTTCCTGTGCTGATTGAAGCTCCCAGAGCTGGAGTGCTGTGCACCCAACCAGGGCAGAGGGCAGCTGTTTGGTATTCAACCCAAGAAGCAGTAATTTGGCTTTGCAGCTGCCTTTCCCATCTCTGCATCACTGCTTTTGGCATTGCCATATAAATTCTGGCCAAAAGTGCATCTGCCAAATAGTGTGTTTTGAAACCGTTTAAACCGATGTACTCAGACATGCCTATATCTGTCACTTCCCTGCTATATTCTGTCTGCAGTTGACATTTAGGAAGGGCTGCAAAAGGGAATGTGACTGGCCTTGATGCTGGCGATCAGTGGATCTCAACTTTGTTATAATTGCTGTGACCTGGAAACTCTGAGATACTGAGAGGAGCGAAGGGACAGTATTAGGGCATCAGTATCAGACTTGGGAGACCTGGATTTAGCTCTTTGCTCTGCTATTGAGGAGGTATCGAATGACCTTGGGTGAGTCAGCCACCCTGTGCCTCTGTTCCCCCACCTGTAAAAGATGTTCCCATCAAAACATGCAAGTTCTTTCAAGTTAGGCCAGGCTGAGGGAGACCTCCAAGGAAAACCCAAGGTACTTCAGGAAGAGATGTATCCATTTTCACTGGGAGATGCCATTCTTCCTGCAGTGTGCCAGGGTGAAGCCACCTCTGGGATGAGATGTAGAGGCTAGCCCTTGATTGCTTATGGTTATGAAGAACTCGGCGGTGTTTTTATTCTCCTGCGTACCTGCTTCTGGAGTGCTGTGTCCAGCTGTGGACGCCATGCTCCAGGAAAGACATGGAGAAGTCCAAAAGAGTTCAGAGACACCGAGGAAAGCAATTGGAGGCCTAGGAAATAGGACATGCAGGGAAAGATTGGAAAGTTTGGGCCCCTTTAGTTTGGAGAAGAAGGGGATAGTAGGGCTTTGTTTTAAAAAGGGCAGTGTCCAGTTGTTCTCTATAGCCACAAGGGACAGGACAAAAAGTAATGAGCTGAAATTGCAACAACAGAGATTTAGGTTGGATATTAGGAAAAGCTGTTTCACTGGAACAGGTTCCCTCGGGAGGTGGTAGAGTCTCCATCACTGGAAGTTTAAGTGTGGATTAGACATGCTTGGCTTGGCTGGTTTGGACTGGGGTCATCCCTTCTTGAGCAGGATGTTGGACTAGATGCCCTCTTGAGGGTCCTTTCAGGCCTTCCCCTCTTCCCCATTTTCTTTATACTTCTATAAGTGATTACTCTAATTCTTGAGCCGATCCCCTGCCTCTCTGGTTTCATAATTATACAGTGCTGCTTGCTTTTCCCCTAACCATTGGGCAGTATTTATGTTGAGCGGCTGTTGTGTCACACTCCAGATGTGGTTTGTTCTTCTCCCCATTTATCTTTTACCTAGCTCCTTGGGGAGATGGGTCATAAAACTTAACTAATGTTCAGAAAGCTTTTTTTTCAGGTGCCTGGCTGAAAGGCACTGGAGGGGAACAAAGTATTTTTATTTTCCTGAATTAATTCCTGCTGCAAAGAATCTTAGCAAGTAGGCTTAGATACTTCTGTCAGTTGGACCTTGTTAGTAAACAAATTGCATTTTCCCATCAATTTACTAATGGTAATTGCCACTTTGAGGCTAGAGTCAGGTTTTGAAATAAAATTATGCTTGTCCTGTTTATTCTTAGACCAGCTGTCCCTGAACAGCGCAGATTATTGATGCGTCTTTTATTGACTAAGAAATCACCCTTAGTAGTAAAGATGAATTGCCCACTGTGAATAAACCTTGAATCCTATTGATTAGCGCTGCCCAGGAATTCAAATTCAAGGCCTGAGAGAAGAGGGCCAAACTGATGTATTTACAAAGTGATAGAAGTGTTGTATGAAGGAGGCAATTGCAGATCCTAATTAAGGGTATTGCACTTACTTGAAGGGGGGTGAAACCACACAAGAAATGTTTTTCTCTTCTTTGCAGAGAATTATCTGTCTGATGTTGTCTAATGGAGATGGTGTCAAATGATTTGGCCTAAAATGTGACCTGTTTTTCAATTCTGTCAGCTGTCTTTCAGATTGGCAGGTATCTGATTTCAGCCAAGCTATCCATCATGGGGATGACAGGCATGCATCATCCTATTTTAATCTGAATTGTGTGGGGCAGCAAAGGGATTGGCCTGGCTAAATTAGCAGTGTCCTTTACCCAAACTCCCTTGCTATCCAGGCTCAGGGGAGAGTCCCTGGTTCCATTCAGGTCTTTTTTTGCTGCATTGTCACACCTGGCAAGGGAATAGGAAGCTCAGAGGTGCCATAGAGAGGTATAATTGCCCACCCAGAGTAACGAATGTCAAGGCTTTCCAAGGCCAGGTCACTTTTGTAGGTTCTCCAGGCTTGTAATACAGGCTGCAAACAAATAACTCAGAGGGGCCAATAGTGTCTGGATATTTTAAAGGGAAGGTGCACATGAAGACCACAAGAGTGGCCCTATTTGGTCAGCCCACAGGTCCATCTAGCCTAGTATCTTACATGTCACTGTGGCAGAGAGCAGATGCTCAGAGGAAGAATACGTATGCAGGGCCCATCCAGAATGATCTGTCTCCTGCTCCTCTTCCCCTTACAACTTCCAGCAGAAAGACCAGGTTTCTGCTTCTGAAGACCCTGTGGTCTAGGTCAGTGGCTCCCAAACTCTTTGGATCAGTGGATCACTTTGTCTTTGATGTGTCACACCCTTATCAACCAACTTTCAACTGAAAGCACTATGATGGCATGCATGGTCCAGTTCTGTTTGTGAACCACCTGCAGACCATGTACTGTGGCCCTGTGGGACGCTAGGAATCTCTGCTGTAATCTGGACCCAGTGGTCTAGGCAGACGCACTGTGGCAGGGCTTCTGAAGCAACACATGTATTGGCAGGCAAACTACAGCAAGTCTGTTTGGCAGCACTGGCTACCACAGGCACATCACTTCTGCTCCTCTGGTTTCTGCACTGGCTTCCTATGGGATAGAGAGGTCAGGGTCTTGGGTCCTTATCTTCCCAGTGCTCCATGTTCTGGGCCCAGAGTTTCTAAAAGCTCCCCTTAAGCTCCAGGATGCAGACTGCAGTCAACAGCCCTGTTCCTCTGGCACAAAGGAACATACTGAAATAAGAGTAAAGCTCCTCTGTATGGGAGATGGGGCATTGTGGGGAGAAGGGTGTTCCAGACCAGGGAATGAATTCCCCCTGACCAAAAGGGGAAGATGTTGCAGATCCTAACTTCTGCTCCATTTTTGAAGGGACGTGTCTTTGTCCCTGCCTTGTCTCATGTAAATTAACACATTCAAGTATGTAACACATGCAAGGATGTAATACAGTCTCTGGTGTGTGCTCCTTCTTCCCTCCCCTAGGGAGAAGGTGAGAGGACAAATGCTTACCAGAGGTTAGGTGCATCTTTGACGCGCTCCTGGAAGGAGCTCAGATGCTACAGTGATAAATGTGATAGGAGAGTGCAGAGTAGAATAGCCAGTCTTGGTAGATCCACTTGGTAGATTCAGACAAGATCACCTAACACCTGCTGTAGCACTTATCTGACAGGACAGGGCATAGCAACCCCTTTGAAAGACATGTAGGCTGTGTCTAGATAAGTGCAGCTGTGCAGTCTGCAGCACCACATACCGCACATTCAGGTGTTCTGCATGCTGCAAGGTTGTGGGGGAGTGTTGACCCCAGGAGATCCTGGGGTCAAAAAAACCTGCATAAAAAAAAATAATTGGAGCAGTGCACACAGGGACAGTGCGTGCCACCCAAAACCAGAGCCTGGCCTGCTGGAGCCACGCTGGCTACCAGCCAGGCTCTGAGAAGCATGATCGTTGCTGCTGCAGCCCCAGGATCTCAGGTAAGGCTGCTGGGGACAGCCCAGTGCTGGCTCCAGCCTCCCCTACCCCACCTGGGGTAACTTGCTGCACACCAGAGGGTGCGTGGCACAGGTGTTCCCTGGGGACAAATAGCAGTGGCACAA
>NW_017728973.1:6647590-6652207 GCF_001723915.1 Gavialis gangeticus
CTGGCTACCAGCCAGGCTCTGAGAAGCATGATCGTTGCTGCTGCAGCCCCAGGATCTCAGGTAAGGCTGCTGGGGACAGCCCAGTGCTGGCTCCAGCCTCCCCTACCCCACCTGGGGTAACTTGCTGCACACCAGAGGGTGCGTGGCACAGGTGTTCCCTGGGGACAAATAGCAGTGGCACAACATGTGTCGCTGCTTGTTGTCCTTAGGGAAACAAACATCTACTTGTGTAGATGTGGCTGTAAAGGGCTTGGCAGTAGAAGCCAGCTGTGCTGAAAACCAGTGTTAATGGGCTCTGATTTAATTTTCTAGAAGCTGTGGACAGAGAAATGGACTTTTTTCACTCCTGTGGATTTGAAAAGAAGATATGAATGGGGCAATTAGTTATTAGGGTAACAAGGATCAAAGGTTTTTCTAGTCAAAGTCTGGGATTTGGTGTATTCCGTCCCAGACAGTGGAGCCCTGATAGGGCAGATGTCTCTACTGCATATTGCACCATAGTGTAGGTCAGTGGTTCTCGACCTTTTTAGACTTGAGGCAGCCCTCAAAAATGCTGGCTCTTAGTTTCAAATTTTTTGGACTACAGAAAAATAATACATCAGTCTTTTTGTGTTATAACAAGGTTGGAAAGACCACAACTATGGATTTTTATTTGAAATCCCTGGGTTTACATTGTGGATCATGTTATCATGTTTGCGCACCTAACGGCGCTAATATTGTCACACCCCACAGAAGCCTTGAAAGGATCTGAAGGCACCCCAGGGTGCTGTGTCACCCTCTTTGAGAATCACTAGTTTAAATGTACCTGAGCTAGCCTGTTTAGCTGAGATAGCTGTGCATATAAGCATCTAATCCCATTGTTCCTATGGAGGCCTATGTGATGCAAAGCCTCAGGCTAGTACCTAATTGCAGCACACCCACATGTTGCCTAATTAACAGTAGATCAGATCAAATCCCAAATGAAACCACACCCAGGCTAATGCTTCATTGCTGTTCTCAGTTGGCCACTGGGATCCAAAAGCTGATGGTGGATTGTCAGGGTGCATTTGGTATAGGAGAAGGGGCTGCTGGAGGGGGGTGTCTCACTTGGGTGTGAATGGGGCTGTGCCACTGTTCCTTGGAGTTTGGACTGTGCTTTGAACACTGAAGTTACCCCTATTGCTCACTGTTCTGGTCAGGCAGAAGGGCTGCAGCAGGTAACACACCTACGTTCTGGGATTGCCAGCAGCAGAAGTAGGAACCAGGAGATACAAAGACCGTCCCTTTTTGTCTCCTACCAACAAGCAGTTCATACAGACTGTTTTAGCAGTCTTTAGATTCCACTCCCCCGCCCCCAGCCATTGGCTCTGGATACTTCTGCTTTTTGAAGATCATAATGCTGCCTCTGGCTTTCTTTCTTCAGATCCAGAACAAGCAGCTAATGGCTTGTCTGCTGCCTTAGCACTGCACAGGATGGGGAAACAAGGTGCCGGGGGAGGCTGAGAACAGGCTTGTCTAAGGAGCAGGCTTTAGTGCTTCCCTCCTCCTAGACAGGAATAACTTAGCAGCTGTGAGCAGCACCTCTTGTTAATGCAGAATTAACAGCACTTCCCTTCCCCCACCACCCACCTCAATCACTATAAAGGGATTATGTGATGCGGTTCCAGAGGGATGGACCCAAAACCCTGTTTCCCACCCTGCTTTTACTTTGCATCTCTCCAAACAGCTCTCGGTAGCTGCATTGTACAGGATCCAGCCTTGTGCAGATGCTGTGAGTATCGGCCTCCTCACTCCATTGCCATTTACAAGGGATAGGCAGCACGTAACATTACTTATTCATTCATCTGTATGACATCCTTCATCTCTGACAAAGCACTTATCAGAGGATGGTACCAACTTCTGTGGCTGCTACAGAGTAAACACTGGGTTGGGCTTCAGAGCACCTGCTTCATTTATTTTAGTTTCCATAACCATACAATAGCCTTTTTCTTTGCCTTACTGTTGGTTTCCAGGTTAGTTTCTCTTGCAGTGCTCTCCTCTATATTGTGTTTCAGTGAAGATGCAATCTAATGATTGTAGCAGCCCATTTCCTCACAGGAAGTATTTTTCCTTTGGCAAAAAGGGCAAAAGAGATGCAGAATAATATCTGCTTGTTCAGTGATTAGATAGGATTTGAAGGTATATTGATGCTTTCCTGCCTGTCACTAAACCTTGAATCTGTGAATCTCCCTGTTTTTCTTCCTTTTTTGCAAACCATAAACTAAGCTTTGCAGCCTTCCTCTGAGGAGGTAGGTGACACCTTACAGACTAGCTGGTTCAGAGAAGCATGGGCTTTTCGAGGCAACAGCCTGTTCTGTCAGATGCTATAGAAGGGCAGGCCAAGGAAAGATTGCACACATCCAGGAGTGGATCCAGAGGGAGTGTGGCAGCGTGGTTGCACCCACCTTTGGGCTGTGTCATGTGAGCTCTCAGTGCAGGGTCTGCCAGGAGTCATGGCTTTCATGCTGCTCTGGAGCCCAGCAGGTGAGTGCTGCCTTTGCCATGCCACTCAGTGGGGAGGGTGAGAGGGAGGAGCAGCAGCAGCACTGATGCTCTGGGTTCTGAAGATGCATAAAAGTAAGGGCTGTGGTTGGACCCTTCGTAGATCAGCTGGAGAGCTCACAGCTCATGCAGAGCTCTGACAGGAGCTCATTCTGACAGGGCAGTGAGCTTTGAACTTTCTGTCCACAGCCAAAGGGAGCACACTGGCCCCCATGCCTCATGCATGGACCTGCTACTGCACACACTCGCAGTTTACACATGGTGAATCAGAGATGCATGAAAGGCTAAGAGACTTGTCCAGGGTCTTATCATCAGATGATCAGTCTGAAGTCTGTACAAGCAAACGGCAGACTCCCTGCCCAGTGCTGTGACTACAAAGGCTGCTTCTCTCAGGTGTTGCCTGGTCATAGCAGCTGCATTGTAAAAATCCTAGTAACTGCTCTGCAGTGGAATAGCTTCCTCTCTTAACCATAGTTGTGACTAATGTGCATTCCAAATTCATTAACAGAGGTTGGCTCTGTCTTTGTACAAGCAAACTTGCTTTTTTTGGCCAAGCTGGGGGTGGAGCACTGTGTGAGAAAAGAAAAAAGGCCATGGCGCATTTCTGGGAACAGCAGGGTTTTGATGCTTCCCATTGCTAAGTCAGTTCTTTTAGGGCGTAGCTGCCGTGTAGGGCCTGCATGTTTACTACAGTCTCTTTCAGTACTTGGTGCCGCAGTCTGAGTTTTCACACGTGGCTTTCTGTAAAGTAGCAATTCCACAGTGTGGCAGCTGAGTGCTCAGTTGTCTGTTTCTATATATTCCTGCTGTTGCCACACATTTTAACAAGGAACAAGAAGAGGGAGAGATAGCAGAGTGATTCATTCCCTTAGGGAGTGTGGAGGGGTAAGAACTACAGCAGACAGACAGAGAAAGAGACAGCATCCCTGAGGCAGCAGTATGGTTAGGAAGAAGCAGTTCAGAACCTCTTTTGCTCTGTGCCCTCGAGTCAAAGGTGTTGGTCACTCATGACTTGTAATAGTGAGACATGGTTACAGAGTCAGTGTTTGTACTGAAGAGATGTCATTTCAACACAGGACAAAATTTGTATTCTCATATCATTTGGGTGGTCTCAGGAGAAGGGTAGCACACTATAGATGCCTTAAAAGAACATAAGGCATGGACCAACTGAAGATGTACTTGCCACATCATCGATTAAGATGCCTTTTTTTAAATAGAGACACCACAGCACTTTCTGTATCTGACTAGCACAGAAACATGCCCTCCAGATTTAATGAATCACCTTCTGTCTTTTTCAACACTGCTCATCACTTCCTGAGGTCAAAAATAAGACATGGATGATAACTGCAAGGAGACATCATTCAAGGGTTGAATGTTGTTTTCCATTCTCTTTCAGATCAATGAGTTAAGCAATGTTCCTGTCCCTGTGATGCTAATGCCAGATGACTTTAAAGCCTACAGTAAGATTAAGGTGGACAATCATCTGTTCAACAAGTAAGTCAGTGCAGTTTCACGTCTTGTTTATGCATTTTGTCTGTTTAAAAAAAAAAAAAAGCCTTTTGCTCTAGGTCAGGTTTTGCAGATGGCGACCCGGTAAGCTCCTTCCCATGCACAGAGCATCCCTCATGATTAGATAAATGCCCATGTAAGGGAGATGCCCAGACTGCTAAGCAAGAAAACAGGTATTTTGTCCATCAGTACCACACTGTCCTGTGGTCTTGCTTCTGTAATTGAAGCATGGCAACTGTGGCAAAAAGCCACCTTGGTTTCTCCCCAAAAATCTCTGCCCTGTGACACTGTGATTTAAATCTCTGTGCTGTGACCATTCAGTTAGGATGGGCCCAGCACACGGGACCACACCCTCAGCCTGTCTCTTTAGGGAACTTGAGTTGGCTGCATTCCTGAGGGAGGGGGGAAACCTGCTCCCTCTGCTTACATGACTTGCATCACTTACCTGGGTAAGGGGTTTCTACCTGGGGAGCTGGAATCTGCCTGGTAACAAATTGGTTGGCTGACAGCCAACTGGGGCTGACCTCCGCTGGCCCAGGTGAATGAGGTCACAGGGGCTATATAAGTTAGGACGGGGAAGGAGGCGGT
>NW_017728973.1:6652489-6654143 GCF_001723915.1 Gavialis gangeticus
TGGGTGGCTCAACACAGGAGCACCCCCTACTGGCCCGCCTCACATGGTGGAAACAGCGGAGGGATATGAATACCCAGCTGTGTTCCTGAGGTGGGATCTCTGCACCCGCCACAGCAACACCAGAGGTGAAATTAGTGCTGTCTTAAAGCAAAGTTATATCTATGAGCGTAGATGTATATATTCATTACATCTATATCCAGTCATGTTTTAGTGCTTATGAAGGGCCACCAATCTAGCTTCTTGAGACCAAAGTTCAGTAGTGATTCTGATTGAGTACACCAATAGCAATGACAATACATCATGCTAACCACCTCCCACTTGTAATAGCACCCTACCAGCTAGCCTCAAAGCTGCCCTTGGGAAACCAAATCTGGGGGTGTTTGCATGTTGGTGGCAAGGGAAGGTCATTTTTCCATGGTCCATTTGGTTCTTTGCTGAGACTGGTGATGGAGGTAGAGGCTTTGTAGCCTATGCCCTTCTTTTTTAGGAACTGGGCTGAGGATATTAGGTTTGGAAGCCCTTTGAATCAATACTTGCTATTGATGTGGGGAGTAGCAGTCTGTTGCCTGGCTGTCTATAACCTAGACTCATAGGGTTGGATAGGATCTGAAGCATCATCTAGGCCAGCCCTGTGCATAATGTGATGTTCTTAAACCATGCCAGAGAGAGGCTGATCCAGCCTCTTCTTGAAAACCTTCAGCAAAGGATGTTTCATAATGCAGTACTGATCTATACTGCTTGTGCATTACATGCACCTTTTCTTTAGATAAGTGTTCTCACCTCATCTCTGTGATCTACCTTTGAGAGCAGAAGTGTTACTCCAAGGTTCATCTCTCCTACATAGCCACTGCTTTCTTCCTCCCTTCCCCACATATTCCATTTTTCATTGCAGCCTTTCACTGCACAGGCTTTTCTTGTTCTGTGTGTGTCTAGCGTGCCAAAAAGCAAAGCTAAAAGGCTCCAGCTGTGTCCAGAAAGGACCATCTCTCCTGCTTCTTCTTCAGTGGGGAAGTTGCTTTGGGGTAGAGTAAATTTGGTGGCTTTAATTGCAGGAGAGGACTTTAAAAGGGCATCTCATGTTTATGCCATAAGAGAGTAGGGGGGCCAACCTTGCTTTGGCAGGCATATCATAGATTAAACCCCATGCCCTCCCCAAGTGCTGTTCCAATCCCCCTCCCTTGCCTGATCTATTGCTCTTTATGTTGTGTCTTTGGCCTGTGTTCCTTTCTGTTCTGCTGCTTTTCTTTCTGCTTCCTGATGTGTCTGCCACTATACTTCCTGCCCCCTCCCCAGTTGGCTGTACAGTAGAATTAAGGCCAATACACAGGCGTCCCATGCTACTTGTGTGTACAAGTTGGTATCCCTCAAAAAGAAGAAAGGCCACAGCTGATTCATCTGCTTGCCTCTTGACATTTAATTCCAAGTCTGGAAGGTCTAATCCAGGGCTGTCCAACTTCTTAGTGACCAGGAGCTGCACCAGCAGGGGCCACGTCCACCTCTTTCCACCCCACCACCTCACCTGCAAAGCTCCCCTGCCCCTGTGGGTGGGCAGCATGCCTTGACCATTTATTTCACTGGGCTGGCTGGTGTGCCCCCCCCCCCCCCCCCCTTGGGGGGGGGGTCCCCCTCCGCCCCCCCCCCGGGGCCCCCCCCC
>NW_017728973.1:6654299-6683369 GCF_001723915.1 Gavialis gangeticus
CTTTGGCTGTGGGTTCCCCTGCTGCACCATGCCCTGGCTACCCCAGCACTGCAGGCCGCCCTGCCCTGCCCTGCCCTGCCCTGGCTGGAGCAGTGAATGGAACAGGAGTTAAGGGGAGTCTGTGCCATAGATTAACCTCTTGCAGACTGCATGTGGCCCATAGGCTACCAGCTGGGCAGCTCTGATCTAATCCAGACTCGGGGAACCTCTTCCCCCAGCTCTCTGTCTTAAACAATAACACCACATCTCAGGGTGTAGCTAAATTATCCAGCAGAACAGTAGCAGCAGTGAGAGAGGAAAGGGAGAAATTATTTTGTCAGATCTGGGCTCAGAGTCGGGGAGAATCCTTCTTTCAGCCTGTTAAACAGTACAAATGACACTTGCCCAAGTTAGCCTGCAGGGATCCTCTATGTCTTCTCAAGGATTGGCTTGTACTGTGCGTTCCTTTGCTACAAAGCCATGGCTTTGGGGTTAAGGAGGCATTACAGCCTTGTGGCAAGAGCATTGGAGATAGAAGCCAAAAACCTGAGTCAGGTCCTGGCTCTGCTTTTTTCCTCGTGCTGTAGGCAAGCTGTGGCTCTTTGCCTCCGTTTCCTTATTGAGTCGGGGGTGGAGAGACTGGGGGAGGGATAATGCCTTTATTCTTGCTTGAATGCACCTCAAGAACTTGGAATGCAAAGGGTCCCATGTGGGCAATGTGTTTGGAAATGCCATGATGTAGTTGAAGTGGGCTCTGAATTTTTGTGCAAGGCTCTTCAGTCATTTCATACGCTGTCCCTGTGTGTATTTAGCAGGATTGGATATGTTAAGACAATCTTGTGGGCACAGGTGACCTACCTTCATCTAGGCAGTTAGTCTAATAAAAGATATTGCCTATATTTATTTAAGCTGTTTTAATCATTGATCCCCAAAAAAGCACATTGCTGTAAATCTATACAGTGCCTTACAAACAGCAAATAGGACATGCTTCCTACTCCAAAGAGCTTGCAAGCCAAATGCTTGATCTTACAAATATTCAAATGCATGTAGTAAAAGTGAGCACATAAGCATTAGCAGGATTGGGCTGTTGGGCAACATGCCATGATGATTCAGGAAGGCGTGAAGCACAAGGTTGGATGGGAGTGGGGAAAGAATTAGGGCTGAGTTGATTCTAGGGCTCACAGTGATGCAGGGAGGGCTTAGAGAGCTAGTGTGTGAAGCACTGTTGGTTCCACAGGTATGACATCTGCTGCTTTGTCCTAGGGAAAACCTGCCAAGTCGCTTCAAATTTAAGGAGTACTGCCCACTGGTGTTCCGAAATCTCCGGGAAAGATTTGGGATTGATGATCAAGATTACCAGGTAAACTCAAAATGAAGAGATTTTCAGATATCTTAAGTTGTTCCATGATATTTATATTAACTCTCCTACATGTGTGACCCTAGTGTCTAAGTACTCCAGTCATAATCAGGTCCCCTGCCAGGTGCTATACAAACTCAAATCAAAGAGCAGGTACCTGCCCCAGAGAGATTACAATCTCAGCATAACCCACGAGATGCTAGGTGGCTGCAGATACACAAGAGCACAAGGAAGCAGTGAGCTGGTGTTGAATGTGCGCCATGGGAATGAGACAGAGCATGTTTGCGAATTCCAGGTGCCTCTTCTACAAAGTGCTATGTGCCATGTGATGATTTTTGTATTAGGGTTTTATCGAGGTGTTTTCTGTCTGTGGTGTCCCTGGCATGGCAGTTGTGACCATTCCCAATCTGGCTCAGTTCTTGGGGTCAGGAAGGGGGAAAGGCATGTGCCCAGTGGGTTGGCAGTCCCTGGCTAAAATCTGGTAGACAGAGAGGTTGCAGCTTCTTGAGATAGCACAAAGGCTTCCCTCTTGTTTATGACTGTTATTCCAAAAGGGGCTGAAGATACCTAACAGCAGAGGAGATAAGAGACCACTTAAATTAGATAAAACCAATTGAAAAACAGGGAAGACTTTGATAGCAGCATGACCTTTAGCAGGATGAGTGTTGGGTAATTAAACCAGCATATATGTGCAGCCCCAGTGTGGTAGATAACAGCTGGCATTGTGAAATATTCGTTTAGATCCTGCCAGCTGGCGAGACCAGCATGTTAGCCCTGGCAAGATGCATTGATTGAGCCTGGTATTGATCAATTTTTTTCTCAGGTAAATGATCCCCTTGTGAGAATTCCTCTCTTTCCTCCTCCCCCTCCCCCCCACCAAAAAAAAATGTTTCAACCAGTAGGTGGTTTTCTCCCTGTCCCGCAGATATAGTTATTCAAAACCGTTATGGAGGATGAGAAGGAAGGGGAAAGGGCCTGCTCCTTCCCACACCATCTCATCCTGGCAAGCCTGTCTGTTTAGAGAGATCACCACAATTGCTTTTAATCATTTTTAGGCTGTTGTTGTGCTACAGGGAGTATTTGCCCATACCTAGAACTCCTCTGCTTGGCTCTTCTCTGACCAGCATTGCCAAGGAGCAGAGTATTGAATGGGTCATGGAAATGTAACTACCCTAAGACTGGACCTTTCCAGGTTTGGGTTGAGGTGGGAACCATGAAGAAGCTAGTGCTGCCTCTGCAATAGTTGTCAATCCAGCAGCTTTCTTTAGAATTGCATTTATTCTCCATGAGGTGTTTTTTCCTAGTTGTAAGAGTATTAGCTGCTCATTTCTTGAGCAGATTGGCATCAAGCCTAGAAATCTCATTGGGAGCCTATAAAAAAGGAGGTGGAAAGGCTACAGTGAGGAGAGCCCGTGCTTTATTTGCTGCTGTGCCACCAGTGTGCTCTGAGGCCTTAGGCTAGTCACCTAAGCTCTCAGCCTCAGTTTCTCCTCCCAGAAAAGCAGGTATGTTAAGTGTGATCCTTAGTTGAAAAGGGGCGTTGAAAAGGGGCTGCCCCAGCACAACGGCTATCTCTTAGGAGCATGACAGAATCAACAGGCTGCTTTCTAGATCTGTCTCCATTTCTCCCCCTATTCCCTTTTGCCACCTCGTAACAGTCCCTTCTAGTCTCCTGAAGACTAGTGCCTTCAGGCTGGGTTCACACAGGATGTTTTCAGAGCAAAGCTTGATTCCCAGAGCTGAACAACAGAGTTTTTTTTTTTCTTTTCTTCATTGCTTATTTTTTTGTAATAGTCTGATCCTCACAATGAGAAATCAATCATAGGATTTCAGACCTCTCACCCTTGTGCCAACCCACTTGTTACTGTGCAAGGTAGAGCAGAAGTGACTGTAAAGAGAGATTGTGTTTGCACCTGCTGAGCATTTCACAACTGCAGTTGAATGATTCACTGCACACAGGAAAATCTCAGCTGAAAGTCATTTGGGATGGGAAAACTTTTCCACTTCTGGGCACTGAAGTCCAGAAATGCCTGTAGTATGTGCTCTGTAAAGTGTTCAGCTCTAGGGGAAAAGAAGCGTCTAACTTAGGTAATAGAGCACTGGACTGAGACTTCAGAGAAAAGGGTTCGATTCTTGGCTCCTCCTTGGGCTGTGGGTGATATGGGAGAAACGAGTTCACCTTCCCATGCCTTGGTTTCCCCATCTGCAAAATGGGGATTGATGATGCTGACCTGCTGTGTAAAATGCACTGATATCTGGTGATAAAGTGCAGGAGAGGAGCCAGAGATGATCATCTGTTAAGTTGGGTTCAGTCATTAGCAAAGAAATGTTTTGACCAAGGCACTGTTGGATATTTTTCATAATTTTGGAGCCCCACTCTCCTCTTACTAAACTCTTGCCTGTGCACTGGTTTGGGAAGTGGCACACTGGAGTTTGAGTTGGAGAAGACAGGACTCCTATGTGCTCTGCATTGAGTGCAGACTTGTGGGAACAGGAATTCAGACAATATAGTTTTCACATCTTATAAAAGATCATGGACACTCCCTGCACCCCACCCAGTGAAGTCACTAATGCTTTTGTGAGGAACTTGGAAACTATCCGGAAAAGGCACCAGAATGTAAAAAGCAAACATCAAACATTTGGCTACTGGTATTGATTAAAAGAATGCAGAAGTGAGTTGGGTGGTGGCTACTGATGGTGCCCTTTTGTGGTGGAAGTATTTAATATAGTGATCCTCAACTAGAGTGCCTTGAGATCCTTTTAAAGATGACACACAGCATTAGCACTGTTAGATGTGCAAACATCATTCGCAAGATAGACCAAAGATTTCCCATAGGAATCCATAATACCAAAACCATTCTGACCTGCAGTGGGCTTTGAGTTTTTTGCAACAGAAGAATTGCTCTATTTTTTGTAGTCAAAAAACAAGTGAAAGCTATGAGCTTGTATTTTTTGAGAGGGGCCTTGAGTCTAAAAAGGTTGAGAAGCACTGGTTTTATGCTTAGCCTAAGTGCATGTCCTACTGCTGGACACAGCGGCATGGCATAGGCTGTGTGCTTCTAATAGACCCAATGTCTGTGGGCTGTGCCCTTTGGGCCTGTCCCTGGTATAACTGTAAAGGTGTGAATAGTCGTGACGTACAGCCTGGGGGAAGATGTCAGGACCTGTAGTATGTTGTATTTGATACCTATGCTCTTTGGAGTCTGGAGAAATCCCAGGAGAGCCCATTCACGTAGCTCGTGTGAGCCAAATGAACGAGTGCCTGCCTTCCAGAAACACAGAGGCCCTCCTGATGGTGTGGAAGAGCCCGGCTGTAGCTTGCCAAACCTTCCTATTTTTCCTTTAGCTGTCAACTGCATTTTCTGCACAGCGATTACTTTGTACTGACAAAGGAAGTGCTGCTGCTGCCTGGTCTGCTGGCTTGATTTCATGCCAGGCTTTATCCCAGTCTTGAGGTGGAAGCTTGGACTAGCCCATCCTAGCCATAGTTGATCTGGATGTGGGTGTCTTTAAGAAATAACTGTGTTGGTTTCACACGCTTGAACTTGCCTCTCACACCTGTTCCTGTGAAAGTAGTTAAGCTTCTTTCTCTGCTTTTATTAGTTTTGTCCTCTGGCTAATGTGCTGTGATATGTTTTATGTAGCCTAGATATCTTTTTTCTGAGGAGCAGCTTTTGAATAATACAAAACTTACCTGGAAACACTCATTATCTTGTCATTTCTTTCTTGCCTAATCTGTCATTTATGTGGTGCCTGTCACTGCAGAGGGAAAACTTCTCCCACCTCCAGGGTGGAACATGTTAGCTCTTTAAGAGCATGTTGTTCCAGTGTGTAAGACAGGAAGTGGAGCATGCTGTATTCAGATGAACTTCCAGCTTAAGCTTAGGTAGGCAGGATATAATTAGTTCATAGAATCATAAAAAAGAAAGGCTGGAAAGAACCTCTGGAGGTCATCTAGTCCACCCCACTGCCTGAGGCAGGATCATCCCTTTCCAAACTATCCCATACAAATCCTTATTTAACCTATTATTAAAAATATACAAATCAACCCTGTTACACAATTACAAGACAGCAGCCTAAACTGCCACAGGTAAAGAAGGCGGGGCTGGAGCAGTCAGTGTCCAGCTGCTGCAAGGGTTCTTAAAATATTCTCGAGATCCAAGGAAGAGGGCCATGCCCCCTTCTACAGAAAAAAGCAAAGCCCCCACAGTCCCTACCAATCTGCCCATGGGGTAAAATTCCTTTCTGACCCCAGATGTGATGATCGGACAGACCCTGAGTGAAGGGGCGAGACCTGTCCAGCCAGGAACCTCTGGGTTTTAGTGCCAGCAGGAGCTTTGGCACACCCCATCACAGTCTCCAGACTTGGCTGCAGCCAACACCCAATAATTCAGAGGAAAGCAAAACAAACCCAATCCCTGACACATGCAGCAACAGAAGGGGGAAAAATTCCTTCCCAGCTCCTCATGGCAAACAGCAAAGCTCAGAAGTGTAGGAAATACACATAGCATAGTATAGATATAGCTACCCCAAATCATCCCTGACCAATGCTTGTCCATCCTCTTCTTGAACACCTCCAGGTATGGAGACCCACAACATCCCTAGCCAGCCTGTTCCACTGCCTCACTGTTCTAGCAATGAAGAAGTTTTTCCTGGTATCCAATCTAAACCATCTGCCCTGGTGCTGCCTTGAGCCAGCTTCTGTGATCTGCCCTCTATGGCAAACGAGAAAAGATGTTCTCCCTCTTCTGTATGGCAGCCCTTTGGATATTTGTAGGCTACTATTATGCCCCTTTTTAATCACTTTTGCTGCAAACTGAACATGCCTATTTCTTTTAACTTCTCATGGTTTGCTTTCAAAGCTCTTTATCATTATTGTCGCCTGCTTCTGGATGGGAATTTAGCCAGCCTGGTAAGATTAACACCCTGTGCTGGAAGGAAAGGCAGTAACATACATTTTGGATTCTGAGCCCTGTAATGTCCACATATGGTCAGGATTTTTGCTTCCTGTCTTGCCTATAAGAAAGGAAACGGGCGTTATGGTAGCAAGTCTGGTTTTGGAGGTGGTGGGTGTTAGACTACACAGCACTTACTGATTTGTGAACGTCAGCAAGAAATAAGATTTTCTTTCCTCCCTCCCCACCTCTCTTTTCTGACTGTTTCTGAAACCATTGACAGTTATAGAATTTCTCCTCAACTGCATTTAAACATAAAATGCTTCAGAGGCTTTATTCTGAATAAAAAGTCTTTCCTCTCAATTCCTTTTTAGTTAGACTCTGAAAAATCCCCTACCTTCTCAATGAGACTCTGTTTACCTCGCTGTCTAGTGCCTTGCAAGAGCAGACAACCAGGCTCCCTCTACTGGTTCACTTTCACAAAGCCGTGTGGGTGGAAAAGAATGAATATTAATTACTAGCATAAAAACATGGAACAAAACATCATCTGCCATGGAGATCCTAAGACATACCTGTATATCTGGCTGAAAAAAACCCATATCCTTTATACAGATGTGCATGTGTGAGCATGTATACAAATGTGGGCATTGGCTTGTTTGAATAGGTAAGGGAATGGCAAAATAATGAAGAGTATATTGGAGTCAGATAAAACGCAGGCTTACCCATAGGGGAAACAAATGGGCTGGGAAAGGAGTTTATCTTTAAAGGAGAAGAAGGCTGGTCTCATAGCTGGGGCACTGGATTGGAGATCAGTTCTATGCTGTGCTATAGACTTCCTGTGTGTCCTTCCACAGGTTGCTTCACCTCTCTCTGCCTCTACTGCTCCTCACTTCTTCTCTCTCCTGTCTGTGTAGACAGGAAACTGTTCAGGTCAAGGATGGCTTCTTACGTATGTGCAGCATCTGGTACCGAGGACCTTGATCCATGTTGTAACCTTTACCTCCTATAGAATTTATAAGCAAAGTGGAAAAGGGGCAAGTGAGCTGTTCTTGTCAAGCAGGTGAGAATGAGGGGCAGCAGGAGAGTGCTGAGAATCTCATTGTATCTGTTTGTTAGAGACTGAAAAGCTCATGGGTAGGTTGGTTTGACCTTAGTGCTCAACTGAAGGTCTGCAGCTTGTTGGAAGAAT
Organism: Gavialis gangeticus; assembly: GCF_001723915.1. NCBI lineage: Eukaryota > Metazoa > Chordata > Crocodylia > Gavialidae > Gavialis > Gavialis gangeticus. The sequence continues at coordinate 6,661,720 of NW_017728973.1, forward strand.
TGGAAGTCCAGCTTGTTAAAGGACATTGATGGAACTTAAGTATTTAAATAGGTTTGAGGATCTCAGCCTTGCCTCCTAAAGGTGCTTGGACACCAGGCTGTCTGGGGCAGGGATTGTCTCTGCTACGGGTGCACCGATAGAGATTTTGGGGGCCAATACTGATAGCCGTTTTTTTTTAAGGAGGCATATTGGCCAATACCGATCCAATTTCCAATACAGATGTGTCCAGCTGGTAAATCTGTTGTGGTAGAAGGGGAGAGGCATCAACACCCCTCACGGTTAGGGAGGGAGTGGGGAAGGGGCTGGGGCAGGCGTGGGACGGAGCCAGGGCTTGTCTGGCGGGGCATGAGGGGAGAGCGGCTCCTGCTGCTGTGTGCACCCCAGGAGGGCATGGGGGGGAGGGGGAGCGGTGGGCACTTGCCCTCAGATATGTGTGGGGTGGGGTGGGCTGCAGCCATGGGTTGCACCAGGCTCTTACTGCTGGGGGTGGCTGGGTTGCGCTGCGCTGCGCTGCAACTCAGGGCGGGTGGCAGCAGCACTGGAAGAGAGGCTATGGGGGAGGGCTACAGCAAAATTTGGGGTGGCTGCAGTCTTGTGCATGTGTCCCCTCTGTAGCCCACCTTCCCAGTGCCACTGCCACTCGCCCCAAATGCTGCGCAGCTCAGTCCCCCCCTCGGCTGGGAAGAATCTGGCACAGCTGCAGCCTGCTTCACCCTGTGCCACCCCACCCCTTGCAGATCTGGGGGCACCGCCCCCCCCGTACTCTCCCAGGTTGCATGCAGTGGCAGGAGCTGCTCCCCCCCCCCTCCCCCCCCAGACAAGCCTCTGCTCTGTCCTGCGCCCCGCCACATCTCCTGCCCTACTCCCTCTCTCACTTCAGGGGGTGTTGATCTGCCTATTCCCTCCCCATTCCCTGTCTACCAGAACAGACTTACCAGCTGCGTGCAGCTCTCCACACTGCTGGGCTGTGCTCCTTGCTGCCTGTGTGCTGTACTGTGGCTGCATGCACACACGGGCATTTATTGGCCAAATTATTGGCCACATCAGGCCAATTTTTCTGAGACAATCAATTTTCTTTGCATTAGTGCCAATCTGATGTTGGACCAATGTATCGATGTATCTCTTTGCATCTGTAACATGCTCAGCATCACAAAGCCCCCAATACAAAAGAGCTCTCACTGTCTAAGAGGATGTCTATGCTAGACTTAGTGTCTCACTGATATAGTAGCACTGAGGGGGCAAGTGCAAACTATCCACTGGCATTTTGACTGCCTTATTATCTAACCTGGCTTGGTGCACCCAGAAAAAAAAAACAATGCATAATGTGCCAGCAGATCTCTGAATGCCATCTGTTCTACTGCTGGCCCCACTCTGTCACCACCAGTGAAGCAGGACTAAGGTCATAGTGCTGGAAAACTCTTTAAGAGGGAAGGAGGGTAGAAATTATCTAGAATGGATCTGGCCTTATTGGCTAAGTAAATTGTATTGTGCTGCTACCCTTTCTAGTGTTGTTTTCCAAGGTATTATCTTCCTCTGGACCTGAGGCTACTCATTAAATGATGTGGTCAACAGAAGGAGAGGGTTTTATTGCACACAGATTACCATAATGGATTGCTTTGCAGCTCAACGTTGATATTCTACTTATGCAATGAGTGCCAAGAAGTCGCAGTGTCTCATTGCAAAGGGTGGGGAGAGGAATGTAAAGAGAGAACAGCCGCTTTTTATGTTCAGTGAATAAGAACAGCAGAGGAAAAGCCTGGCTTTGGATTTAAAGATGGCCTGTGAGGAATTCCCAAGCAATTACACTTTTGCTTATCAGTACAGAATTTGTGTTAAATTTGTAGTTATTTTCTGCTTGTCTTTTATGCCTTGGAAGTGTCAGAAATACCAGATTTACTGTCTGGAGGCTGGAGGAAATCTAGAAGATGTGGAGCCAGGTGCATCATGAACTCTCACACTTTTCTCACCCTGTCAAAAAAATAATGGTTCTTTAGCAATGGCTTCCTTCCTCCAATATGTGTTAGAGGAATTAAATGTGTCAGTACACTGAAGACCAACACGTTCAAAATGTAGGCCCAAAGTTAGGGTTATAAAGACACTTATTTAAGTGACCTGATCTTCAAAACTATTGAGTATCCAACAACTCCCTTTATTGGAATTAGCATGGGACTCAGAAACTCCAACCGGTGACTAAGATCCCACCATGCCAGGTGCTGTACATGCACAGAGCTGAAAGACAGTCCCATGTATCTTGTTGAGAATATAAATAGAGAGTGCCAGGGCTGTCAACCCACCATTTTTCAAATGCCTTATCTGTTCTTTCAGAGATATACAGCATTCCTGTTTCCTCTGACCAATATCCTCCTCTCCCCCCTCTCCTCTTATTTTAATTCTGACTCCCTGCAGAACTCTGTAACCCGAAGTGCCCCCGTGAACAGTGACAGCCAAGGTCGCTGTGGGGCCCGTTTCCTCACCACCTATGACAGGAGGTTTGTCATCAAGGCAGTGTCAAGTGAAGATGTAGCCGAGATGCACAACATCTTGAAGAAGTACCATCAGGTACGGTGAGTCTAGAAGCCTATGGGTTGGGAGGTGGATAGTGTCTTGGAATATCTAATGCATAGCAGGGGAGCACTCAGATTGAAAGAAAGATACTGTTTCAGCCCTAGCTATGGCTTACCAACAGTACAGCACAGGTGAGCTTGTTTAGGTGGAGGCTGCTGGTTGTCAGTGGCCCTATAGTCTCCTTTTACCCCTTTCAGAGCCCTGTGGGATCTTGAACTTGCCAGAGGCCAGATCTCTGCTTAACAGCTCACTTTCTAATAATGTCGGCACCTTTGATCTGCCTCCACCAAAGTATCAACTTGCCAATGCCTGAAAGCTGTAGAGACCCAGACTGTATTGAGACATGTGGGATCATCCTGCCCAGCAGAATAGGATGGGGGAAAAGCTATTCTGTTAGTGGGTGGAGTGAAGGGTAATGTGTGCTAAGTCAGTTGGCTTATCCGGAAACGCTCTACTCCCCTCTTGCAGGATCAGTTAGCCATCCTGCTGTGGCATCTTGTTTTATTATGTGTCTTCTTCCTTTTCTTAAGTGGAGGTCTTGGGTGGTTATTAACAGCCCCAGGCTGAGTGGAACTAGAAATCTAGCTTGTCACCTGGCTGCCTTGAGCAGAAGGTTGGATTAGGTGACCTGCTGAGGTCCTTGCCAGCCTTAATTTTCTATGATTTTACGGTGTAACACTCCAAGAGATCCATAGTTTGATATCTTCTTTTTTTTCACCCTGTGCCTCTTCAGTTCATAGTGGAATGCCATGGAAACACACTTCTTCCCCAGTTTCTTGGCATGTACCGCCTTACTGTGGATGGCGTGGAAACCTATATGGTTGTCACACGGAATGTATTTAGTCACAGGCTGACCGTGCATCGGAAGTATGACCTGAAGGTAAGGGTTGGGCAGGGCCAAGTCCATTCCAGGTTAGTAAGCCACAGATTTTAAGGCTTCCTGTCTTTTTTTCCCCATAAAGATGTACCTGGGTGCTACTTCTGGGGTATCTTAAATTGTGTTTTGTAGACCAAATCAACAAAGTTCTAAGTTCTTTTTTCATGGAGGACTTTGTCAAACTTTGGAAAGCCTAAATGGGGTTATCACTTGAGGTTGAAAGATTTGACTGGCATTTGTGCCAGCCCTTCCCTGAAGCAGAAGGACTTACTGAGTACAAGCAAGTCCCATCAAAGCAGGTCCAGGGTCATCTTACCCCTCTGAAACTCAGTAAATCCCCTCGATGAAAAGAAGGTGATTGAGACCTCAAATTCATAACACTGAAGATGGCTTTATATGACAGAAGAATTGTAAAGAAGACACACAAGCAGTTTGTGCTTTGTGGCTCTCCTTCAGGGAGAGAGGTAGTTGAGTGTGGAGGGTAGGAAGTTCTAGGTCCTGGCTTTGAAGTCTCATAGAGTTTGTAGCCAAGATAAGCACCCAGGTAATCCTGGATATTCAAAAATGTTCAGCATTAAAGAAAAATATTTGCTTCTCTTTGTTAGCTCAGCTTTATCACGAGTCCCTATCCCAAATGAACCTCACTAAATAGAGCTCCACCTTTTCTTCAGTGAGCACATGAGCTGCATCTCATTAAGTAAAGCTTAGAAGGTTTTTTGCAAGCTAATGCTGAGAAAAGCCATGAACTTGGGTGTCACGGAGGTAGAATTGAAAATGTAGACACCCACATCTGGCTCAGATACCGAGAGAAACACCAGCAAACTGTGGCTTATAACTATCTCAGTTTTGTATCCGCTACCAGTCTCTTCTCCCTCCATGAGTGTGACTGAATGTGCAGATGGCTTTCTCAGGCTGTATCATCACCATTGAAGTTAATGGGGAAGTTTTGTCATTGATCTTAGTAGGGTCAGGATTTTCACCCCCTTGGTCCCCAATATTCAGGCCAGGGGCAATAAGAGAAGAAGGTTCATGTAGGGATTGCCATACAGGCCAGTGAGACATCTTGTCTAGCATCCTACCACCCATTATAGCTAGGAGCAGGCAGATATAAAGGAAGGTGGCAATCTCTTCTCTTGATCAAGTGTGAGGTTTTTTTTGTAAATCAAGGTTTCAAACTGCAGTGCTTAAATCCTTGGGTACAGTATTAGAGAGACTGTATAACATATGGGGGGCAGGGACTGAGTTCTCCAGCCAGCCCTGACTGTCTTGTTTACATTGGCTTGTTAAAATACATATTTTTATGTGAAGGAACCTGTTAATCAGAAGCAAAAAAGCATTTAAAAATAAACTTGTAAGATATGGTGCCAGTACTTTTTAGTGATGATTAATTGGATGGCTCCTGCAGGTGAATGTAATGTAATGTAATACAGTGTCTTCCTCTTCTTATCAGGGCTCAACAGTGTCCAGGGAAGCAAGTGATAAAGAAAAGGTAAGGATGATCCTACTATCATGCCTATTCGAGGACTGTCTCTCATTCCTAACATTGCTTAGAAGTGGGGTAGGTCCAGCTGCTTGTTTCTCTGGACTAAAGGAGCACTGAACAGTGAAGAAAAAGGGGACAAGTTGAACTACCAACTGAATGGAAGATTCACCTTGTCAAAGAATCACTGAATCATGGTCTGAGCAGCTCTAAGAGCATGTCGAGCAGAGCATAGTAATCATGGAAGAGATTGCCTGCAGGCTGGCAGTGGTATGGCTCTGCAGAGGTTTGTGAAGGCAAGGTGGCACATCAGAAGTCAGGCACTCACTCTACCAGGATAGGCGCTTTTGCAAATCCCACTAAGCAAACAGCAGCATCCTTCAGCATCTGAATACCTTTGGGAATCTGGCCTGAGGTCTCTGCTCTAAAGAGCTTCTCACTTACAATGTTGATTCTGCAAGCACTTCCATATTGAATGCCACCATGAAAGGTTTTACTGAAATTGCAGCACATGGTCTGGGAGAATATTTACACAGGGAAGAACCAGAGGGGTTATAGTGTGCTCTTGTTGCAAATCCCCGCCCCCCAAAAAACCCAAACAAAAAACCCCCAAAAAACCTAATGGTGTACTGGGTTGTGTTAACAGAATTGCCACTTCCAAATCAAGGAAAGTGATTCTTCTGCTCTATTCTGCACCACGAGACTTCACTTGGAGTACTGTGTTCGGTGTTGGGCCCCACACTCCAAGAAGGATGGGGACAGTTTGGAAAGAGTTCAATGCAAAACCACAAAAATGATTAGGGACTTAGGAGGCAGAACTTATGAGGAGAGGCTAAGGGAACTGGGGTTATTTAATCTGGAGAAGAGAAGACTGAGCATCTTCAAATACCTGAAGGGTGATTACAAAGAAGATGGAGATGGGCTTTTCTTTTTCTCTGTGACCAAAGAGACAGGACTAGGAGTGATGGCCTCAAGCTTTGGCAGGGGAAATTTAGATTGGAGATTAGGAGGAATTTTCTGACTATGAGGGTGTTCAAGCATTAGAACAGACTACCTAGAGAAGTTGTGGAATCTCCATCCTTGGAAGTTTTCAAGAGCAGGTTGGACAGACACTTGGCTGGGATGGATTATTCAGGAATGATCCTGCCTTGAGCAGGGGCTGGACTAAATGACCTTGTGAAGTCCCTTCCAGCCCTACTTTCCTATGATCCTATAAAGGTTTGCAGGAAGGGATGGGATGCAACAAACAGCAGAACAACTGAATATAGTTGAGCACAGTCAGTCAGGGTCATGAGTTGTTGCAAAAATTGCAGAAGAGTTTTTTGTTTCCCTAGGAAGGTGTTCCAAACTCAAGAAGAGTGAGCTGGGAATGATAAATTGGCTGATCTCAGTGTCTCTGCCTAGATGATTGTCTCACCTCTTTACACAGAGGACTCCCAAAAATGTGTCATCTCACAAGTTGGGAATTCCTACTTCACATTTTAAAGCTCCAGTCCCTTGTCATAACCTGTTGCCGCCTTACTGTTGTTCAGTTGTCTGATTTTATGAGTTTACTGATTTTTATAGCTGAAGTTATGAGTTTACTTTCAAATAACCAGGCAAGAGGGGGAAAAAACCACTTTATATCAGACCCTTGATATAATATTTTTATAAGAGGGTTGAGGATTGGTGCATCGTTTTAAGAATAAACAAATATAATCCCAAATTGTACAGAAGGGTTGTGGAACTGTTCATGGAAGGATACTTTCACAGAAAAGGGCCAGGGGGTTACAATAGACCAGGGGCAGGCAATTATTTTGGGTGGAGGGCAGCTTGCTGAGTTTTGGCAAGCTGTCAAAGGCTGTCTGGGTAGCCCGGCCCCTTGACAGGTGCCCCGCCCCCTGGGTGACATCTTGTGACCAGAAGTCCCACCCCCTAACCTCTCACCTTTGCCACCAGAAGTTCCTCCCCTTGCCCCCAGAAGTACTCCTTTCAGCGAGGAGTTTTGCCATCTCAGAACCAGAAAAATACCAAATTATATTCTAAAAAGTGATCATCTACAACATTCATTAATTTGATTTAAAAAAAGATTGTTGTCCTGATTTGCATGTGTTTGTGTAGTGTACGCAGAGGTGACTGCACAATAGCTTAAAATGAAGTCTTATTTTTGTATATTGTGGGGGCTGTGGGTGTGTGGGTAGGTGGGGTGTGAGTGGGTATGGGGGGAGGGTGGCTGGGGTTTGTGAATGGCATGTGTAGGTGGATGTGTATGGAGGGGTGTGCGTGTGGGACTCGCCCTATGAACACATACACATTCTCTGCCCCTGTGCCTGCACACATACGTACATACACATACACACCCCTACCAGCACAGCTCCCATATTCCACGGTCCTGGGATGCAGCCAGAAGCCACAACCAGGTGGTGCTGGAGCAAGGCGGGGGCAGGAAAGCAGGGACCTGGCTGGGGGTGGGCAGGGCTGGGCTGCTCAAGCCTGTAAGCAAGCTGAGGGCTCCCTCTGGGTCCTACTGCCCCTGTCTCCAGCCAGCTTTGACAGGGAGCAAATAAATATTAATTTACTACATTTTTTAGGGGCTCCATGGGCCAGATAGAATGGCCTGGTGGGCCGGATGTGGCCTGCGGGCCATATTTTGCCTGCCCCTGCAATACACCATAAGCTGAATGTGAGACAATGGTATGCTTATAGTTATCTATGGAAAACATTTAAACCGGAAAGATGCTTGGTCCATATTCAGTCCTCCCAATGATATGGTTTGGTTTTCTATGTAATCATTAGGAGGAGAGAAGGCATTTCTCCAGATTCCCTAATATGAAAACAACCACATGACTTAATTTTCTATTTTTCAGACTGGCTAGACCGACCCCTCTCTGTCTGAAATGCAGTTGATTCAGCTTTCAGCCTGAAGCAAATATTCCTGGCAGCCTTTGAAATTACAAGAACATAAAAACCCTGCTGGGTCAGACCAAACATTTTTTTCTATCCCAGTGTTCTGCATCTTACAGTGGCAGAGAGCAGAGGCAAAAGGAAAAAGCATTTCTGCAGGACCTAGTCAGTTGATCCGTCCCCTGTCCTGGTTCCACTACAGCATAGAAAAACAAATGAAGCTGTTGTCAGGATCCCCAGTGCATTCCCCTTAGATAAAGCTAAGCCAATGGATTAATTTATAAAGATAGTGCTTTGCCTGCTGCCTTTGGCAGTCATGTATTTATTTCTTCAAATCAGTGTTTTGCCGAAGAATGAAATAGCCAATGGCTGTGGATGATGGAGTTCAGCTTAATGTCTCGCGTAGTCTAACCCCGTCCCTTCTCTTGCTGTCTCATAGGCCAAGGATTTGCCAACGTTCAAAGACAATGACTTCTTGAATGAAGGTCAGAAGCTCCATGTCGGAGAGGAGAGTAAAAAGAACTTCTTGGAAAAGCTAAGGCGGGACGTGGAGGTACAGTTGAATTAGGGCTCGTAGTGTCACTGTGAGCAGCTTGGAACTGGTGACAGCTCAGCTGTTGTGAGCAACTTGGCAGCATGGAGCACTCTGTTGGCCAGATGAAACAGTGGCAACAATTAAAATTGTTCGGTTTTTAGTGCTGTTGCTACAGAGTCGATCGCGGGTGGGGGGAGGCAGAAAAGGGCAGAGATCTTTTTTGTCCCAGCCCCAAGTGCATCAGGAAGCACCTTGGTGCACACAGAGCAATAGGAACACTGCTCTGATCTAGCATGGGAGGCCTATGGTGCATCTAATGCATGAACCTGTTTGAGGCTGCAGGCAGATGTAACTTTCCAGCATGTTAAAAGGGAAGAAGGAATTGCCATTTGGGAGGGAGCATCATCTGTTACACTGGAAGTGCTGTGTATGCCCACTCCTACAGTGTAAAAGGGAACACAAACCTGGGGTAAACCTAAATGAAAAAAGTTAAAGTTACAATGTTTTTTGCTGAACTTACTTTGCTATGCTTATGCTATGGGAGCATGCAGATGTTACTGTGCAATGGTTACATCTCATACCAGTATCATTCTACGCTACTATAAATTTGTTGCATCTGTTTGTACCCTGACAGCATCCAACACGAGAGGGTCCTTTTGGTTTATGCAGTGTTGTCTCATTGCGGGGGAGAGGGGAGGTGAAAACTGGCTGCTTACTAGATCCATGGTGCCAATATTTCAGCAGCTCCAGCTTCTCTGAGTGTGTCATCTTAGAAAGCCCTACAGACTGATTTTTTCTGTTATTAGTTACCTGGCCTAGATCTATCCCACTGTCCAGGTCTTACCTGGTATGATCCTCTCACAAGTTCATGGCATTTCTATCCCAAAAGGGAAACCTCCTTTTCTCTCTGGATCACCTGGAGGGAGCAAAGGACTGTGCTACATATTGCAGGTATTTTGCCCAATTCCCTGAAGAGGGAAGCAAAAGCATGTCCACCCTATGGGTACCTGAGAGGTTGAGACTGCACAACAGGGGTCTCTATGCCATTCAGGTGGCCCAGAGCTAAAGCAACAGCTTGTTCATATTGCCTTAGTTTCCTGGTCACAACCTAGCTTGGCACAAGATGTACCAAAAATCATCTTCTCCCCACCACTGAGATGGCAGCCAGTTTGTTCTGTCACTGTTGGCATCAGTCTGTGCTCAGTTCAAGCTTGTGTGCATGAACACATACACACACGTCAGGTTCTCAGAGACAAGATTCCTGAGTTCTCCTCCCGGCTCTGTATTGGCTCAGGATGTCCCCTTGGGGCAAGTCGCACTTTCTTCCAGAGCCAAGAAGGTCTCAGTCCCTATTCCAGCCACAAGATCATGTGCCCAGGAGCCAGCACTGGCTACCTGCTAAAGTTTAGATGAGTTTTCCATGCAGGTACCCCTCCCCCAGCTGAAATCCCTTTATCCTTATTGCTTCCCTCCTCCCAGTTTTTAGCTCAGCTAAAGATCATGGACTACAGCCTGCTGGTAGGTATTCATGATGTTGACCGGGCAGAGCAGGAAGAGATGGAAGTAGAGGATCGAGCTGAGGATGAGGAGTGTGAGAACGATGGCATTGGTGGGAATCCCATTTCTTCCTACGGGACCCCTCCGGACAGCCCAGGAAACCTCCTCAACTACCCACGGTTCTTCGGGCCTGGGGAATTTGACCCTTCTGTTGATGTGTACGCCATGAAAAGCCACGAAAGTGAGTGTCAGAGGGGCCTGGTAGGAAGTGGTTAAGGGCACAAAGTATACTCTTTGTTTTGGGTGGGCTGAAGGGAGGTAGGATATCCAGAGAGTGGTCAGGACCCCTCCTTGGGTCTGCTGCTTGTGAATGGTAAGCGTTGCACTCTGTGAAAATGAGGCTGTAAATGTGGGTGTTGGTGTGCATAGTGTTGATGTGTGGCTCCTATGTTCCACTTCCTAAAACCTCCAACCACTTCCAGCCTCCTGCTCTCCTGCCTTTTAATTACATTAAGGCAGACTTGCTCTATACTTGCTAAAAGAGGCAGCTGTAGGTGGGTGGTGTAATTTGGGGTCTGTTAAAGAGGGTGTTTTTGGTTTCTCAGGTGCCCCCAAGAAGGAGGTGTATTTCATGGCCATTATAGACATTCTCACGCCATATGATGCAAAGAAGAAAGCTGCACATGCTGCCAAAACAGTAAAACACGGGGTAAGCTGCTGTCCCCTCCCTACTCCAACAAGTCACAAGGTGCTGAGTGTCGTCTTGCTTTGTATGTCGCACTGACTTCTTTTACTTAACGACTGTAACCAGTTTTTCAGGGACCTTCAAATACCCCTTTCCGTTCCTAAAAGTTCCCATTGCAGGCATCCTCCCTCCCCCTGCAGAACGATATGATTGTTGCTGGGGCCTGTTGTAGTGCTTCTGAACCTGCTTTTCTCCAGGATCTGATTCTTTGTGGTGCTTTTGTCTTCGACTCAGGGAGCAGCCAGAGCTCAGATCTCCCCCAGTTAAACAGCACAAATAACTCCTGCTAGGTTACAGGACCCAATCATTTAAGAATCTATTAGACAAACCTTCTTCTTCCCCTTGCCATCCTGCCAGTGCTAGTCACTTTGCAGGGCAGAGGAAAGTGCTCTAAGTCAGCCCTGGGGACTGAAGTCTTGTACCCCCAAAGCAGTTAAAGCATAGCCAACATGCCTCAGGGCTGATCAGCATGCACTCGCCTTTCAAGCACCATAAAAAGTGCAAATGGGTCCAGGAGTTCAGGCTAACTTTCTTCTGACCCTTTATCAGCTGGGTGAGCTGTGGTGGTGCCTTGTCATCCTTCCTATATGGGAACTTAACTGAAACTTCATTCTATTATGTAAAAGCCCCACATTTAGACTTAAAATTCACTTTCTTTGAGGTCTAGACCCTGAGCTGTCAGGGTGCTGGCAGCCACTGTCACTTGCAGATTCTGGTGTGTTTTCCTCTGCTGCCTTGCTGTGCTGATGCAGTCACCTCCTCTTAACTCCCCTCTCCCTTTGGGCTAGCCTGCTTTAATGAAGAGCTGTCTGCAGCTATAGTAGTGCTCTTAGAGCTCTCCCAACAATTGGACCCTGTGCCTAAATCTGTCCTTTGTGTGTTGTAGGCTGGGGCAGAGATCTCTACAGTGAACCCAGAACAGTACTCTAAACGCTTCAATGAATTTATGTCCAATATCCTGACATAGTCATCTTCAACCTTCAGTGAGACGGAAAGAGAAGAGGGCTACTCCTAAAAACAGAGAATGCAGCCTGTGACACTAAAACAGACACTGTAGCAGCATGTGGGGGGGGTGTGCGCCTGTGCGTGAGATCGTGTATGATTTAAAAGGAAACTAATTTTAGGTTCATTCTTCAATAATCCGCTTGAACCAAGTGGAAGAGCATTTTTTTCATTGTTACAAATGTGCCCAGACATAGACTTGAGGGCTTAAAAAAAAAAGTATCATTGCTTCACCACTGCTATGTATAAACAAGACTTTCTCCTCTCTGATCAAGAGAAGCCAGTAGGGGTACTATCCTTGGCGCTATTTATATGGAGTCAAACATTAGCTTGAGTTAAATCCAAAGTGACACAATACCTAATTCCACAAACTGCTGTTCTTTTTATTGGACTGCCTTTAACAGAAAGCTGTACAAGACCCTTTTACTTCTCTCTCAGTAGGAATTGGAAAGAAAATAGTTCACCATGTCAAGGATGAAACTGTTACTCTGAGCTGCTGAACTTTTAACTAGGTAAAATCAGACTAGGACATTTTTTTATATATATACATATATATATATTGGGTTAATTTAAAAAAGGAAATTTTTACCTGCACTTGATTTTTACAAGAAAAATGAGGGAAACAAACATCTGCCAAAGATGATCATTCAAAAGGCATAAATTGTAAAACCTAAAAAGCAGTATGAAACATAGATAGTCCTTAAATAATGTAATTTCTGGGGCTATCCTGAACCATCGTGCTGTGGTATGGTAACTGTGAAGATTCCACGAAAGTTAAAAAATAAAAAATATCATGCTAACTTACTGGTAGGTTTGGGACAACATTTGACTGTTTAGAATGCCCCCTCCTTTCTCTGACACAATCATGTATTTGCCCTAACTTTTAAAAATAGTTGACAATTGTTCTGCCAATGTTAATCTAGCTAACGTTCATTCAGTTTTCCTAACTCATATGATCCTGCAATAGGTACTTAAATTTGCTTCCTGAGAGAGGTTTTAACAACAAAAATAGTCCGTGCAATTTGCATCTGGAGAAAACTGACAGTGATTTAAGATCAGAGTGTTGTTAGCAGTGACTGTGTATCAGATTTGGATGCATGTCTGGTTCCACTGCACAAGAGGAAACTGAACTTGAGCTGTAGACATTTTTCTGCTTCACTCCAGGCTCATAACAGTCTGGTAGAGCAATAGTTTGATGGACATTTATGTCTGAATACTTGCTCCAGATTATTTTTTTCAACTAAGGAATTTGAACAGACTTGTGTGATTGAATTCTGTCCTGTTTTGTCTCTTGATTAATCGCTTGTAATATTTTTCACATCCATACATGTCAAACTTACCATAAGTTTAATTAGGTCTGCTCCCAAACAGATGCGTCTCTCTTGAAAGCTTTTTTGTTGTTAAGCAGGATTTAGCAGGGGGTTTTGGTTTTTTTGGCTTTTTTTAAACAAACCTCTTGCAGTTGACACACCTTGCTTATCTGCCTTGAAACTGTTTTCACATATGCCTTTGTTTCAGGAATAAGCTGTTAGAATGTATGTGTCCTGTGCTGTAATGTGTGTTACAGTTTGCTGTGTGGATTTGATCCTTTTGAGAGATAACTGGTGCTCATCATAATCCTGGTAATTAACTAGACTAATGTTAGCCTTGGTTGGATTCTGAATGCAGGATATCTTTAATTTTTTCCCTTTATGTTCCTGCTGTAAACAGCACAGCTTTCAACATAGGGGAATGAAGGGGGAATAGGTCAAGACTCAGAACTCAGTTTATGAGAGTCCAATGTAAATACTGTTTAAAGAAATATAAAATGAATACAGTTGGTTGTAATGGGATATGGATCTTTTTGTTCACTTTTGGATCATTCTCTTTGAAGGACAAATTTCTTATGCCATTGTAATCCACTGTCTATTCTATGTGTAAATTTGGGGTGCTTAACATGCCATTGTCTGAGAGCCTAGCAAGAATCTTACACATCCTAGGATGTCTAGCTAACACAAACCAAATGCAGATAGGAGAAAAACTGTAAAAATGGGGGAGGTGGGGGGAGAGCTGAAAATATCCTTAGTGTCAGTTACTTTCCTCTAAAACAATAAGCACTTATGGCTACTGTGAAATAGGAATTAAATACCCATTACTTCTTATTCTTGACAGTTTTAAAAATTTCTGAATCTGCAACTTTGGCCTGGTAAGTTTGCCACTCTCCTTTTGGGAAATTAGGTTGTACTTTGTAGTGTGCTAGATGTAGATGTGCATTTTTTTTAATGATGGCAAATAAGGAAGTGTGCTGAAGGCATCTTGCCATGAGATGTTTTAAATGGGCAGCCCAGGGACAGTAGGGGTAAAGCTTGTTTAGCTAGGGGCAACTATAAAACTACAAACAAAAAAACCCCAAATAAACCTTGAACTTTAAATAGGGATATAATCAAAAGACAACTAGTTCCTGCAGCAACTGTTACAAAACAGGTGACATGAAGGATTTGAAGGCTCTATTGTTTTACATTCCCACTCCAGATGGGGAGAAGACTTATTAGACTCCAGTCAGTGGTGTCAGTACCTCATGGCATAAAAGCCTTGCAACTTTCTATTTACTTTAGCACTTGCCCCATTTTGCCATTTTTGTCATGTTGCCATACAGTGTGTATTAAGCTAATTAAATGCAATTGTCTCATTTAAAGATGTATTACCCAGGCATGTAACTGTTTAACATTCGCATTTTGTATATTGTTTACATTTTGAGAGGTAGCATTATGTTAAAATGCTAATTTTGTTTCTAGACAGTATTTTTGTTACTATAAGAGGTGAAGCTGCAAATATTTGATTTGTTTCTAAAAGGGACTTTTTGCTTTTTTTTTGTTTTTGTTTTAATCTTGTTTTTGGTCATCTTTTACTTTGAAATATTTAAAAAACACCACCCCATTAATCTTTTTTTTCTTTCTTTTTTTATACAACTGCCTGTGATAGTCTTTGTCTTTTTTTTTCCTATGACTCTTTGTCCTAGCTTGCTGAATGTAGATGTTTCTGTCTATAGCCTGTGCCCTACAGAACACTTTACACTGAAGTGCATTGCAATTGGAAACCAAGATTCAGCTGGAAAAAGGTGTAGTAGGGTAGGCCTGCAATATAAACTGTAACAGCCAATTGTCTAGATCCCCACAAAACTGCAGGAAAATTAAGTAATTGGCTACATTGTTTTGTTTTTTCTGGCAAATGCTGTGCAATTTTAGGTCAATTAGAGGTTTAAAAGTAGTGTGGAGCCCAAAAAGAAGGCAGGGGGCAGTATGTTAGAAGGGAGATCTTTTAGGAAATATACTCCTGACTGCTTAGGGTGTCTGTCATTATCTTGACATGGGCCTAGTAAATATCAAGGAGAGGTAAAAACTTTAAGATTAGAAACACCTCCCCCTACATCAAAATAACTGATGGGTATGAGGAAGAAAAAGGATGCTGATAGTACAGACCAGAAGGTCTACCCCCTCTTGGGAGTTGTGCCACTTATAAGATGGCCTGTCATACCAGCTCAATAAGAACCCCTTAAGAGGATGCTAAAGACCTCTTCCCCCTTCCCTCTGCACTTTCCCCTCTCCCCAGTATATAGTAACCACTTGCTCTGTATACACCATAATTTAATCATCATTACCAGCCAGCTTCCAGGTGGCTTTTGTGCACAGGTAGTCTTTGGTGTTGCAGGATGCATGCAAGAGTGGCAGTAGGGAGGTTATGGAATTCACTTTTCAAGCTAGGTGCAGTCTTTTTAATGGATCCATTTCTTCCCTCCTCCCCTGAGGTCAACCTTTTTTACGTGTCACTTTAATCCAGTGCCTCTGACTATGGTTTTGATTGGAGTGGCTTTTAATTGTAAAACTCCTCCCACAAAGCATTTTCTGGGCTCCTGATAGGGAGTATAGCTATCTTTAATAAACTGGGACTGACCAATCCCAGAGAGGTCAAAACCGCCTTGGAATCTTCAACTGGAATAGTAGATAGAGCCAAAGATGTCCCTATGAAAATATTCAAGAACTTGCCCTTTGTTTAAAGGTGAGCGGGGTTACATGCAACTGTATGAAAAACAATCCCTTTGGATACTGACTTTACATTCTAACTAAGGGCCTGCTCTTCCACTTCCAGGAAATCTAACTTCAGCTTTAATTTTTACTGACAGTAAAAATACTAAGTATTTTGGTAGGGGCATGTCCAGTTTGCCTATCTGGCAGAAGAACTACTGCTTTGCCTTCCAGGTGGCTATTACAGCTGCCTTCAACTTGGGACCAGTGTTTTAACCACAGAAACTAGAGGCATATCATGGGATTAAATTGTATTGTGACCTAATTGTGGAGAAAATGGTGGATTGTATTCTGGTGTCAACAGATTAATAGACCTGCATTTACTATGCAGTCTCTACAGATGCTCCACTTGCAGCTGCAGAGAGGTTGGAGTGTTAACCTTTGTATGGTATAAACACAAAACTTTTCAGGGGTCAGTGTTCATGCTGAAACTTTTGTTTGCAACATTATGTAACTAATAATTCCAAACCCACTGTAATTGTAACAGTTGTTTGAAAACAAAGTTGCAGTGCCCTCCCCTCCTGCTTTTTAATGCACCATTTCAAACTTTCCTGGCAGTTTGTCGTTCTGAAGAACCTGTTGTCCAGTGTCCATCATACTAGCCACTACTGACTTTTCCTTGCCATGTGAAGTCTTGTGTAATAGCAACATTAATACTAGGGGAAACAGACTTTGGTCATCCATCTTTTTTAGTGGTTTACATTTTTAACCACTCAGCACATATGCTGTTCTTTGTTTAGATGTGTGATAAATGCAGTTTGATTGGGCTATGTCAAATTGGACTGTTATACCTACAGGTCACAGCGATAGGCAAGACTGATCAGTGCAACTGAAAACAAATGTGAATAAATTTAATTTAATTTAAAACTAAAATGATGAAGCATTCTAGATTTTCACTGCTGTTTCAGTTGGGGGGGTTGTTTGTTTTTTTTAAATAGGAATTTTAAGTCCTCTGTGCTTGTCTGTTTGCTAGGAGCAGTTTGAGACACTGTTACTGTTTTGAAATGCATGCATGTTACAAGATGAATCTTCAACCAAGAAAAAAAATAAAAATGAAAACTTTGTGTACATCTGTTCCTCATTGTCTTATTTCAAATGAGCTCTGATGGCCCTGAGCAAGTCACAGCCCAACTGTATAAGAGTCTCCTTTTATCTGCTCTTACAATTTCAAGAATGGTATTACCCACAACTGCAAAAGTAATGTTGCTGTTGCTCTGAATAGGCTATAAGTATCTGTTGTGAAGTACCTCAATTTACATGGGCTAATTAGGACATTGTAGGGTTTGGTTTTGTTTTTCCAATCTGGACCACATATGCTGGACAAGCCACTTGGGAGACTGTTTCCTAGAACTGCCAGAAAAAGCTAGAGCCCTAAGCACTATGCCTAACTTACCCAGTATCAAAAGGAGATGCTATTAGTTCTCCAGCATGTATTTGATAAACATCCTTCTTCACTTAGCATGGGGTGTTGCAAAGAGGAAAGATGTCTGTTTTATAATTACTTTTAAATGATTAAAAACAAGCAAATCTACTCTTTAAAGATATGAGTGAGAGTACTTAAATGCTGATACACACATTCAAGAAAAGCAGAGCCATCTCCAACAATGAAGAAACTTTATTTAAAAAAAATCCAAACAGATTGACATGTGAAATAAGAACAAACCCCATCTTAAGTTAGTCCATGCGAGCCTTCAGTGTTCTTGTGGTGATCTTATCTTTTTCACTGCAGAAAAAGAGAAAAGACTGACTGTAAATGACACTTAGTTCTAGAGAAGGGTCTAATTAGACACTACACATGGGTTAGTTACTAACAGTCAGTATAAATACTATATTTACCCAAATCCAAGACAAACCTGAATTACTGCATTAGGGAAAGCAATGGTAAGAGAGCAGGAGGTGGGCCCCACAAGTAGCTTGCCCCCTACTGCCTGCTCCACTGCAGCCTCAGGCTCTTCTCCCTTCCCACCCCTGCAGCTTCCAGTTCCACCTGTCTCCCCTTCCACCCCTTACCCTCGCTCTGCTGAGAGCAGCCTGTGGCATGGTGCACAGCCCCAGCCCAGCCCTGTAGCAGCAGCATAGAGCCAGCATCACTGCTACAGGGCCAGGCTTTGTGCCCCAGGCTGCAGCAGCCATGAAGCAAGGATAAGGCACAGGGAGGAGATAGAGGCAGGGGCCTGAGGCTACACAAGGGGGAGGCAGCGAGAGCCACAGCAGCTGCCTGGCTCCCCCCACCACTCATTCCTTGATTCCAAGATGAGGGGCTATTTTGTCCCCTCATGTTAAATGGGGGGAAAAAAGACCTGATCTTGGAATCAAGTAAATAGCAGCTGCAGCTTTATATTAGACCTAATCTGACAGCTACGCCGAAAAATCCAAACAAGCCTCAAATACTTTGCTTCTTCCTCCTCTTCAACCTGCTGACAAAATGAGGACAAGCCACCTCTCACTACAGCCTGACCGGAGGTTGGGCATTCTGAACAACTCACTAAGGAAAACTGTCAATCTTGCTCCTAACACAATGGATGGGGACACTGCTCAGAAATCAACAATGAGACAAGTGAAAGACTAGTTGATCCAAGCAGTCTTCTGAACAGAACTAGGAAGTTGCTCTTGATGGGCAGTAACAGCATATGATTTCTGTCTTAAGTAGAAAGAGCCATGGGTGGATCTAGAATTTTGAAAATGGGATGCAGATGGCACAGTGCATCATCATTATATACATCACAGCGCACATTTTTCTCCAGGTAAAAAGGAACTAAAAGCTTTATAATTTTATTGGAATGTGCAATTAGCTTGCATCATATAATATTATGTATGAAAAACAACACACTAGGCAAAAAATAACCAAAAAGTTGCATCTTTAGTCCTGTTGTCATTAGAATTAAATGTACATCTCTTTCAGATTCATAAAACAATTTAGCTTTCTTGAGCACCTTGACAATGCATCACTGAAAGTTATTTCCACACCTGCATTGCTGTTCACTCAAGTTAATGTTTTTAACTCTAGTTAAAAACAGACTGCAGGACTGTGAAACAGGTGCCATGTTAGAAGGACCAGATAAGACAGTAGAGTTGCTGAAGAAAGAATAGCTGGATTAGTGGATCATTTTCAAAACCATTAACAAAGGAGAGAAAGCCATTAACACCTGTGGACTGAGGAGCTTGTAATCTACCTGATTCCTTCTAATGAGCCTTGAAGTCTATAGACTTCTTTGCTGTTGCTGCCACTGCCAGGCAGTTGGTTTTAAAGTTCAGGTGGAGCTGGAATCAAAGTGGGGGGGAGAAGGGCAGGAATGCAATTGCACCACTCAACCCCCCCCCCCCCCACCACTGGAAAAAAACCTTCCTTCTCTTTACACAATACTGCATGCATAGGGTGAATGCCTTAAGAAAATTTATCTAACAATGGCTATGCTGAATTTAATTTACTAATCGGTAGTGCAGGACCAGCAAAAAAAGGAACAGGAAGGAAATTAAGAAAAAAGTCTAGCATAGGCAAGATCTGGCTAAAGAATAAGGTTGAGAACCCAGAGCAGTTGGGCCTTATGACAAATCCTTGAAAGACTTCTCAGAGCTTGGTGTTAAATTCCAGGGGAAAAGACCATTGGAACAGTACTTACATTATATGCACTACCACACCCATTCCAGATACAGCATCTCTGTCTACTGCATTCAGCATAGCCTGGGAGATGGTTTCAAAGAGATGATCTGGTTCCTGGAGAAAGAGGTACAGGAAAACCTTTTAGCAGGATGTCACAGGATTAATACCAAGTTTTTTAGATGAGGCCAAAGTCCAACCCCTAGATGTTGTAGGCCACTTTGCGGTAATGAGCTTATCCTTGTAGTCAGAAGGAGGGATTAACCCAAACCAGTATTTAGCAAGTTTTCACCAAAATTGAAAGCTTAAAGCTCTGTCCAACACAAATCATTCAAATTTATCTTAGTCTTCACATTAACAAGTGATTTAGTCCATGAATTGGTTGGTTGTTTAACCCCTAGGCAAGCCTTGCCACTATCCCCACCTCTCTCCACTCACCATATCAGGTTCCCAGAGGGACTCACACATGCCATACATCTGCTCTGAGCAGGTGCCACTGACCACAAAGTCATCAGTTATCATGGGACAGCCAATCAGGTCTAGAGAGCAGATGAAAGGTTCATAAGTTATGGGGTCCAGTCCAGCAATGACTGGCTCTGTGTAATAAGGTCCAAACCTGTGAAGAGCAAGTTAGAACAGTTTTGGTACTTCAGTCCTTAAAGGCAACAGCAGATTTCTAACTAAGTAACTATTTAAATTAAATCTGTATTTCCTCTCTGGAGCTAGTGGCAGGCTTTCCAGATAGGTAAGTATGTAAACAGTAGCAAAGCATTTCAAACTAAGTGAAGAAAAATCAGCTGTACCCCTCCAGTGAAGTAGTTTAATACACACAAGCTAAATTAAGTGTGCTCCATCACCAGATTCTACTATTTAGACAAATGGTTACTTTATACAAATAAATGCTTTTGAGCTGTCAAATATAATAAAGGGTCACTGAATTTTAAGAACTGCTGCCCTTGCATCTAGAACCTATAGAAACCTCCAAACACAGTTGCCCTTCAGATCCTATTGACCACCTCCAAATATTTTTTGGCAAAAGAAATGGACATCTGGTACTGAACATTTTGTGTCTTAGACTTTAGAGGTGGACTGATCTGGAATGAACAACTCAAGGTCTCATGAGGACTTTAATTAAACTTGGTACTCAAATTCTCCAAAGCTAACCCAGCTTTTAAATCTGCTTGTGTTCTACAGAAAAGCAGGCAGCATTATTGCTTTGCTTTGCAACAGATACCCCCTGTTCAGTAACTGTTACTTAAATGTGCAGTGGACTTAGTTTTAATTAGGATATCAATACAGTGGAGATTTCCTTAAGCATTGGACTGAAAATGAACACACTGCCAAGCATAGAAAATTTCAATTTCAAACTCCATGTCAACAACAACTATGCTTTCAGCTCTTGCCAGCCTCAAACTTGCATGCGTACTTCAGTGACCACCTAGCTCAAGTCCTGTGCAGAATAGCAATAGAACAGTTATGTCTCTGTTAGGAAAGTTCACTCACTGAAAAGTAGTGCAGCTGCATATAGCTAAATACATATTCAGACAGGCTTTATCTATTACTTGTTTCTGCCTATGCTTGCAATTAAACAGTCTTCATCATTCATTTAGCTAAACCTCCATGAGTCCTGTTGACTATAGTAAGAAAGTTAGTCCTCAGTGAAGGGCTTGCTTTCCTCTTCACTTCTCTAAATTTTCACTGAACTCTGTTAGCCATCTCCTGATTCCACTGATACTGTAACAGAACTATTCAATTGTTTCCTGTTTACCGTCTCTCGTAGAGCAGATTGGACACCATGCTCATGAAAGTCTGTGGTTTGATCTGCCTGCCTTCCTTCAGTTCATAGAGATTCAACCTGAACTTCAGTCTCTGGGCACTGCAAGAAGAGATGAGAGTTCATGTTAAATTGCACCCATTCAAGACATTTTCCACCCACCCAAGGGTTAAGCTTTGCTACTAAAAACTAACATCTGACAGACACATGAAGCAGACCAGTGGATTTAGAACACATGCACATTTACATCTCAGACTGCTACATCTGGGTCTCACTTGTCCTGTGATCTTAAGAAATCAGATACAGCTTTGATTTTGAGAATACGACTGATTTTCTTTTATTAAAAAAAAAAAAACACAACATACAAAAAACCAAAAAGACTCAGGATACAATATGCCACAAAAATGCAACTTGTTTTTTGTTGCCGCAGAGAGCAAATGTGCTTTGAACCCCATTTGGTGGCTATCCCCAAGAGGCCTGATAGGAGCTGGACACACAGAAAGGGAATACTGGTATTTACCTGAACCCCCAACTAACAAACACAGATGGCTTGAAGACTCATTGTACCTCAATACTGAAAGTGAACTCACTTCTGGTATGTAGGTTGGGAAGATTTTTTTTTTTTTTTTTTTT
>NW_017728973.1:6683461-6688537 GCF_001723915.1 Gavialis gangeticus
TTTTTTTTTTTTTTTTTTTTACTTACACAGTCTGCACGTCTGTGGCAAGCCCAGCCAGTCCAATGTACAGTCTGTCTCCCATAGGGAAAATCTTCTGGAAATCTGTGGTCACCATCTGAGCCTGAATTCCAAACCGTCTGTCTGCCGCAACGGCCACGCAGTTCTTACCCTTCATGGCCATGACGGCCCCGCCATTATATGACATAATCGACTGTTAAAAGAAAAAACCGATGGGGCAATTTTACGGCCTTGCTGGAATCCTATACAGCGTGCTGAATTAAATCAGTTATAAGGACTCTCTCATAGTATCAACTAGACCCCTGCATCTTGGCTGAGGCACCCACATCTGGGTAACAAAGCTGGAAGGGCCCCCGCCCCCCATCAGTTATATTGCCCTCCATTTGCTTAGCACAAGCTGAATACAACAAAGCTAACTCTTTCAACTACCTTGTCTAGTTCACCTTACAAACACCTGCAGGCTTCCCCAGGGCAAACCAGGCTATTATGTGGTTTCCCCTTGGTATTAAGGCAAAAAAGTCCTGAATAGCTCATTTTCTTTAGCAAATGCTACTTATGCTGCCTCTAAATAATTAATCCCCTCTCTTAAGTCATTTTCCCTCCAATGAATAAAGGCATCTTATTACAGAATTAGGTTCCCCAATTCTTAATCCTTACTTTCCACTATAATAAAGCCCACTCCAGCATTGTGACCTGATCATCTCAGGCACAGATCATGTGTTTTCTGTGTGTGTACATAAGATCTTCTAGGCTGCGTCCAGATGAGCACAGACGTTTGTTTCCCCAGGGAAGCAGCAGCAGCACACCCAGGTTACCTCAGGTGGGGAAGGAGAGGCTGAGGCCAGCAACTGTGCTGGTCCCAGCAGCATTACTGGGGTCCTGGGGCTGCAGCAGGAAACCTGGCCGGCAGCTGGAATGTGGCTCCAGACAACCAGGCTCTGGTTTTGGGAGGCTGCCACATGCACTGCCCTGGGTTTTTTTTGACATGGGCTTTTTTAACCCTGGGATCTCCCGGGATCAAAAAAACCAACCCTCAAGCTGCAAGGTCTGCGATGCCACATACAGCACATCCATGCTTGTCTGGAAGTGGCTCTTGAGTCTGGATCCTTTGATACAAAGAAGTTTCTTTTCCAAGACCTCACCCCTCCCCTCGATTCAAGATATCAAATAATGCCCAGAACAAAGTTTTTGGAAGTTTTTAGTCTAAAAGAAATGTTCTTCTTGAAATGCTTCTGACCATGGTCATCCTGCCATTGCTTGTCCAACACCAGCAATCCTCCACCAGGGCACCATCATCCTGTGGCCACTCGATATCCATGCTGGTAGGTGTGCCAACAGGAAAACACAACCCAGAAGATAAACCCAGAAATTTAAAATGGGAAACCACCTGGACAAAAGCAGGCTGACCCACTGCAGGTTTTCTGAGCTCTTTGCAACAACAGAATCGTGGGCTTGTTTTCCCAATGTCAAAAACAGAGCGAAAGCCAA
Organism: Gavialis gangeticus; assembly: GCF_001723915.1. NCBI lineage: Eukaryota > Metazoa > Chordata > Crocodylia > Gavialidae > Gavialis > Gavialis gangeticus. The sequence goes on from NW_017728973.1 coordinate 6,684,968, forward strand.
GAGCTGGCACTTCCCAAGGGGGGGGGTGTGGCAGGGGGGGCGGTGTTGGGGACCCAAGCCTAAGGATGGCGAGAACCACTGCTGAACGCACCGCCCTGGCGCCCCCAGCGCTGCTCCCTTCCCTAGCCCCGAGTGCGGCCTGGCAGGGGCAACCTGTGTGCAGCACGTGCCAGGCTGGGGAGGGCACAGGCAGCGCCGGGGCAGCTCTGGCGGGAGACCAGCGCGTTAGACACGGAGCAGCGGGCAGGGGCTACTTCGGGGCGCCTGCCGCACTCCCCAGCTGCCCCCCCCGCCCCGCGGGACCGCCACCCGCTGCTTTAAGACCCCCCCGTTACGTCATTGCCCGGGGGGGGTCCCAGTCCCCAGTGTCCAGGTAGGCACCAGGGTCGCCCATCGGAGGGACCGGGACCGCCCCGCCCGGGCTGGGCCTCACCATGGTGACGGCTGAGGATTCCGCCGCACACCCCGAAACTCCCCAACCGGCTCCTTCCGGGCTGCCGCGCCGCGCACCGAACCCTGCTGCCGCCCATCGCCCTCCCCCCTCCCCCCTCCCATTGGCAGGCCGGCCAAGCCCGAAGGAGGCATTAGCCGCGGCTATTGGCGCATCCCGTTGTCAGTCACGGGAGCCGGGCGGGGTGTGGGGATCAAGGTGCGTTGAGCAGAAAAGGAGGCAGCGAGAAAAATGAAGAGTCATAGCGAGCGGTGCCAGCCGTCGCGCGGCATGACGGGATTGCGGCGGACAAGGGCTGCTGGGCGCGCAGTGCCTTGGGCCGACCTCACGGGCGCCTGGGCGGCCACTCGCGTGATTGCGCGTCCAGTTCGCACCTGCATTCAGGCACCGGTGTTTCTGCTGCTCCGGTTTGGGCTCCCGCAGTGCCCCCAAGGGCTGAGGCTTGGGCTCAAAGCAGAGGTCGGATTTCTCTAAACAAAGCCCCTGCTTTTGTGCAAGTCAAATCAGCGCCCCCGCTGTGAGCATGGGCGGATCTAGGAGGTTGCAAAGGGGCGCAGGTCACATCGCCACACAGAGCACACCTTGGTGACCAGTTAAAGAGAAACTAGAGAAGCTTTACTGGTACGGTAGGGGGCACCGCAAGACATTATTCCATTTAAGAGCAAAGCAAACAACAAATGCAACAAGTGCAGTGTGTTCTCACTGGCTGGGGCCTGTATTAAAAACAAAAAAACAACTAGGCAAAAAAATAGGCAAAGGACATTGCATATGTAGTCCCTTAGTCATTATAGGTGAATCTCTTAGATTCATAAAACAAAATCTAGCCTTCTGGAACCGCTCAGCAGTGCCTCCAATACCTCACTGGCAGTCACTTCTACACAGCAAACAGGCAGTGACATGGCAGGAGAAAGGATTGTTCGAATACTGGAACATCAAAACTTTAAAAAGGAGAGTGGGTCCTTAACACCTGCCGAGTGGAGAGAGGTTAACAGGAATCAGGGAGGTGACAATGAGCCATGAAGTCAAGTGACACCCCCAGCACTGCCTGAATAGAAATGCTACTGCCACTGCCAGGCAGGTGGTTTTAAAGTTTGACTGGCGCAGGGTTGGAAGGGGGTGCAACTGTATGCCCCCCCCCAATCTGTTATTTTCAGGTAGCTGCCCGCAGTCTCCTCAAATGTTTGGGTTCAGGCACTGGCCTTCATGTTAGAAGCAATCTTAGTGGAAGCTGTATTGAACACAGCCCATTATCATAAGTCCCTGCCTAGTTAGGGGCTAGCAGCCCCCAGTTAGGCATCACTACCTGCATTGCCCCAGGTACTGGTCACTGCAGCCTCAGCAGAAATGTAAAAATAGACATTGAGTTTATCCTGGGGCTGATTGTCATGGCTGTGATTGTTTTCATCCGGGCACGCAATTATTTTGGGCAGAGGGCTGCTTACTGAGTTTTGGCAAGCCATTGAGGGTTGCATGACAGGCAGCTCAGGGGCAGATAAATATTAATTTTCTTAATTTTGGGGCAGGGCCCACGGGCCAGATAGAATGGTCTGGCAGGCTGCATCCGGCCCCCGGGCCGGATTTTGCCCACCCCTGGTTTACATGGTCGTTAGCTCAGATTACCCACCATTGTTCCTGGGCAAAGTATTAATTCAGATCATTCACTGGTACTTTATGTGGGACAATGAGCTTGTCCCTCTGTAAGAACTGTAGTTTGTCATGGGATAAAATGATAAAATTTGAATCAAGCAGGGGTGTCTGGTTTTAGCCAAGCAGCTTGAATGGCAGTTAACTCGAATTAGCTGCTGTTGTCCCAGGGCAAAATGTTAATTCAGATACATCCCAGTTATTTAGCATGCGACCATGGGCTTGTGGATCTGTTGCATCCCAGGATACAAGGCATTTATCCCAGGAGAAGTCTAGTGTCTAATTTTGTTCTGTTTTTGATGGGGGGAAGGAGGGGGAAGGGTAAAAACAGACGAAAGCTTTTTATCCTGGGATCCTACAGCCCCTACAAGCCCACTGTCCCACACTAAGTCTTTGTGAAGTGCTGAGATAACGCCCCCCCTTCCCCCCACCATAATTAGGGTTACTTCAAGTTACTAGCCTTCCAAGATGCTTGTGGAAAGATTGTCCCTCGCCTGATTTGATGTGAGGATCAAGGAGAAGTTTCTTTTCCAATGGGGAAGGTGGGCCAAAGGAAGCCTTTGCTGCCAGAGATGCAATAGTAACATGGCCTCCATTGATTTGACTGTGCAGTCACAAAGCTCTTGGCCTACTTAGTGGCTCAAATAATCATTTAATGTGAGTGGAGCCAAAGGGGATAAAATTATTTTATCTCTGGATAAAAATAAATGTGCTCAGTGGTACCCTAGTGACTCCAAAGCCTGTTTTTATTCCTTTGAAATGTGCTCCTGCTGACCCTGCTTGGTCAATGTTTCCATGAAACTTTGGGCCTTGGGAGGCATTCAGCTCTTAATGGCGCAGGGTTGCTCAACAAGTACAGGAGAGAGGGACAAATATGATTAGGGGTCTTCCAAATTAATCTCTCCTCTCCACCTCCAATGCAGTGCTGAAAGCAGCCAAAATTACTCTTTTTTGGTGAAGTGCTAAAGTCCCCTTCAGGTATCCAGGATGTCACCATATCGGTCTAGAGGCAAAAGGAATTCTGAGTTCTGAAGTCACGCACGCACGCACGCGCATACAGGCACACACACATGCCTGCGTCTTATTTCCTAAGGGGTCTCACTCAAATTCAGGAGGTTGGGCAAGGCAATACAAATATTTAGAGGTCTAGAAAATATGACATGAATGGAAAGGCTGGAAAAAAATGGTGCTATTTAGTCTAGAGAAGAAAAGACTGAGAGAGCATTGGATAACCATCTTCAAATCCAAAATAGGTTCTGACAAAGAGTCTGGAGATAAGCTCTTCGCTGTGGCCATAGAGAACTGGACAAAATGTTTCTCGTCTTCAACTTCAATAAGAGAAATTTAGGCTGGATATTAGGAAGAATGTTTCCAGCTCTGAGGGGGGTTAAGCACTGGAACAGATTAGCTCTAGAGACTGTGGAACCTCCATCACTGGACACTTTTCAGGGCAGGTCAGACAAACACTTAGCTGG
>NW_017728973.1:6693537-6695702 GCF_001723915.1 Gavialis gangeticus
TGGAACAGATTAACTCTAGAGACTGTGGAACCTCCATCACTGGACACTTTTCAGGGCAGGTCAGACAAACACTTAGCTGGGATAGTTTTTAGACAGGGATGATCCTGTTTCAAGCAGGGGGTTGGACTAGATGTGATCTCCTGAGCAACCTCCCTGATCTGTTTTTCTATTATTCCAGGAGTCCAGCAGAGACTGACAAAAATTATGAGAGGCCTGGGAACCATGATTTATGAGAAAAGACTGAAAGAACTAAGGTTTAGTTGGGAGAAGAGAAGACTGAGAAGGGATTGGATAACAGCCCTCAAATATCTGAAGGGCAATTAGAGAGAGGATAGGGACTATTCTCTGTGGCCTTGGGGACAGGATTAAAAGCAATCATTTCAAGCTGCTTCAGGGGAAAGTTAAGTTGGAGATTCAGAGGAATTTTCTGACCAGGAGGGTAGTTAAGCGTTGGAACAGACTACCTAGAGAGGTTGTGAAATATCTGTCTTTGGAAATTATCAAAAGCAGGTTGGACAGACTCTTGGCTGGGATGGTTTAATCAGGGATGATCCTGCCTTGAGCTGGACCAGATGACCTTGTGAGGTCCCTTCCAGCCCTGCTTTCCTTTGATCCTATAATCCTAACAGTTTCCTCTGAAAGAGAGATGGAGAAGTCTTCCCTGCCCTTGGTGATGTTCACAGTGTCTCTGTTGGTTTTACGAAAGCCCTGCTTCGCAAAAGTCTGTGCTCAGAAAGAGCCCTTTCATAAACAAGCAAAACAAAAATCTGGTTTATGGAGCACTGGATTGCAATGAGCAGCAGGTATTTAAAAGTAAAAGTTACAGGGAAGGAAGCCCTCAGATCTTGCTACCAGGGTGGTTTATCCCAGCTCAGCCTAGCATTTGCTTCAAACGCTGCCTGCCTTCACAAGTACGTTTGGAATGCAGTGTATTGAGGCACTGGATTACACTGGATTAGATGGAGGTCAGCTGGAGCCAGCACTTTCACTCCTCCTGGATTTTTCTCATGAGAATGCTAGCTCCCAGCCTCACAGGGCCAATGGGTTTGCCTTTGGATATTTGGACTCAACTTCCTCTAGCTGCTACTGCTACATCTCACACAGACTCCAGGTACATGTGCCACCTCAGGCACCTGTTGGAACCTGCTGCTGCTGCTGTAGGGACGCTTGAAAGCACCCAAGTCAGCACTTTTTGTTTCAAAGAAAGAAGACTCTTGTTAACATTAAAGTGTGACCCAGAGATCCAAAGAGCAGTTTTGCTGGAGACTAAACAGAAAATAGTTCTCGGACTACAATAACCTCATTTTGCTTTTAACATCAGCTTTTACTAAACTGGAGGAAAAATGCATGGAGTTTAAAAATATATACACCATCACCTCGCCCTATAAATCTTTAGCTTCATTTTAAAATTTTAAACCAACTGAGCTAGTGGTTTCAGCACAGGCGAGGGGATCAAGAACTCCTGCACTCCCAACACAAGCTCCCTTGAGCTAAACATCTTAGGGACAGATTTTTGCCAAGTGCTTGGGACCCAGCAGCTCATAGTGCCTGAGATGAATGGCTGCCTTCATCAGTGCTGGGTCTCACTTGGGAACCTGCATGACATGGCCAGACCTGCACTAGTGCTTCTACTTGAGAATCCCTCTGAGGAACACTGGTGTCAATCTGATCATTTCATTGTAGGTGTCCAAACAGAGTCATGGCTTGGAAGCCACCTGGAGGGCCAGCTGGTCCAACCCCAGCACTAATGCAGAAGTGCTGCTCCTAAATCATCCCTGCCTAGTGTTTATCCAGCCTCCAGTTTCTAATCAAGGAGAGTCCTCAGTATCTCTGGGCAATCCTGCACACAGTATGGAAAACCCAGCCCAGTATCTTTCTCCCCTCTGAAAAGCAGGGATGTAATACCCCTTCTTCTAGAGGGCTGAGCTATGAAGTTAAACACTTGGTACCTACTGTTACCACCGCGTCGAAGCCCTTCCTCCTCCCATCCCCCCACACTCCCCTCCCTCGAAGAGCATCTCTGTGCACCCCCAGCTCTGGCCTGACCCTCTTTCCACATGGGGCAGGAACAAAAACACCCAACCGGGATTACGAGATGCCACGATGATGCCTCAGAGCATGGAGCGGTCTGCCTGGATCCAGCTGTGTCCACGCTGTTTCCTGGG
>NW_017728973.1:6700702-6729612 GCF_001723915.1 Gavialis gangeticus
GCACCCCCAGCTCTTTCCACATGGGGCAGGAACAAAAACACCCAACCGGGATTACGAGATGCCACGATGATGCCTCAGAGCATGGAGCGGTCTGCCTGGATCCAGCTGTGTCCACGCTGTTTCCTGGGCTGGTCGTTAATCTTGTGCCTGGACTTTCGCGCTGTAGGTGGGATGCGCCTCTTGCTACCACTGGGAGGCAGCAAAAGCAGCCCTTTTCCCCAGGCAGCAGCTAGATGGCGAGAAGTGGGGGGCGAGGGGGTTGGCTGTTGCCATGGCATTTTGCCTATTGGATGGAACAGCGTTTTGTTTGCATCAAGGCTCTTCTTGTCCAGATGACATATGTTCAATCTGTCTACTTCTCCTCTCTCTCTCTTTTTTTTTTCCAAAGGAAAGATTTATTGATCAGCGCGCAGACACGAAGCAGTAATAAAATAAAACGCTGAAGGGAAGCTGGAAAGAAGGCAGGGTCAGGAGCGGAGGGGAAAACGGACAACCTTGCAAAACAAACAGGCTGACGAGGGAAGGGAAAGGGGGCATTTAATTGCATTTGCCTGATCTCCACCCTGCCCAGCTGGGAATCGCACAGTAATAGCAATAGTAGTAATAGTAATAATAGTAATAGCAGTAGCAATAGTAATAGCAACAGTAATAGCAATAGTAATAGCAATAGGAAGAGTAAGAGCAATAACAGTAACAGTAATAATAGCAATAGCAATAGTAATACCAATAACAGTAAAGCAATAGTAATAGCAAAAATAGTAACAGTAATAATAGCAATAGTAATAGCAATAATAGTAATAGCAAAAGTAATAGCAATAATAGTAACAGCAATAGGAAAAGTAAGAGCAATAATAGTAATAATAGCAATAGTAATAGCAATAATAGTAATAGAAATAGCAATAGTAATAGCAATGCTGTTAATAATAGTAGTAGTAATAGCAATAGATATAGTAATAGTAATACTAATAATAGTAATAGTAATGATGGTGGTGGTGATGATGGTGATGATGACAACAATAAGAATGAGCACGACAACGGCAATAATAATGATAGTGATGACGACGACAACAGCCATAACAACAAGAATCATAACGATGACGGTCACGGTAATAATAGTAATAATGATAAGAATAATAGAGATCATAATAATAATCCTGCGGCAACCCGCATGAGAAAGGCCCCTGCAGGACCCGAGCACTAGAGGCCAGGGCGGAGTCCGCCGGGCCGCGCGCGGGGCCCTGCAGCACGGTGCGGGGCCCTGGGGCCTGTGCCGCGGCGCTGAGGGCCTGCGTGGGCAAGGCTGGCGGGGTGGCAGGCCGAAGAGAAGCGCGGCGGGACAAAGGATCTGCCCTCGGCCCCGGTTTGAACGCGGATCCCCTCCTCTGGCGGCCTTCTGACTTTTTCATCCTTCATTATCCGCCGCGTGCGATGCGAAAGGAGGGCCAGTCGCCAGGCGGAGGCTGACACGGAGCCTGCTCTTGGCAGAGTCCGGGCGGCTGCTCCCTCCCCACCAACGCGGCATTTCCAGACTGTGAAATGGGCACGCGTGGAGTTTATCTCCTGGACTCATTTGCCCACATGGCCTTTTGAAAGGAGTTACTCAGTCCTAGGGGGGAGTAACTAGGGTTCCTCCCAGCCACAGGGGCCGATACTATGGCAGCCAGAGAGAAAAGGGCAATGGGGGGGGGGTATCCCTGCAGGAAGATGTCTGTGCCCACAGGCGCATCACACCGCATGGGATGGGAATACCTCCCGTTAGCCCCCAGCCTGACTCCTGCCTCGCAGCACTGACACGAGGCAGAGGCCACACCAGGAGGCTCGGGGCCCAGCTCCAGCTTTGGGGGAGAGGGCTGCCCCCATGCCGTTGTCCAAAAAGGCGCCCAGATCTCACCCCCCGCGTGTGCTGCGTGATCTCCCTGCCCTCCTTCATTAGGCCGGGAAGTGAGCCTGGTGCTACATGAGCCGGGAAGAAGGAGCGATCACTGAGCTCACGCGGAGTCTGAGCACCAGCGAGCCCTGGGCGCCGGGAGGGGCGCGCTGGGACCAAGGGCGAAGAAGTAGCAGCACGTGCGGGAGGGGCCCCGGGCCAAGCCGCGGATCCCAGCCCGCTTTTATGAATGAACTGAAGGCACCCGCCTCGATGCCGCTTCCTTGCGGTTCAACGCCCCGCGCGAGGCAGGCTCCGCTTTGCATCGGGGGGAGGAAAAACAATGGTGACCCTCGGATCTCGTCCGGGGGGTGGGCTGCGCACGGGGGCCGGGGCGGGGGAAAGGATCTACACATGGGGTGACAGGGGTGTATGTGCACCCCCCCACACACACACACACACACTACACGTGTGTATTATATACAGTGTAACACACACCTGTGTGTAATATTCACACACAGGCATATATGTATATGTGTGTGAGTGTACACATGCGTATAAGGTATCCAGGTTGTAGCTGTATTGGTCTACAGGAAAAAGCAATCAGGGCTCGTGGTACAGGTGATATCTTTTATTAGATCAACAAGATTTTTGCAACAAAAAAAAATTAATTGCAAGCTTTCGGGCACAACTCCCCTTCATCAGGTGTATAATACATACAACGTGTATAATATATAATTGGATATATATACATTTATATATCGGCGAGATAGAGAGAAAAAGCGATCATTGTGTTTACACACAACACAGCACGTCACTGTATATGTAGAGTGCGAGTGTGTGCATGTATATTTGTGTGTATACACAGTTGCACTATATATACACCTGTGTGTGTATACACACACACATATCTATGTCTCTATCTATACATACACACATATATGTATATGTATGTGTGTATACACACACGCACGTAATTCAGTGATTCCCTTTAGAGACCCACACGCCAAGAAAGGAAATGAGGGACTGGAGGGAAGGGATTATTACAGAAGAGGAATCACTGAATTACAAGACCCAGTTACCTTCCGGGCGGATTCTCCGAATGAGATGGGAGGCGGGGAGAGGGTTTGTTGTCGACACCCAGAGAAAGTTAGGATGAAAAAAACATAATTAGAAAGGTAGGGAAAAAACGACTGGAGAAGATGCGGGGGAAGACTCTAAATCTATTTTTTTTTGTGAAAAAGCCTTCGTTTTAAAGAGGGAAGGCGGGAGAGGGCTATTGTGGTTTCAGCTCTTTCTTGTGCTAATCAAGGCACAAAGGAGCAGATGTAGATTGATAGATACGAATGGAGATGGATGGATAGATGGGAGTAGATGACAGACAGACGGGCGACATCGAGGAGTGAAAGGCGCGGGGAAATGGAGAAGGCAGCTGAAAGGGGGAAGAGTTGGAGGGAGACGGACGCCTCGCTACAACACCCCCAAGCGCCGTGGAAATGGGGCCGGCAGCAAGGGCCGGGCTGCGGGGCTGCTTCGAAGCCCGTGGCCGTGAATGGGCACTCTTCCCGGGGACTCAACTGGGGAGTTTCTTTGCATCGAGCCCTTGGAAATGTCTCCGTGGCGACAGAGGGAGGATGCCGGGCACGTGCAAACGCAGGGACACTAAGACGGGGGGCGCACAGAATTTGACCCATCCATCCCTCCATCCCTCATGGGGGCATACCTCCCCCAGGAGGATGTGGGACAGGTGAGGCGGGGGCGACCAGCCACCATCGTCGCACCCCTCCACGCTGCCCGGACACCGAGGCTGATCCACCCCGGAGCTGGAAACGGGGGGCTCGCACGAGACCCCGGTGCTTTGGGGCAGTGAGGGAGCACAGCAAGAGACCGAGCCGCGGGGAGATCCGGGCCCCGACCCGGCGGGCCCCCGCTGCCTGGAGGGGAGGCTGGGAGAAGGACAGGAGACAAAGGCAGGGAGAGCGGAGGCGGCGGGCAGGGAAGACAAAGCGGACACAGCTGATCGCCGAGCCGGGGAGATCGCTTCCCCGGAGTGAGCCGGGCGCTGGGGGAGGGCGAGGGGCAGCGCTCAGCCCCGGGCGGGGCAGCGCCGGGGTCAGTTTCGCCTCCTGTCTCCCTCCCCCGTTTCTCTCGCGTCTCCCACTCCATTTTCTTCCCCTCGCTCCATTTTCCCTCCGCGGGCGCTGCAGTGGTCCCTTCCCGCGTCCGACCGCAGCCCCCGGTCCGCCACCGCAGCCGCACGTGGCCTCATCCCAGCGATGCCTAACGCCACCGATGGCATCGGCCGGAGGGCGCCGGGAAAGTGCCGAGCCGGAGTCACTGGTGGCCAGGCAGGGGTTAGACCTCCCCTTTCCCTACGAGCCCCGGGGCAGACCTTTTCCCCGGAAAAATGTCAAAAAAGGAAGGAAGGAAGGAAGGAAACAAGAAGCAACCCCAGTCCTTGCCTTGGAAAGTTAATACGCAATAAAATGTATTTTAATAGAGCGAGCCGCAGACTGTTGGGGGAGGGGGGGAGCCTCTTGCAAATGATTCTGCGGGATTTTGTTTTTAATGCACGAAGTTAAAGGGAGATTTGCTTCTCTGAAGGGGATTGGGTTTCTTCAGCACCCCCACCCCCCAGCTCTCCAGTGTTCTGCAGGAGACGGGATTAAATGTTTAATGCGGAGGAGTGATGTCGTGCCAAAGGGAAAAGGATCCATGTGTATAGAAACCCTGTCGAAATGCACAACAGATTAGGCCACCTGGTTTAAATGAAAACTTTAGGCCTGTTTATTGAATGCTGATATTGCTGAAGGCAACAACGCTCTTAAAGGAACACCCCCCCGCCCCTTACCCGCCATCCACCCAACGCTGTTTCCTTTGGGCAGGGGGAGCGTTTGCCACTACCGAGTGATGTTTGCTGGAATTGATGTATATAAAAAAAGCCCCAGTGGACCTGGCAAGAGACCTCAGACCTCACTGCGAAAGGGAAACACTAAGCACAAGAGCGGCTGCGCCTTGCAAAGCCTCATTCGCCTGTCCCATTGTTACGTCCCCCGCACCTTTCTGACGCAGGAAAACATCCCGTGCTGTATATCGGGGCGTTACGCAGGGATCGGGGTGCCCTTGCTGTGCTGTCTGCTTTCCAAAGAGTTAGATTTGCGGAGGTTTGAAAGCCCAGAGGAATCCTCACCTCTCTCCTCCAGGATAACAAAGCCACACAGAATTTCCCTCCTCTTCCTACAGCGGAATGAATGATTTCCCTGCTTCTCCTTTAAAACGCGAGGCTTGGATGTTATTAGCTTTATGTCCTCGATATTATAAAACAACAGAGATCCTCCTGGAAGGCTCTGGCAGGATTTCAAACCCTACATTAAAACCTTAACTTTGCCACACTGGCTTCAACCCTCAGAAAAACGATCAGGATAAGCAGGAGATTTAAGCAACAAAAATCCCCCTCCTAGCCTTTAACATATTTCCCTGGACACAGCTCTGTAGACAGCTAACAAATGGACTTCCATCCACCTTCCTGACTGTTCTGCTTTAAAAAATGTTATTACTTTCATGTTTTTGATCAATTTTAATAGGATCACAGGAAAGTAGGGCTGAAGGGAGCTGACAAAGTGTAATCCAACGCCCTGCTCAAGGCAGGTTCATCTTTGACTAAACCATCCCACCCACAGATCTCTCCAACCTGCTCTTGAACATTTCCAGGGATGGAGATCCCACAGCTTCTCTGGGTAGCCTGTTTCAGTGCTTGAACACCCTCCTAGTCAGAAAGATCTTCCTAATTTCCAACCTAAATTTCTTCTGCTGCATCTCTAGGCATTCCTCCTAGTCCTGTCCCTATAACCACAGAGAAAAAACTCTCTTTAATCACCCTGCAAGTATCTGAAGACTGTTATCAACTCGCCTATCAATGCTGCCACTATTAATGCTATCTCATTTATATCTTCTGACATTTTCATATGTGGGAGCTGATTGGCACTGAGCTCATCATACTTTTCACCTGTTGTGGGCTCCTGGCACCAGGTTTTCAACTGCTCAGCTGCCATTGCTGCATGGGTGTAACTTGACTCACATGCATAACTTTCTTGACTCCCCATGGCCTGATCTTGCCTGTCTTCCAATTCATTCGCATCGACAGTCCAAGGGACCGAAGGGCAAAGCACATGGTTAATGCTTGCAGGCTTAGAGTGAACTGGGAGCTGGCCTCCTTTGAAAAGCAGGCCTGGGTGCTGAGATCTGTTGGAAATACAGCCCCTAAAGCAGTGATTCTCAAGCTTTTTAGACCCAAGGCGCCCAAATAGACTCAAGGCACCCTTGGAAAATACCAGGTCTTAGTTTTCACTATTTTTTTGCTTATGAGAAAATAATAGAACAATTCTTCTGTTGCAAAGAACTCAGGTTACAACAAGTCAGAATGCTTTTAACACTGAAATCTTTGGGTTTATTTTGTGAATCATGTCTGCTCACCTAATAGTGCTAACATTTTGGATCGCCCCTGAAAGGATCTCAAGGCATGCCAAGGTGATTGGGAATAGGTGCCCTAAAGTTTGTCACTGGCTGGTCCTGTTACCCCCCACCCCACAAGGTAGTGCTGAAAACAATCAAAATGCCTTGGGGGGGCAGGGGGAGGGGGGAAGTACAGTGTCCAAGTTGTAGCCATATTGGTCTAGAGGCAAAAACAATCAGGACTTGTGGTAAAGGTGATATCTTTTATTAGACCAACTAGATTTTTGCAAAAAAAAATATTTAATAGCAAGCTTTTAGGCACAATTACCCTTCTTCAGGCATAGGAGAAAAGTTTATAAAAGTTCTCCTGGGTAGAAATGAAAGTTCATATTTCATAGGAGAGTTGAAAGTGTGGTAAAATTGAACAGTTAATTTTATATGCAGGTTAGGCTTAGCGAAAAGTTGGAATAGTCTGTTTACCTTGAGGTAACAGGAGATTTTACCACACCTTCAACTTTTCTATGAAATATGAACTTTCATTTCTACCCAGGAGAACTTTTACAATCTTTTCTCCTATGCCTGAAGAAGGGTGTTTATGCCCCAAAGCTTGCAATTCAAGATTTTTTTCCCCAAAAAATCTAGTCGGTCTAATAAAAGATATGACCTCTGCTGGAAGTCCTCTGCATACACACACACAATTGTTTTATTTCCTAAAAGTCCCACTCCAGTTCAAGAGACCAGGTAAAGCAATATAAATGTTTAGAGGTCTAGAAAACATGACATGAATAGAACAGCTGAAAAAAAATGGGGCTATTTGGTTTAGAGAAGAAAAGACTGAGAGAGCACTGGATAAACATCTTCAAAGCCAAAAAAGGTTGTGGTAAAGAGTCTGGAGATAAACTCTTCTCTATGGCCATAGGGAACTGGACCAAAAGCTTTTGGTCTTCAACTTCAACAAGAGAAAATGAAGCTAGATGTTAGGAAGAATGTTTCCAGCTCTGAGGGGGGTTAAGCACTGGAACAGATTAACTCTAGAGACTGTGGAACCTCCATCACTGGACACTTTTCAGGGCAGGTCAGACAAACACTTAGCTGGGATAGTTTTTAGACAGGGATGATCCTCTCTCAAGCAGAGGGTTGGACTAGATGTGATCTCCTGAGCTTCTGCCCTGCTCTGTTTTTCTATTATGCCATGACTCCAGCAGAGAGAGTGACAAAACTTGTTAGAGGCCTGGGAACCATAATTTATGAGGAAAGACTGAAAGACCTAGGGTTATTTAGTTTGAAGAAGAGAGGACTGAGAGGGGATTTTGTATCAATCTTTAAATACCTGAAGGGTGATTACAGAGAGGATAGAAATTGTTTGTTCTCCATGCCAGGGGACAGGACTAGGAACAGGCCTCAGGCTGCATCAAGGGAAATTTAGATTGGAGATTAGGAGGGACTTGTGGACTATGAGGGTGGCCAAGCATCAGAACAGGCTTCCTACACTGGTTGTAGAATCTCCATCCCTGGAAACTGCCAAAGGTAGGTTACACCAACAGTTGGCTGGAGTAGTTTAGTCAGGGACAATCCTGCCCTGAGCAGGGCAGAGGATTATATAATCTTGAGTCATCTTCCATCCCTATTGTCTTATTATCCTATTATTCTATATGATGAAAAGAAACTCTGTGCCTACACCTTAAGGGAGGACTTGGAGACATAACAAAATGAATCTGTGACACCCTTTCATTAGGAATTTGTGGCAAAGTAGCACCTAGGAACTCCAGCTATGGGCAGGATCCTGTTATGCCAGGCACCATACATTCACAGAACAGAAAGTCAGTCCCTGCCACAAAGAGTTTGCACCTGAAGTACAAGACAAGAGACAGGAGATGGACACAGAAATGGGAGCATGGAAACACAGTATGACAAGTATGATTCAGCGTGATGAGGCTGCTCATACATGCTAATCAGTAAGCTATTTTGTAGGTGTTATGGCATGGCAGAAGTGTAAGGAGAGATTTGGAGGAGGATAATGAAGATGCATGCAGGAGCTCCTTACAATCACAAAAGAGAGAAAGAAAGCTTGCCTAAAAATGTAACAAGCTGGGGATGGAGGCTGGTATCATGGGCTGATCCAGAGCAGGAATTGACATCTTGATAGCAAATGAGAAGGAAGTTTGGTAGGTTATAGGCTGTGAAGGGTCTTGGAAGTGAAAGCAAGGACCTTGTATTACAGGGATAGAGAAGGGAGAGCCAGCAAAGGGATGGAGGGAGAAGGGTGACATGGACAGTGCCATAGACTAAGAAAGTGAGCTTCATAACAGCATGGTGAATAAGCATGAAGGGCAAGAACATTTGTCAAGGCCAAAAAAGAAGCTGTTGCAGTAATTAAGATGTGCAGCGATGAAAGAGTTCTCATGTGGATGGGTAGAAAGCCAAGTTTTAGTGGTGTTATGCACAACACATCTGCAAGACTTAGATGTAGTCTGCAGGAGAAGACCAAGGGAGGAGTGCAAGTCACAATCAATGCCCCAGGTACAGGCCAGAATGACAGGGAGAATGGTTTAAGTGTCCAAATGAATAAAGGAGACAGGGTGAGGGCTAATAGGGAAGATAGAAAGAACCTTTTTGGCCATGTTGAGCTTGAGCTAGCTCGCTGAGAAGGTGTCAAGAGACACAAATTGAAATTTTACTCTGTGCAGGAGAGGGATTTCAAGTACAAATGAGTCACCTCATTCCCAGGGTGGCTGAATTTGTGTTTGCAGATGAGATGACCTAGAGCTAAAGTGTAAAGGGAGAAATGAAGCAGACCAAGGGAGGAGAGCCCTGTTGCCGCCCCAAAGAACCTTGGAATGAGGTTTTCATAGATTCATAGATTCATAGATTAAGGGTCGGAAGGGACCTAGTAGATCTTCTAGCCCGACCCCCCGCCAGGGCGGGAGAACAACAAAAAACCCCAAAAAGAGAAATGGGACTCAAACGAGTCCAGCCAGGTAGGCATCCAGCCTCTTCTTAAAGACCCCCAGGGTAGGGGCCAGCACCACTTCCCTTGGAAGTTGGTTCCAGCTCCTAGCCGCCCTAACTGTGAAGTAGTTTTTGCGGATGTCCAATCTATACCTCCTCTCCATCAACTTGTGCCCATTACTCCTTGTTATGCCAGCGGGCGCTAGGGGAAACAGCGTCTCCCCCAAACCCTTCTGGTCCCCCCTAGTGAGTCTATAGACGGTCACCAGGTCCCCCCTCAGCCTTCTCTTGTGGAGGCTGAATAGGTTCAGGTCCCGCAGTCTCTCACTGTAGGGTCTGCCCTGTTGTCCCCGGATCATGCGGGTGGCCCTCCTCTGGACCCTCTCCATGTTGTCCACATCCCTCTTGAAATGGGGCGCACAGAACTGGACACAATACTCCAGCTGTGGCCTGACCAGCGTCGCGTAGAGGGGGAGGATCACCTCCTTGGCTCTACTTGAGATGCACCTGTGGATGCACGACAAGGTCCGGTTAGCCCTGCCAACCATGACCTCGCATTGTCGGCCCATGTTCATCTTGGAGTCAATAATGACTCCAAGATCTCTTTCTGCCTCCGTGCTCTCGAGTAGGGAGTTCCCCATTGTGTAAGTGTGCTGCTGGTTCCTACTGCCCAAGTGCAGCACCCTGCACTTGTCCGTATTAAAACGCATCCTGTTCCTGTTAGCCCACCCCTGTAACCTATCCAGATCCCTCTGCAATCTCTCCCTCCCTGCTAGCGTGCTCACCTCCCCCCAAATTTTGGTGTCATCAGCGAATTTAAACAGGTTACTTTCCACCCCATCATCCAGATCGCTGATGAAGAAATTGAACAGCGCAGGCCCCAGGACCGAGCCCTGGGGGACTCCGCTACCCACCTCCCCCCAGGTCGAATATGACCCATCCACCACCACCCTCTGAGTGCGACCCCTCAGCCAATCTGCAATCCATCTGACTGTGTAGGCATCGATGCCACAGTCACCTAGTTTTTTAACTAGGATGGGGTGAGAGACGGTGTCAAAGGCCTTGCTGAAGTCCAGAAAGACTACATCCACCGCGACACCTGCATCCATGGCCTTTGTGACCTGATCGTAGAAGGCAATCAGGTTGGTCTGACATGATCTCCCCCTAATAAATCCATGCTGATTGCCCCTGAGCATCATTTCTGATGCCGGCCCATCACAAATGTGCTCCTTGATGATCTTCTCAAAGAGTTTCCCCAGGATTGAGGTAAGACTGACGGGCCTATAGTTACCCGGGTCCTCCCTCTTCCCCTTCTTGAAGATGGGGACCACATTTGCTACCTTCCAATCATCTGGCACCTGGCCCAAGCACCACGATCGCTCATAGAGCCGTGCCAGGGGCCCCGCAATAACCCCAGCTAGCTCCCTCAACACCCTGGGGTGGAGATCATCCGGACCCGCTGACTTGAACGCGTCCAGCCCCTCCAGAAGCTCTCTAACCCGGTCCTCCCCAACCTGAGGTCTGAAGGCGATCCCCTCAAGTCCGGCTTCTATCACAGCAGGGAAGTCCCGGTCCCTGCACAAGAAAACGGAGGTGAAGAATTGGTTAAAGAGGTCTGCTTTCTCCTCTGATGCAACCACCAAATTGCCCAGCGTGAGGAGCATCCTCCAGAGGATGGGATGGAAGAGCAGTGGGGGAGATGGGAGTAGAAGCAGAAGAGGACAGAGCTACAGAAGCCAAGAGAGGACAAGATTTCAAGAAGATCATGGCCAATGGATATCAAAGGCAAACAATGGGTCAGGGATGATGTGGACAGGGTACAGATTCTGAGCTTGGCTAGGAAGCAGTCATTAGGGATTTCAGTGAGAACAGTTTCAGCAAAGTGCAAGAGGTGGAAGCCATACTGGAGGGGGTATAGACTGGAATTAAAAGAGGAAAATTGCAGACATGGGTTGTGAAATAGTCTGGTCCATGACCTGGGAGATGGAAGTGGGGGTAGAGAGATAATTAGAGATGCAAGTAGGGTCAAGGTGGGCTTTCTGAAGCTGGGAGAGATTAAAGCATGTTTGCATTGCAGAGGGAAAGAATCAAAGGAGAATGAAAGGGTGAAGGAGACCAGAGGATGGAGCTGCTAAGGGAAGGGGGTCAGAGGAGGAGAGCAGATGAGAAACTAGAGTGTCTGTAACAATGGAGCAGGTCATAGGAAGAGAGGTCAGTTCACTCTTGGGAGAAACCAGTGAGATCCCATGCAGAGAGAGAAGTTTAGGCAGGAAGAAGGGCAGGTCAAAGGTGGCAAAAGGTGGTTGGGACTGTAGGTATGGGATTCTATAAGAAAGAGAAATAAATGGTTTTAGATAGGAAGACTTCAGCACTATAGGAGGAGAGACTACATTGGTAGCAGAAGAAATTACAGTCGTGGGATTTCTGCTAGAGAGACACCCCACAACATGATAGCAAGAGCAGAGAAAGTGGGTTTTGGGTGTGAACCAGACCTGGATGAACCTTGGGATGGGATAGAGGGGAAAAAAGGAGTAAGGAAAATGAACCTGGACCATATCCTATGGCAGGGAGGAGGAGGAAGAGGAAGAGGAGGAGAGAGCAGACTGGAAGTCATCCCTGTGGAATGGGTAGAAGCCATAGGTGGCAGGCTGCCAGGGGAAACTACTGTCAAAAGAGACTAGGTAGGGTCAGAAGTGGGAATAAGGGCAACAGAG
Organism: Gavialis gangeticus; assembly: GCF_001723915.1. NCBI lineage: Eukaryota > Metazoa > Chordata > Crocodylia > Gavialidae > Gavialis > Gavialis gangeticus. The sequence continues at coordinate 6,712,685 of NW_017728973.1, forward strand.
ACAAAGGAGCATTTGGTGAAGGCCACATCAAGCAAAAACCTGTTTTTTGAGAGAATTATGGCAAGTCAAACTGATGGAGATGGGGAAACACAGCTGTGGGGTCAGTGGATCATCAGTGGTGGAAACTGATGTCACCAAAAATGAGTGTGGGAGGTGAGGAGGAGAGGGGGCAGGGAATTAAGGCCTGGAGAGGAGGCTGGGGGGCAGAATTGGGTTGATGGGAGAAGGCAGCATCAGGGGAAAGGAGAGGACAGAAGATCTGGGTGCAGCACTGGTCAGGAGAAGAAGAGTGGGAACAGAGAGAGATTAGGAGCAGCAGGACTGGAAGGAAGAAGGTGGACATCCCACCATGGCCTGGTCCAGGGAAGAGGAGAGGCCCGTACCAGAGCGGGCAGTGCCAGACAAAGGCATCCAGATGCTGGAGGGGGGAGATCAGAAAGCAGTATGGGTGACTGAGATCCTTGCGCACACAGAGCGGGCGCTGTAGAGGCAGTGAGAAGAAGGGACTGGGCCTGAGCAATGGCACCCGAGGGCTGGAGATGGTGCCAGGGCCAAGGACAAGAGACGAAGGGAACATCAGGGTTAGGGCACTGTCACCAGAGGCCTGGAGGAGGGCAGGGAGGTGGGTCCGGCCTGGTGGGGTGGGAAAAAGAGAAGCAGCGCTGGGGAAAGCCATGGAGGGCTGGAGACACCGTGGACTGGGCCCGGCGGGACGGGGGGTGGCGGGGCGAGCCCACGTGCAGCAGACGGATGGCACCCCAAGGGCGACCCACTTCTCTTCCGCCGCAGAGGCCGGAAACTCCCGGGTAACTGCGGCCTGCCAGCGCGGCGCCCGGCGCTCCGTCGGGATTCCCGCCGCAGGCCTTTTGTGCCAGACGTGGAAGAAAAAAACGAAAAGGGAATTGGAGCCAAAAGCTCAACCCCGTCCCTGGGTGGGCTCGAACCACCAACCTTTCGGTTAACAGCCGAACGCGCTCACCGATTGCGCCACAGAGACCGGCGCGGAAGGCGGTTCGCGCCGGCCTAGTCAAGCGAGAGCAGCTCTGGCTGCGGCCGCTGGGGACACGGGGAAGGGCCGGGCCCTAGCGGTGCCAGCCAGAGGGAGACGAGGTGGCAGCCAGGCAGGGGCAGCCTGTGGGGCGGGAGCTGCCGGGGGGAGCATGCGCAGAGCTGGAGGGAAGGTCTAGACAGACGCACTCCCAACCTTGCAGCGGTTTGGCATGGGAGAGGACACCGCTGAGCAGTGATCATTGAGGGGGCAAGGGGGTGCTCCCCCTCCATGACCATGGGGAAGTCCCGGGGGGTGGCAGTGCCTGGAGCAGAGGAGCTTTCAATGGAGTCAAAAGTCTGGCTGGGTTGGGAGGGGGGGAAGGAAGGGGAGGGGGGTATTTATTGATTACGCTGTTATTGTGTCAAAGGATCCGGGGTTGGGAGGGGCTGCTGATTATCAAGGGCCAGCTCCCAAGGATCTCAGCCGGGGAGCCGTGCTTGAAACAAGAAGGAAGGGGTCGCTCAGCGATCGGGGGAGCCTGTCCTGCTGGATGCTGCCGGCGCGGTCCCCAGCCCTGCCCTGTTTCATGCTGTAAAATGCAAGGCAAATGAGAAGGTGGGCAACCGATCCAGCCCTTTCTGGGAGCAGTGGAGCCATGGGACTCAAGCAGGGTGCTGAGTAACTGGCCCAGCGGCGCAGGAAGCCCCGGGGTGCTGCTGGACCCAGCCTGCACAGGCAGCCCTTCTCCAGGGCCGGGGCGTGGGGCCATGCACGCAGGCATCGCAGCACGGCTGGCTCCCCGAGAGGGGGAAACACTCCCGGCTTCAAGAGGACGCACTCCGGATAAAAACCTTGGCTTCAGGTTGTCAGAGGAGCAGAAGGGCCCCTCCTGGCTTGGTTGCGTTTGGTCTGGCTTCCTGTTCCAAGGAGGAGCTCCGCACACTGGGCACAGTTTGGGTCCTGAGCTCTGCTTGAAAATCTGGCCTTGATTTAGGTGTCTAAAAATAAATGCCAAGCCCCATGGAAAATCTGAGCCCAACTCTGCTGAGAACACACGGATGCCCCCCCGCCCCCAAGAGATGAGCTTTGAGCTCCGGTGGAAATCTGGCCCTCTGTCTTTTGCAGGCCTGAGCTCTTTAAGTAAAATAAATGGCGAAAGCAGCACTTGCCCGTGGGAGGGTTTAAGTGGCTCCTTGCAAAAAAACCAAACCAAACCCAACCCCCGCCCAAAACCCCTTCCCCTAAACCAGTCAAACAAACAAAATCCAGCTCATTCTGAAATCAGCTCTGTGTAGTAAGCTGCTACTTCCAGTCTGCTGTGCAATCGTTGTGTTTCTTGGGTGACAGCTGTTAAATTGAAGCCCCAAGTTCATCCTAGTGACCCTCTGCAAACTGCAAACAGACCTAGGTGGGAAAGGGAGAAGCAGTAAATACGTAAGAATACAATGATGGACTATGGCATTCATATGTGTAACGCTACCCAGCACTAATACTATGTGCCGGCTGGCTAAGCCTCACAAAACTGCTTTTGGGAGGAAGGGTTATTATAACCTGGGGGCTGAGGCATAGCAAATCTAAGTGTATGGGACCAAGATAATAGAGACAACATGGAAGTTGATGTCACTCGGTTTCATACGTCCCGCCTCGAGGGCAAAAAGGGGAAGCCAGCCCTGCTTGGAGACTAGCTGCTTCTTCCACCGTTAAGGCAGATCAAATCTTCTCGCTGCCAGCTTTGCCAAATGAGAGATCCTCCTCACCCATGCGAACAGTGCGGAGATGAGCCAAGCCGTGCAACTGCTTTTTATTACTATTATGGAGGCAACACTGCTTTGCAAAGGGAAGACCTGACCTGCTGCCTGGTTCTGGCCGAGCTCTCTGGCTACAGAGGAGCGTGCACAGTCACAGAATCAGAGACAATTCAGGTCGGAAGGGACCTCGGGAAGTCATTTAGTCCACCCCACGCCCTGCTCAAAGCAGGACCCTGATGCAGGCGAGGTGTGATTTTTTTTTAACCCATGGATTCTGCCCCAGTCTGTCGTGAGTCTCTACGATCACTCGCCCACCCCGCGCATCCGCACCGCCCGCGCCATGTCACGCTGAAGTCCACAGAGTTGTCTAACGCCAGTAAACGTGCCCCTCGCCCCGGCCAGGAGTGCTCTGCAAACAGACCGTGCGATACAGTGCGATCCCAGCTGAACAGATTTAGCACAATGCGAGGTAATTAAAAAATAAATGAATCCACAGCCCGTGCTGGTATCCTGTTTCCAGGATCGGGCCCGGCACTAAATGGCTCATTTTTTTCCCACTGGCCTGACCTGCCAGCTAAGGACTGCAGGGTGTTCACGACTCTACGGCTGGCCAGTTCGCCTCTGCACATGGCTTTTCCTTTCTCATCTTGCATAGAAATGTGAGATTGCCTCGTATCTAAAAGGACAGGGTCACTGGAGAGAATTGGGGCGGGGGAGGGTATTTAGTTCCCCTCTAGTTTTGAGTTGTCCGAGACACCTTGTCCAAAGGCGTTTTGTTTTGTCTTTCGGGTGGTCCTCCTCCCCCACCGAAGTAGCTACGATTTCCAAGTCAAGTAATACACCTGGTGATGCATCTCACCATTGCAGATCAATCCACACTCACACATATATAAGAAATGTGACAGGTATACATAGACGTACGTCTATATGTGTATGTATAGACACATGTATGTGTGCGTGTGTGTATGTAGGCATATCTATCTATCTATGCATGTGTGTATAGACATATGTGTGTATGTGTGTATAGATATATTCATGTCTATAGACATGTATGTGTGCATATGTGTATATAGACATGTGTGTAGACATGTGTGTAAGTGTGTATAGATATGTGTATAGACATATATGTGTGTATGTGTGTATAGATAGATATATACATGTGTGTATAGATATGTATGTGTGCATGTGTGTATAGACTATATATGTATATGTATGTATATGTATAGATATATATGTGTGTATAGACATATATGTGTATGTGTATGTATAGACAAATATATGCATGTGTGTTTGTATAGACATATATGTATGTATATGTGTCTATAGACATATATGTATGTTGGTGTGTGAGTGTCGGTGTATGTGTGCATATATGTGTGGGCATAAATGTACATATATAGACGTACTTGCATATATATGTGTGTGTGCATATATGTGTGTCTGTGTATATATGGGTATATATATGTATACGTACCTATATGAGCGTGTGTGTATAAATGCTTGCATATATATATATATACACGCCTATGCATACTTGTCATGTATAATATGTATAGCATATCGAGACAGATGCTGCACATATACACTGTTGTTCAGTCAGTGTGTACACACAGGCACACTGATCAACACAAACACGCGTGTGGGGAGGTGCATGCTCATCTGCCCACCAGCACATACCTGCAGTGGCAGAAATCACGCCAGCTCTCTTCTCCCAGGCGCCTCGTGCAGCGGCAGCGCGCATAGATAGGCGCGTGTTTGACTGAGGAGCTGTTGTCGGTGCCCTTATCCCTGATCTCTGCCTTACCGCTCTGATCATGAGTCATGACCGACCACCTCAGTGTTTTTGAGCTACAATTTATCAAGGCGGCGGGCTGGCAGCGCACAGGACAGGGCGTTTGGTTTCGTCGCCTGCGGATTCATTGCGTTTGTGACTCCTCTTTTGCCAGCCAAGAAGCTGAAGAATTCGGGACGGAGGTGGGATTTAGATTAGATGAGAGCGCATTAGGTTAGAAGAAGGGTGTCTAGGGATGGATGGCCGGATGGACAGTAGAGGTGCCCCGGGCTGGCTGGCTGGGAAGTCATTAACATCCCCGAGTGAGGAATCCCATCTCTTGCACACTTCAGCTTTACCCCGCTGCTGTTTCCCTGCGGACGCTGCTGGTCTGCATCCCCGCCTGCCCTGCTCGCCTGGTCCTTTTTCTCCCCAGGCGCCAGCAGCAAAGTCCTGCGGGGCGGAGTGCCCATGCCCCCCGGACACCTCTGCCCACGCTCGTGGGAGGCTTCCGGCACCACTTTGCCAGGCTTGTAGCCCGGGATCTTGTGACTAATGTGCAACTCACTCCCTGCTCGCTAAAAGCACTGTCTGCCTAGGGCCCGAGCTCCTTCCTCCTGGATTCTTCCCGGGGGGTTAACGTGGATCCTGAATGCAAAAAGGGGGTGGCGCGAGGGATTTGCACACCGATCGTGCAAAAGGCCATGCGCACAGGCAGGCACACTTTCGCTTTGCTCCTAGAGTCCTTTCTTCAAGACTGCAACTTTCGGAAGGGTGAGTAGGTATTTGCAAGGTCGGGGCTTCGAACAGCACGTGGAGAAGGCATGAGTGCAGGCACACACAGTATGTGTGTGTATATACAGGTGTGTGTGTGTGTGTGTGTGTGTGTGTGTGTGTATATGTCTGCAGATATGTGTGTAGATACGTACATGTGGGTATGTGATCTATGCGTGTATATATACACACATATGTATATGTGTGTATATATACGGGGTTACTAGGAAAAACGGCCACAAATTGTTAAAGAGCAGGTTCAGGCTGGACATCAGGAGACATTACTTTACAGTTAGGGCTGTCAGGCTCTGGAATGGGCTCCCAAGGGAGCTGGTGCTTGCTCCTACCTTGGCGGTCCTCAAGAGGAGGCTGGACAGATATTTGGCTGAGGTGATGTGACCCCAGCACCAGCTCCTGCCTGGGGTGGGGGGTCGGACCTGATGATCTGTTTAAGTCCCTTCCGACCCTAAGTACTATGATATTATGATATATCTGCATATATATGTGTGTAGACACATATATGTCTGTATGTATATGTGTGTACATCTATATGTCTGTGTGTGTACATATGCATGTGAGAGAGAAATACATAAACTCGCTTGTCCAGTGTAAGTCAGAGTCTCCAGTGCCCGCAACTTGATCCGGACCCGATCCTGGGTCTGCATTAAGGGAAAACTCCCTTGGGCTCCTGGAGGAATTTTGCCCGGGTAAGGGCTGCCAGATGGAGCCCGTGATTAACCCCGAGCTTGGAGTGATCAAGTAGATTCTGTTTCCGTGTAAGAGTGTAAGGGGTAGGAAAACCGGGACGGGGTACAAGAAAAAACAATTGTTTTTCAGTGAAACAATCGCCACGGTGAAACACTGCCACGGACTCTCCTCCCTCTTCCCCAAGTGTAAATCGGAATAGGGCTGGGTGAGTCTACCTGCTTTCCCTTGCATCGGCGTCAATCCGGAATCTCTCCGTAGTCCGAAACTGGCCACGGGGTCTTTTCGGCAGCAGGGGCGCGTCCTGGAGACGCTCCAGCAAAGAGGTCCGGGAGGAGACTTTTAATAATAAGAAACCGCGATTATTTATTCCGGGGGAGCCCGGAAGCTTTATCCTATTTCATACACACACGCCCTCCCGGAGACACCTGAAGCAGATAAGCAGCTCACACGTGCAGCATAAACACACACGTATAAACAACTCAAGAACCCCCCCCCAACACAAGTACACGCGGTGCACAAAAACACACATGTACAAGAATATGCACAGGCATATACCAATGCATGCATAACACACACACACACACACACACTGACTCCCGGAGACACCTGAAGCAGATAAGCAGCTCACACGTGCAACGCAAACACACTTGTATGCGCACTCCCGAAGCACAGCAGTGCATAACAAAAAAACCCATGTACATAAGCACGCACAAACATACACCACTGTATATATAAAACACACACATACCCCCACCCCCGCCCCCGCGGGCAGCCCATGCCAGGTGCAGAACCACCGGCAGAGGCTCCGGGTGAGCTGTCTTTCTTGCAATGTCCGGGCCCTTTATAAACCAGAGGCACGGCGTAATCCGGGCTGTTCAGGTGCTTTCCTTGCCTAGGCAAGCCTTGCTCATCCTGGGTTTATTGTGAGTTTGCTCCCTACAGAAACGAGGCTTAAAATACCCGCGTCGCCCGGTGCCTTTCCCCCAGCAGACAGCTGGAAGGGCTGGGGGAGCGGGGGGGTGCACAGCCAGCGGCAGCTCCCCCCCGCGCAGCGCAGGGTTTCCGCGAGGTGCCAGCGATGTGACGCCGATTGGGTGGCAGGCGGCGGCCTTCCTCCCGCTCCGCCAATGGGCTCGGCTGCTGGATGTGCATCTTGTCAGCAGAAAGGAGGATCACGGGCAGATTAGGGACCAGAACCGGCCGTCGTGCTGATGCAGGGCGCTGTCATTGGCACACGGAGCCGCAAGAGGAGCTATCTGGTATGGGGGAGGCAAGGGGAACATCTGCGCATCTATCTATCTATCTGTCTGTCTGTCTGTCTAGTGTGTGTGTGTGTATCCGTAGTCCTAAGTGTGTGTGTGGACATACATGCGTGTGTACATGAACCTATACATACAAATACATATACATTTACGCCTATACATATACATAAATGCGGGTGTATACATATGTATAGATGTATGCGCGTGTGTATATATAATACAGAAATATATAAATGTATATATATCTGTACATGTATATATTTCTCTGTGTGTCCATGCATATGTAAACACATACATGTCTAAATAAGAGATCCATGGGGGGGTGCATGTATACACGCAAAAGCATATATGATGTACGTATACACACCTACGTGTGCATGCATAGATGTGTACACACACGCATGTGCATATGCATGCACGTATATAAGGACTATTGCTATATGTGTACGTCTGTGAGGGTACACGACTGAAATAGGTGAGAAGGGTGTCTCCTGATTGGATCATAGTTCATAGTTTCATAGTAGGTAGGCTCGGAAGGGACCTAAACAAATCATCAAGTCCGACCCCTGCCCTGGGCAGGAAAGAGTGCTGGGATCGGTCCATTGGAATAATTTTGTCCGTGATATAATAGATCGGAGTATAAGACATTAGGTCACGAGATGCGTACCGAGCAGAGCTAGGGATCGAGATAACTAGATGATGTGCGACACCTCCCATTCCCATGAGGCGAGCGTGCTCGTGTCCTTGCCCAGCTGGCTACGTGTGCTTGTACAGCCGGGGAGGATTAGAGCAGGGCGTGCACACGGGCGCCTCGCTTGGTGCACGTGCTGGTGTCTGCCTGCAGACAGCTCCGCGTAGCAGGGCTCTGCACAGGCGCTGGCTGAGGCGATGCCTGTCCTAGCGCAGCTGTGACGCTTAGGCAGGAGGCGCAAGAGTCCGCCTCTCATCATCTCTCCCGAGGAAGCACGGGTTGCCCGGATCCTTGCACTGTTTTGGAGTAGACTCCATGGATCAATAGCTACTATTGATATTGAAATGACCTCGTCCGCCCCAACGCGCGCGGGTGCGTGTGCGTGTGTGTGTGTGTGTGTGTGTGTGTGTGCCACTGTGCCTCCCTCTCTGACACTTTTAAAGGCTCCTAGGGCCAGATCACTACACCCCCGGTTAACCCTTTTATCTTCGGGTTTGCTTTGGGATGACTCTATATTTGCTTCCTATTTATTTTTGATGAGACCATAGGTTTTCCGTTTCTCATCAGAGAAACAGATTGGCTCCCCAGCAGCGGGGTAATAATAACACGCACCTTTTTAAACTAGCAAACCACCGGGAAAAAAGGAAGCTTCTCCTTTAGGTCAGTGGGGGTTGTGGCAGGGGGCAGGGACAACCGAAGCTGCCTCCCTTGAAATCAGTGAAAGCTTCAGCACTGACCTGAGTGGGAACAGGTTCGTGGCCCCCACCTTGGCAAATGGATATACTTGGATCTACCTGCTAGGGGACAGCTTGTGTCCCCAAAGCACTGGCGCGACGGGAGCAGGAGTCTGTTGCTGGCATCCCAGTCCCGGAGGGCTCAGTACCCCCCCGCCCCGACACTGAGTCCCTGGGTGAAAGTCCTCTTTCCGCAACCCCCTGCCTCCCTCCCCCGCCAGCCAACTTTCTACTTGGTCTGGGGCTTCCCTGACTTCGCGAGGTAAGTGATGTGTTCCCAGGGAGGAGCCAGGTGCTGTCTGGACCGCTGTGCCCCGAACAGCCCCAGGACGTCGCCAGGGTGCAGGATCAGCCCGGGGGGCAGGGCGGTTCTGCAGGTATCCCGGGGTAGTAGCAATGGGGATGGAGAAACAGGGAAATAGGGATGGATCCAGGAAGGGGGCGGGGTGCAATTTCACCACCTCCCTTTTCATTCCTGACCCGTTCAAACTTCAAATCCAGCTGCTTGGCAGTGGCAAGCGCATTTCTACTCAGGCAATGCTGAGGGAGCAATTGACTTCCTGGCTCAATACCATCTCCCTGGCTTCTGTTCATCTCTCTCCACTAGGCAAGTGTTAAGAGGGTTTCTCTTTTTTAATGGTCTTGATGTTCCACTATTCAAACGATCCTTTCTTCTGCAATGTTGCTGTGTGTTAGCCATTCCTGGTAGTATCTCCCTTTTCTTTCACAGCGCTGTTCACTGTTCTTAGCTCTAATTAAAACTTTAGCTCAGGTGTAGGTAATATTAACTCAGGGGTAGAAAACACTGACAATGAAGTACTGGAGGCACTGTCAAGCCACTGGAGGGCTAGATTTTCTGTTCGGTTACCTATAATAACTAGGGGGTTAATGATACCTATTTTTTTTACTATTTTTGCCTAGTCTGTTGTGCCTTTAAAAAAAAAGATATTGACTCTAGCAAATTAGTGCACATTCCAATAGTTACATTTGTTGTTCGCTTTGACCTTAAATTGAATAATATCTAGTGCTGCCCCCTTGCATATTAGTAAAGCTTCTAGTGTCTCTTTAACTGGAGACAAATGTATGTTGTGTTGTATGTGATGATGTGCCACACCATCTGCGCCCCCCTTTCCAAAGTCCTAGATCCGCCCGTGGAGGGAGCTTCATCTGATCTCAGCAAGGATGGTGGAAGAGCTTCTTTTCCCCCAGGGGGAAGCTGTGATCCCCCACAGCCCCTAACCCCGTGATAGCCCGGACCCCGGGCTAAGAGCTCTGAACGCCTTTTGCTCTCTGACAGCTGGTCTGCTCCCCAGTCAGACCAGAATGGCCTTCAGCCGCCCTGTGAGCGACATACATCCGGGATGTATGGGCTGCACCCGGACAGATGCTGCATAAAGATCATTTAGCTGGGTCAGGAAGGAAAGAAGGAAGAAATCCGCCATCAATCCAGCTGCTATCGATAAGATTATTTGCTTCGTTGCTACAGCAAAAAGTTGTGTGTGTGTGGTGATTTGTGTATGCGAAGAGATGTGTGAGTGTGCGCGTGTAAAGAAGTGAGCGTTGTATGCATGGTTCCTGAAATGCTGTACACGCCTTTCCAAGCACAGCGGAAAACCACGGACTCTTCGCACCAACTCTCTCTCCCAGTCCTCGCCCTCTCCCTGCGCTGCCCCCCCCAGGCTCCGGCCCCTGCTCCCCGAGTGACAGCGCAGGAGAAAAGCAGCTGTCAGCCGGCGTAGCAGTTGGGCTCAGCCTCCTCCGTGCGCGCCCCGGGGAGGTGCCAGGCAAGGGGGCTGCCGTGGGGAGCTGAGCTGAGCTGAGCGCCGCGGTGCACTCCCCGCTCCGGATCCTGGGCTCCCGGCGCTTCTCCCGGGAGAGCCTTTCCCGGGAGATGCTTTCCAGGGTCGGGTCCCTCTGCCGCTGCTGCCCACGGGTGCCCCCTCTCGCACCGGCAGAGGGCATCGCTGGGAGCCTGAGTCTGGGTGGAGGGACAGGGACTGTGCCCTTCAGAGGGTGCGCAGGCAGACGGGGCAATGGGAGCTGAGTGGGGCTAAGAAAACTCTTTAAGAAAGGGCTCACGATGCTCCTAAATGCCCGCAGCCGCCCTGCCCCCCGCAGCCCCAGACCTGGAGGGGACCCCCAGCCCACCCTGCCCGGAGATCGGGGCTGCCTGCGGGCTGTAGGAGAGGGTGAGAGATTCCCTCGTGGGCAAACGGAGACGTGCAGCGATGTAGGGAGGGAGGGAAGAGGTAAGTGGGTGGGAAGGTGAAGCTGAATAGGGCAGACAGACGCGTGGACACAGCGGCAGGGTTCAGTGCAAATGCACAAAGCCACCCCTAAAGGGGCTCCCCTTGGCCTCCTCGATCCAGGGACAATGGGGTCTTCATGGGGGGCGGGGGCAGCGCTTGGTCTGGCCCGAGGCCGGCAGCGAGAGGTGTCCACCTGGTCCCAGGACTCGACTTGGGGATAATTCTTCATCTTCTGTTCAATGGGGACCCCTCTGCCCCTTCTTGAATCCGGATCCCCCGTGCGACCTTGCCTTAAGAAAGCAAGCACGACGCCAAAGCCCGATGAGCTGCTGAGTTACAGGTTTGACTCTGCTGAATGGGGCTGGGCTGCTAAGGGAGAGCACGCTGGCCACGTCGGGCACGGGAGGGTAAATGTGGGGGGAGGGGGCTGAATCCCGGAGGGACTTCGGGGTGCACACGCGGGCACGCAGAACCGGGCTGCAACAGCAGGCAGCTGCTGTGGTTTTCAACCTTTTCAGACTCAAAGTCCCCCTCCTTAGTCTTAAGGCACCCTCCGAAAATGCCAGCTCTTTGCTGTCACTCGTTCTTGACTGCCAAAAACAGCAGAGCAATTCTTCTGTTTCACACCCCCCAACCTCCCCCCCAACAAAAACAGAAAGAGCACAACAGGGTCGAGTGTTTCCAGCCCTCTGAATTCTTATTTGTAATCCCTGGATTTATGTTATGACTCCTGTTTGAATACTGCACCCCGCGGCACCCCTGAAAGACTCTCAAGGCCCCCCGGCCTGCGACGACATCCTGATTGAGACTCAGTGTCCTAGACTCAAGAGCAGCGCTGGTCTAGTACCTCGCAGAGCCTCCATCACTTCTCCATTAGCTCCTTGTGGGGATGGGGGAGGGGGGTGACTGCAGAGAGGCAAGGACTGGGGAATACGTCAGGGAACTTTTTGCAAGAATTTCCCCTTCCGAAAATAACTTGGGCATGGGCACATAGGCATGAATATACATGTGCATATAGCCATGCATGCACATTTATATGCCCGAACATGCACACAGTTTTCCACCTATGGCAGGGCAGATCAGAAATCTCCCCAAAGCTCTGCGTGGACTGTGCGTGGGCCCACTGAGAAATGTGTGCACCCTGGGTGTGCACCAGTGAGAAATGTGTACACCCTCTGTGTGCTCACTTAGAAATCTGTACACGCTGTGTGCGCCCCCCTGAAAAATGTGTGCAACACTGAGCAATGCATATACCTTGTGTGTGCCCGCTGAGAAATGTGTACACCCTGTGTGTGCACCACTGAAAAATGCGTACACCCTGTGTGTGCAACACTGAGAAATGTGTACACCCTGTGTGTCCACCGCTGAGAAATATGTATACTCTGCGTGTGCACCACTGAGCAAAGCATACACCCTGTGTGTGCCTGCTGAGAAATGCGTACACCCTGTGTGTGCACCGCTAAAAAATGTGTGCACCCTCTGTGTGCTCCACTGAGAAGTGTGCACGCCCTGTGTGTGCACCACTGAGAAATGAATACACACTGTGTGCCCACTGAGAAAGGTGTACACCCTGTGTGTGCACCGCTGAGAAATGTGCACGCCCTGTGTGTGCGCCACTGAGCAACGTGTACACTCCCTGTGTGCACCATTGAGAAATCTTTGGCTAGCTGTCTGTCAGTCGGGCCAGTCCCCAGAGGCGTCCAGGAGTCCAGAAACCCGCAATCGATGAGAAGGGACGATGTCTCCTGCTGTAGATCCGCAGGCGCCCCCGCCCCCAGCGGCTGAGCTGTGCGTGTGCCCCCGCAGGTGTGTGCACGGAGGAGGGGGGGCGCTGCACGGCGTGTGCCCGGCGGCACGCCTCCAACCCAGCTCGGTATGGTCCAAAACAACCGGTCGCCCTCGCAGCCCAGTCGGCAGCTCTTGTCGCTGTGAGCTGCACCCAAGAGGGAAACCAAGAGCTGCTTTGCATTCGGGTCAGGTGGTTCAACAAGCCGCTTGCACGTGGAGAGCACACGTGGGATGCGAGCCCAGGGTGCTTGTGATGCCAAAGCGAGCAGGGAGTGGGCGTGGGCTCGGCCGTGCCCGGTCCCTGTCGCCAGGTAATGAAACCAGCCCCTAGAAAACTCGGGGTGGGGGGTGGTATTGGGAGCGTCTGGAGAAGGGGCTGTTAGACAAAACACTGGGAACAAGCAGGAGCTTTGTTCCACCGGGCGCCCAGCAACATAGCCAAGGGAAGACCCAGGGAGGCAATTTATTAAAGAAATAGCCATTAAGTGTGCAGCTCCCACTCCGGGGAGGGAAAAAAAATAGGGAAAGGTTCCAGTCCAATAATGTATCCTGCAAATATCCAGCCGGAGAGTGTTTACATTGTAAGATCTATATCGCTCCGCACATTTCTGCTCTGGCAGCCCCTGGAGAGGAACATGATTTCCACACCCCCCCCAATCTCTCCCACACATCCTAAGAGCAATAATAATAATAATAATAAAAGAAAACCTGTTTACTGCAGTCTTCAGGCCTTTGATACCCCTTTTTCTCCCATCCCTCAAGAAATGAATGATTGCAAATAATAATAATAATAAAAAAAATCTGAAAGTGTCTCTTGTTCAGTGAAAAAAAAACCAAACCGAACAAAGGCTAACTTTTCTGCAGTCCCGTGACCAGCCAGAACTGTTCTCTCCTGCAGCTGGGTACAAAGATATGTTAAAGACTCTTTTTCTCTGCCTATGAGTTAAAGAGAGAGTACGAGCGAGAAAGAGAGGGAGGGAGGGAGGGGGAGGTTTTTTGTTGATATTTTCAGAAAGACAGACGAAAAAAACAAGCCATGGAAAACACCTTCCTGTCATCTGAACTCACCCACCAGGTCTTAAATGACAGTAGAGCTGTGATCTGCACAGCAATAATTATTTAAAAATAACATAAAAGGATAGGAATTAAAAATACATGCTGAAGATCTGACTCAGCTACCTTGACCGTGATCCCTTTGCAACTCGCTTATTCACATTCCAGATTTATGCTGAGACTAAATGGTCCTGCCTCTCCTTAAACATGTGCTATCTGAATATATCTTTTCCTTTACAAATATGCACACATTAAGTTGTTTTTTTTTTTAATCTACTGCATTAGTCCAGACGCCATGGCATGGCTATTTTGTACAGAGTATTCATTTGACAAATTGCTATTTTTTTTTTTACTTTTTCAAGACAAAAAAAAGAAAGATCCCTGGGCCAAAGCTGAGAAGAAAGTCAATCCTGCTTTGACATATTTAATGCTTTAACCTATTATCTAACCCTCTTCCATAATCTAAACCACTTCAGATGGTGTGGACCTGTTACTTTGACAGTATAAAGCGCATTAAAGGGTTAACAAACACACGTAGTAATAAACTGTGTATGAATCTGGTGGGTTTGGCCAACCATAATTTCCCTTGACACAGAAGCGTCTTTTTTTTCCAAAAAGAATTGTATTCCAAAATATTTTTTTTCGGGGGACAATCGTGAAAAGGACACGGTCATTTAGTTTTAACACTTTATAGATATACAGTATCTATCAGGAAGCTGTCCTCCTTTCTGCCATTAACTTCTCCAGTCATTTGTCTGTATCCCCTTAATGTTGCCCAAAGTTTTGTGGCATAAAAATTCCAGGTTCCTTCTGCTAGCTTCCTTTAAGTGGGGTGATGGGAGGCTGGGGTGGGGGTGACTTTATTTTCTGGATCTTTGCCCTAGGGCACCATGACTTCTCCTCTTCAATAAAGTCCACTCTGCCAAAAGAAGTCTCTACTGATCTGATTGCAGTTACCTCCTGGGTCTTATTCCACTACCTCTTGGACCCCCCCGCCCCCGCCCTTTAAACGAATCAGTTCTCTTCCCCTTCCCCCCTCCGTCTCTTTGGACTGAGCTTCTTTTTTACCTTTTTTTTTGTATTATTATCTTTTATTTTATTTTCCTCCCCCACCCCCAACCCTCCCTTGTTTGATAGGACCCGGGAGATCAGAAGAGAATAGATCAAGAAAAGAACCAAACTCAGCTATGGGTGTGTGTGTGGGGGGGTGCCCTTTAAAAAATATCTCTTCGCATTTTTTTTCTTTTTTCTTTTTTTAAAGGAAGAGAACAGAAAGAACTTTTGAGGTTTTAAAAGGCAAGATAGATAACATTACCGCGAGGCCCAGAAATACACTTAGCCGGCGATTGGCTCATCATCGCAGCAAACTTCCGCTGATTACAGCTGCAAAATAGAAACTGATGCTGTTTTCTGTCTATAAGATTAAAAATCACCTCCTCCCCCGCAGCTAAAGATCGGGCCGGCTGCTGGGTGGCAGCGACCACTGGCTGGCCGCGCCGGGGATGGAGCAAACCGGCGGCGGCAGGAGCAGCAGCAGCAGCAGCGATCCTGCGTGCGGCGGCAGGGGCGCCGCGCGGAAAGGCTGCGAGCGGAGGGGCTGGGATGGGGATGAGGAGCCGATCTGCCGCCGCCGCTTGCTTAGTGCGGCCGCAGATCAAACGGCTCGCGGATCCGCCTGCCAGGGCCACGTCCTGGGGGCCGGGTGGCAGGTCCCGCGCCCCGATCCAGCACGTGCAACACACAGCAAGACCGGGAGCGTGGGGCTCGCAGCTGGAAGGACGCAGTTGACAAGGCGCTTGTACACCCTGCCTCCCCCCCTTGGGGGGAAAAAAAAGGGCAGAAGGGAAAAGACTTAAAGGACGGAAGGATCTTTACCAAACCCACCACGGGAGAAAGCGACAGGGGGTGCCTGGGGCAGCCTTTATTGCAAAGCAAGCGACACTGCCTGGCCAGAATCACGCCCCCCAGCCCAGCCCCGCCGCGTGGGGGGCGTGTGTGCAGCTTCGCACCTTTCAGCTGAGGATCAAATGAAAAGAAGGGGACAGATGATCTGTGCCTGGAAGCTGGAGACCGCAGGCTAGACATGATCCAAAGCACAAAAAAACCCCACGCCCAAAATCCCCCAGAACTTTTCCTCCGCAGCTCCCCATGCTCATAAGTTAGGCTGATACATCACAAGAACAGTAATAAATACTTTCTCGGGGAGGGGGGCAAGAAAAGCAACCGCAGGCGGGAGACCCCCCTCTCTGATTGTCTCCTGCTGCCCACGGCTCCTTGGCTGGGTGGGATTTGATTTGGTTTCCTCTGGGTTCCTGTTTATTGTTTCAAGAGAAATGCAATAAGCGGCTTGGGGCAGAGGGGAGGTGGGGGATGAGGATGCGCCGTGTAAACGCGCGTGTGCGCACAACGGTGCGATCCCCGTATCCCGGAGTCTCTCCCCCCCTTAGGTCTATTTCGCTGCCTCCGTGTGCCCTGCCCAGACTGCCTGCCTGGGCGGTGGATGGATCTATAGAGGAGGGGGAGAGAAAAAAAGACTGTTCGTACGTTTTTTTCTCTCTCGATTTTGTTTGGCTGCTTTTTCCCCGGTTGCAACCCCCCCCCCTCCCCCAACAAAACTGCTTGGGGCCACACTGTCACGGAATACAATTTACCACGCGGGATCCACTGCTATTCATACCTCCCCCCCTCCCCAAACAGCCCCCACTGATCGCAAGAGAGCCCCGGGTGGGGATCCTGCTCCCATCGATCCCTTTCCCACTGGTGATTCCTCAAGGATCCCGATTGATCCCTACAATCCCGCCACCCCCGGCAGAGCCGGAGCTCCCAGGCTTTTGTTCCGCTGGCTCCAGCTCCTGCCAGGTTGGGCTGAGCCGGGCGGACCTCCCGGGCTGGCGGCAGCAGAGGGTGGATTTTGTTGCTTGGGTATTATCAAGAGGCGGACAGAGCTCGGGAGGGGGGGTTGAGTGGGGCTGCGGTGTGTAGGGAGGGGGCCCAAAAAAAATCTCAGTGTCTGTCTCCCCTCCCCCTCCCTGCCTCCTTTTTTTTTTTTTTTGCACCTCAGCCTCTTTGCAAACACCCCTAAAGGAATGAGATCACGTGAGGCCGCGGGGCGGGGCAAGCTCTTGTCTGGAGGAAAAAAAAAAGCCATTTTGCACCCCC
>NW_017728973.1:6729737-6730297 GCF_001723915.1 Gavialis gangeticus
TGCAAAAAAAAAAAAAAAAGGGGGCATCAACAAATTTAATTAAAAAACCAAGCCCATTGCAAAGTGGGGGGGAGCTCTGCTTGGCGGCTGCTTCCCAGCCCTGCTCGCGCCCCGAAAGGATCCGGGATCAGGTAGGGATGCGCCTCCCCCCGCGGATCCCTTCTCCCCTGTGTGCGCTGGGGGAGGCTCTGCCCCCTCCGCCCCCCGGGGGAAGGCGCGCAGGCCGCTGTCCGGGCTGCGGGCGCCCTCCCGCCCCGTGGCCCTGACATCCCCTCTCCCTCTGCCTCCCCCTTCCCTCCTTTCTTTCTGTTTTCCCCCCTTCCCTCTCTCTCTCTCTCTCTCTCCCCCTCTCTCTCTCCCTCTGTGCTTTCAAGATGGCCGATCGGTTTATTTGCTGGCCAGCCCAGCCTGGCTGCTTCCTATCTTGTGCTCTTTGTGCTGCCGCTGGGTTCCTGGCAGGGTGATGGGGGGAGGCGGGAGGGGGCATTTGCATGAGATCGGATCTCCCTACCCCCCCCTTTGCAGCCACTTCTACCCCAACCCCCACCCCCCAGGCTCTC
>NW_017728973.1:6730308-6731289 GCF_001723915.1 Gavialis gangeticus
CTGCCCCCGGGCTGCAGGGCGCGGGGCACCCCGAGGGACGCGGCGCCGCGGAGAGGTGGGTGGGTGGGTGGCGGGCGCAATATGGCGCGGTTTCTCCGCGGCTGGATCGCAAATGGATGTGGGAGGAGGGGGCAGGGAGGGGGGAGGCCCCCAAGTTTGGGAGGAAGGTTTGCATTGTTTTCCGCGCCGGGAGCGGCGGGCCCAAGCCGGAGGGGGCAGGCGGGGAAGGGGGCGTGGGTGTGCGGGAGTGTGTGCATGGATGTGTGCATGCGCGTGCAGGGCTGGTGCGCGCGTGTGTGTGCGTGTGCATGCATGTGGGGGGGCGTGTGTGTATGTGTGTGGGTGTGGCGTGTGCCTGGGGGTGGGAGTTGCGCGCGCGTGTGCATGTCTGTGCGGGGCTGTGCACGCGTGTGTGGGTATGTGCGTGGCGTGTGCCTGTGGGTGGGTGCTGCGCGCGCGTGTGATGCGCGTGTGCATGCCTATATGGGGGTGTGCACGTGTGTGCTCGGCGTGTGCGTATCTGTGCGCGCGTGTGAGGCCCGTGTGCATGTGTGTATGTGTTGCGTGTACACGTGCGTGTGTGTGAGTGTATCTATATGTGTGTCAGGGGTATAGGTTGTAGGCGCGTGATGGTGTGTACGAGAGAGAAACATCCTTGTTTTTCTGTCCCCCCCGAGTCACAGGGGTCTCAGCACCCTCGGGTTGGAACCCCTTGTCACATGAATGCAAAATCGCTGCCCCCCGCAGGCTCCAAAATACAAAAAAAAGGGTGGGGGAGGGGCGGGACCCGAGGTTTTGCCTTTTGGGGGGGTGAGAGGGGGGTTTGCCCATTGCGAAGGAGCCCAGCTGAGACGGCTCTTTTGGCTTTAATTGTCGCGATGTTTTGCTGATCAATGTAGAAGTCAAATGGAGACACCCGGCCCGGGCTCCGCTCCCCCAGCACGCGGGCGAGGGCAAGGGGACGGACCCCGCCGCGGGAAA
>NW_017728973.1:6736289-6745258 GCF_001723915.1 Gavialis gangeticus
GGAACCCCTTGTCACATGAATGCAAAATCGCTGCCCCCCGCAGGCTCCAAAATACAAAAAAAAGGGTGGGGGAGGGGCGGGACCCGAGGTTTTGCCTTTTGGGGGGGGGAGAGGGGGGTTTGCCCATTGCGAAGGAGCCCAGCTGAGACGGCTCTTTTGGCTTTAATTGTCGCGATGTTTTGCTGATCAATGTAGAAGTCAAATGGAGACACCCGGCCCGGGCTCCGCTCCCCCAGCACGCGGGCGAGGGCAAGGGGACGGACCCCGCCGCGGGAAAGAGGAAACCCGCATTTGTGTTTGATCCTTGGAGGGCTTCGCCCCTTCTCCCCCCTGCCCCGCTCCCCTAGCTACGGACACCGCTCTGATCCCCAGCCCGGATCGCTCCTCCAGGCCCTGATGATGAATAATAGATTGCAACGTAATACCCAAATAAGCTGGCGGGCTGGAGCAGGGCCCGGCACCCCCCACCTCAGCCCGGTCTCCCTTAGAATGAAAGGTGGGGGTGGTCTTCCCTGCCGCACACCGAATAAGACCAAGATCCTGATCCCTGCAGAGTTCAAAGGGAAGAGGGACCTTGTCCTTACATATATAGATCCCAACCCCTCCACTGCCAATTCAAGGAAGAATCAGTGTGTGTGTGTGTGTGTGTGTGTGTGTGTGTGTGTGTGTGTGTGTGTGTGTGTAGCTATGCGTGGGATGGGAATATATATAGGTAAGTGTGTGTGTCTACATATGGGAATACATATACATACGTGTGTATGTATGGGACTATATATACATAAGAGTCTGTGTATCTATGTATGGAAATACATATCTGTGTAAGAGTGTGTGTGTGTTTATGGGACTATATATAGCATAAGCGTGCGTGTATGGGAATATCTATGTGTGTGTGTAAGACAGTGTGTGCGTGTCTAGGTATGGGAATATATATACATAAGTGTGTGTGAATGGGAATATATGTATGCGTGTGTGTGTGTCTGTGTGTGTATCTATATATGGGAATATATATATATGTGAGTGTGTGTGTCTCTGTATGGGATAGATATACATAAGTATGTGTGTGTGTATCTATGTCTGGAAATATGTATGTGTGTGAGTGAGTGTGTATGTCTACGTATGGGAATATATATACACAAGTGTGTGTGTGTGTGTGTGTGTGTGTGTGTGTGTGTGTATGGGCATACATATACGTGTGTGTGTGTTTCCACCACCCCCATCCAAGAGTAACTTTCCTGCATTTTGTCTTTCCGGAGGACCTGCATTTTGGGGGAGCAGATGGAGGGGGGAGAGGGCAGGTTTCGTAATTATGCAGGTTCCTTTCTCTCTCTGTGTCTCATTAAAAAGGGACTCTTTAGCCCTCACCTCATTCACAGAGGTATGTGATGGAAAACAGTCTCTCCTCACTCCAGATTTTATTGTCATCATTATGATTTCGTGGAGCCTGCACACAAAGCCGGCTTTGTTGGAGAAATTATAGACGGAGCAAAGCTCGCGCTGCAAAAAAAGAAAAAAAAAAGTGCAAAGGGGATTCATGGAGGAAGGTGTATTTTTTTTTTTTAAATCTGGGGTGGGGTAGAGATGAAAGGCAGGAATCTCTCGTGATCGGTTCTCCCCGCGCGCGTGTCGGTGTGAGTGCGTGCGTGCATGTGTGTGTGCGCTCCGCAGCCATGGAGGAGGAGGAGGGGGGAGGTTGCGTTGCCTCCCGCGGTCCTGCTGGACTGGGGGAGCTCGGAGTTGGAGGTGAGGCGCCCTGGGCGCGGGGGCAGGACCGGGCGAGCGCCGGGGTCAGCTCGGAATAGACCCGGGGCTGGAAATGGAGCCGCTCCATTGTGGAGCGCTGGCACCGTTCCCAGCCGCCGAGGAAGTGCCGGGGTATTTTTGTCCCAGCTAAAGGTGACAGCCCCCGGGCCCTTTCCCCGTGGGGCTTGGCGGGGGGGGGGGGCTTAAAATCCAGCTGTGGATTGGGGGAGGAGCCCCGCCCCTCGCCTCCTTTCGCCTATGCGAGTCCGGGCTGCGGTGGGGAGCAGCTTCACTTCTGCCCGTCGAGACCTTGCAGCGCGTCCCCGGCGATCGGCCCTTTGTTATCGATAAGTCTCCTCCAGCTCCCGGATTGGGGCCGGGGCGCGGCGGCAGGGGCTGGGGCGGGGGGAAGGGGCGAGTTCTGAGCCCGCTTCTTTGTGAGTGGCAGGTTGGCATGGGGGGGGTGCGTGTGCTCGCGTGTGAGTGTGCATGCGTGTGTGTGTTGGGGGGGTCGGCAGCGCTGTCTGGCTGCGGGCGGTGTTGTGTCTGCGCGGGTGTTTGGGCAGCGTGTTGTGTCTGTGCGAGGGGAAGTGTTGTGGCGGTGGGATCCCTCCTGCCTTGCTCGCCTGCTGGAGGTTGCACACACGCACACACGCCCTCCTCCGCCAGCCTCGCAAGATCCAACACCTGGTTAACAGGGCAGGGGGCACGGAGGGGCAGATTCTGATCGGGAGGGTGTGTATGTGTGCGTGTGAGTGTGATCCCGGTCACAAATGCCCCCTCCTCCCGCCCTGGCACCGCTGGGGAGTGCGTGGGCACCCCCTCCATGGGGACTGGCTGCCAGGGGGTGGAGGGAAGAGACAAACCACTGAAAGGCAGAATCCACTGGCGGAGGGATCACCCACCCCAGCCCCGATCCCACGCGTGGGTGATGTGCCAGGCGGGCATATACCTTGCTCCCATGGATCTTTCGGGCTGGCGCAGCTGACCCCGTGCCCCAGATAATCCCTTGCCCCATGTGCGCTGCGGACAAAAGGAGCCTCCCACCTGTCCTGACTCTCGGCGGAGCCGAGGCTCATTGCTCCACTTGCCGGGCTCGTCCTGGCTGGCTCCCGGGCTCCGGCGGCAGGACTGACAACCGCGCTTCTTGAAAGATCAGGCCGGGCAGAAGCCAGGCGGGGATCTCAGGCAGGCAGAGATCAGACGGGGCGATCCACCTTAAAATAGACGCGCCGCTTAGAAGCCCTCCCTTGCTAGACAGCTGCAGCACAAGCCACCCACAAAACCCAGGGAGAAGTGACCCCGCTGTCCCCGAGAGCGGTGCCGAGCTGGCCCGGCTCCCTGCGGTTTGGACGCGGGCTTTGGCAAGAGCCTGGACATTTGCACTACTCCGTTTCGGGTATCCCACCCCTCTGTCCTAGCATTGATCCTACACCCCCTTGCCAATTTGGGGGGGTGTGTGTGTGTGTAGGGGGGAGAACTCCTGTTGGGTGCTGAAGCCTTTAAACAATGCAATGAATCTGGAGAGGCCAAAGCTAAGCCGGACTCTTTGGGAAGAAAATCTGCCCCTTCCCCCAGTTGTGGGTGCTGAGCTCCTGAAAATTCGCCTTTCCGGCTCTTTGGAGCATTCATTTCCCTTCCCTTTCATCCCAGCTGCCTACACCCACACCCAGGGCCCGATGGATGCTGTGCTGTGCTGTGTGTCCGGGCTGGGGGTTGAACACGACTCATCCTGGAGAATGTAGCAGGCTCTCGCACTCAATGAGCTTCGCAGCCACAGAGGTGGCACCCAGGGTTTCCATTGGAAACACAAAATTAATAACAAATATAATTAGCCAGGGCCCTGAGCTGCTGCTGGCGGGGCCAGATTCTGTACCGTGTCCTCTGCAGAAGAAGCCTGAGCCCCCAGATGAGATTTTTATTGATTCTGTCTGGTTCTGCTTGGTTGAGTAGGAAATACACTTTTTTTTTTTAACAGACCGGCTTTCTCTCTGAGTTAAAATAATTCCCGCGATCTCTTGGGAGTTATTAATAACACATAAATAAATAAATAAAAATCATTGGATAAACCTGAACACAACTAAAAAAAACCGGACTTAAAAATAATAGGAAGGGATCCTGTCCCGGGAATCTCTCATTGCAGTAGGTGAAGGGTTGAGCTCTGGCACTAAGGTACCTGCTACCTCTGCTTCTCAGCCAGGGGTATCGCTCAGTGCACTGAGGGCTTCCTCCAAGCACAGCTCTAGGGCAGTGATTCTCAACCAGGGGTCCGTGGCACCCGGGGGTGCCGTGAGATCCTTTCCAGGGTGCCACGGGACGTTAGTGATTCACGGGATCAAAGCAGGGACTTCCAGCAGGAATCCATAGTGTTGAAAGCCCCCTGCCCCGGGGTGCTCTTTGCGACAGGACAATTGCTCTGTAATTTTTCGGTACTCAGAAAACGAGTGAAAACTAAGAGCTGGCATTTTCCAGGGTGGAGGAGTTGAGTCCAAGGAGGTTGAGTATCACTGCTGCGGGGCTTTTCTGGCAGCCTTTCCGGGACCCGCTGTGCAGGCTGAGTCTCTTGTTCGTTTGGAGCATGTCTTAAAAACCAAACGGCCCGAATGCAATATTGCGAGTTGATGTTGATACACACGTATCCAGGTGCCTTCATCCACCTGCGCGTGTCTCCTTCCCATCTCCCCAGGGTCGCGTTTCTGTCTGGTGCCCAGGTCTTCTCGGGTGGGCTCTGTCACACGCACGGTCAGTCCTGGCTGCAGGGGAGCGAGCCTGGGTCGTGTGTCCGAGCGCAGAAAGTGGCTGGGGGAATAGGAGGGAATGCGGGTAAAGGACGGGCTAATACAACCCTGACTTCACCTCTCAATAGAGAAGAAAAAAGGCAAAGATTGTGTCTAACGCCAGCAGTCTGCGAGCTGCAGCCTGTTCCCCGAGATAGATCCCACTTGTTTCTGACTTTGCTCTGGATTTAGACCTGGAGAAATAGGAGCAGAATCCAGCCCGGGGTGTAGAGTTACGAGGGCACGAGTAACCTCCCCCTGGAGTGTTGTGTTCAGCAGCTTGGGGGTACTTGCTGGCTGGTTTATTTTTTATTTATAGCTTCGAGAAAGCAAGAGGGACCAGAAGGCTCTGACTTGCTTTTCCACTCAATTACTCACTGTTTCCTCTCTCCCCCACCTTCTCAAATCCAGGTTTGGGGCCCGTCTGTAGTAATCCCGCATAAAGCTGCATTCATGGTCACTGATGCTGCCTTGATTATTTTTTTCCATAGGAGATAAAAAAAAAAGTGTCTGCAGCCTGCAGTGAAAGGGAAGGGAGCGTTTGCATCTGGGGTGGGGGTCGGTGGTTACAAAGAGCTGAAGAGCTGGGTGTTGGAAAATAATGCAGCGATTGGGGGGGGGGGTTACATCTGTACAAATATTTTCCTGGTTGCAAAGAAGGCGGGGGAAGTTGTTTAATTCTCTGAATGACCTGATAGTAGGGGCGTGGGAGGGGTGGGTAAAGGGTGGAAATACCTTAAAGCTGCCCTTAACATTGAGAAGTTAGTTCACGGGTCACTGGTCGGTCCAGAGGCAGAGATCTATCTAATTTCAACTCTCATGTTATGGAGGTCGTGCTAGTTCTGAGACTTCCAGCACGCCCCGCTCACATCTGAAAACCATCGAAGACTGGAGGCTTTGGGCTTTTTTCTTTTCCTTTCTTTTTTCCTTTTTAAATTCGTGTGCCAAAAAAGGAAGAAGAAGGGGTGTAAAATATAATTTCTTATAAAATATGATGTCTTATTTGGCTGATGGAAAGTTGGAGGGATCCCGAACGAGATCTGATGTGGGGAGGAAGAGAAGTGAAGGGGGGAAAAGTTGCCTTTAGGGTTTTTGAATCGAGACAGATTGGATACTGACTTGGAGGCGGGGAGGAAGCAAAGCAAATAAAGACGAGCAGGATGTCTATTCCTAATTGTCCCTCTGTGAAGATCCCTTGATTATACAGTAATGTTAGTTAAGGCGTCCAGGAGTGATTTGTGTATCTCACTGGAGACATTTGAGAAGGCTCTGAGCTCCCACTCTGGAAGTGAAGCATTTATTTGGAAGCACTCGATCTCTTTGGTTTTAGCCTCTATTTTTTTGCGAGCATTTTTACCTTTCCCTCCATATAACCCTCCCCCCACCCTCTGATTCGCCGTCTGCTCAGTCTCTGTTTAAATCCCAGGGTAAACGATCAGCATACTTCTCCTTTCCCCTCGCCCCCCGAATCTGTCTAAAATGCAGCTCCTGTTTAGGGGGGAGGAGGGGTGGGATTTAAAGGAAGAAAAAAAAAGCAGGATATACCTGTGTATAATAGCAGGATGTAGAACCCGCGGCGTTTCGCAGGAAATTAACATACAACATCATTGATTTCCTTGGCAGGAGTGATTGGTGCTGCAGGGAGACTTGCCTGCTTTTTAAGGTGCTGGAGTTGTTTTTCGCTTCTCTTCTTTTCCTTGCTCGGCCCTCGCATTCCTGCAGATCTATTTGGAAATAACAAGGTGGGGAGGGAGGAGGGAAGGACCCCCCACCCCCAGGCTGCCTGGCGATCTGCAAAGGCGATCTGCCTCGGAGCCTGGCGCGTTGCAACCTTGGGCAGGTTTTAAGCCCAGAGACACGTCTCAGGTCACGCTCCGCTCGTGCCTGTCCTAGTGCTTCACCCCTCCTCGCTGGCGTCAGGGTTCCCCGCTTTGCAAACCCAGAGATCCGATCTCTTCTTGCTCTGCTCGCAAGGGCTCCCAGCCCCGTCCTCGGGCGGGCGTGGGTGTGGAACAGAGACGCGTCTGCCTTGCAGGAAAGAAATAGGATTTATAGAGGGTGTTTGATTCCCCTTTCCCTCCCATGGTTGCTAATGGCACTTGCGTGTCCAGCGGTGCGCGCCTGGTGCTGTGATCGTTGGGGCCGCCTGCTTTTTTCCCTCCTGCATCTTCCTGCCCCTGCCCCAGGGTTTGGGAGGATGGAAATCTCTCGCTGAACGCGCCTCACCCAGAGCTCGAGGCTCCTATAGGCGGAAAGCTACAGCGCTCCTGACCCTTGCGGGGTCCTGGGTGGAGGGGATCTGCTGCCCTAAAGGGGAGGCGGAGTGGGGTGGGGGGAGCAGCGCCTCCCCAGCCCCCAGCCCTGGAGCTGCTCAGCGGTGTCACCTTCTGCCCCGCCTCCTCCTTCCCCCCAGTCTCTGCTCCGCGCCCCCCATCTCCGGCCTCCAGGGCGCACCACGAGGCGACGCTGTTTAGGGTCCCTAAAGCGTTAATGGTTTAAAGGAAACACGTGCTTGGGCAGGATGGAGTCCGAGGGGGGACGTGGGGGGGGGAGAGTCTGGAGATCGCGGGCTGCCGGGTTTGCTGTGCGAGGGGGAAGAGGAGTCGGGGCCGCTGCTGGCACTGGGCTGGTTTCTGAAAGCGGCGGACAGTAGAGGTGGGCAGCGGGGGTTGCTGGGGGGCTGGGGGGGGCGTGGCGCTGGGTTTGATGCGTGCGTTGGAAAAGGAGGGGAACTTCCCACCCCCCCATCCTCCGCCTCCCCGCGTCCAGCTCCGAGTCACGAAACCCTGATCAGCATCCTGGGGTTTATTAGAACCGGTTTGTGCCGGCGGCGCGGGCGCCCCAGCACCCACCCGGAGAGATCCCTGGCAGCCTGCAAAAAAATACCCCCCCTCAAAAAAAAAAATCCCTCCAACAAGAAATACAATTGCAGCCTGGGGAGGGGAGCGTCGCGGCGCGGAGCTGGGGCGCTCCGGCCGGGCGCGATCCCCGGTGGCTGCGGGGAAGATTGGGTTTCTGGTGCGCCAGGCAGGGCACAGCGCACCCCGCGCGCTGCTGTTGCTGTTGGCACCTGGCCAGCTGTTATCCTGTGTGTCGCTATAGCAACCAGCGCCGGGGCAGCCTATCAGCGGCGCCAACGTCACCTGCGAGTTGTAAAGGTTCTAAGGGGGGGGGCGGGAAGGGGGTTCACGTCGCGCTGGAGGGTGCTGGAGGGAGGCAAGAGGGAGCGACTGGGGACAAGCGGCGGCGACCCTCGAGGCTGCCTTGTTGCTGCGTTGGCGTGTCCCCAAACCCCTCTCCACCTCTCCCGACCCCAGAGTCACGCATTGAATGCTGCCCTGGCTTCTTCCCCCCTCTCCTGGGTGTCTGATGGGTCCAGGGGATCTCCCCCCCCACCTGTGCCTCCAAGTTTGATCAGTCTTAGCTCGTTAATTTGTGCGCGCTGTCATGCACTGCTCGCTGTCTGCTTGAATCCTTCCACTCCCTGCCCCTGAAGTCGGGGCTTTAGGGGCGCGTGCCCGAGCTGTTGGGCGGGCAGGGGCCCGGATCCTTTCCGGGGGAGACTCCAGGGGCATTTGTCAGGGGATCGGTAGGAAGAGTGGGTCCTGCTTTGGTGGGGCAGGATGAGCCTGGGTCTTTCCAAGCCCTGGAGGTCGGTCTCCAATCCCCCTCTCCATGTCCCTCGATGGTAACCAGTTCCCCTCGCCCTGTCTGTATCTTCCTCCCTAGAGAGCAGTGGTTCCCCCCCCCTTTTTTTTTTTACAGCCAAGGCACCCCTCCTTGGATCCTCGGAGAAAATGCCGGCTCTTAGTTGTCTCCGGGTTTATGAGGGGGAAAAAAGAGAGCAAGCAAAGAGCTGGGAAAGCCCTCAGCAGGTCGGCAGGGTTTGACCCGGCGCATTCCTGGCGGAAATCCCTGGGCTTGTTGCTGTGAATCGCGTTGGCGCACCTCGGGGTGCGAGCGTTGTGGGGTACTTTGAAAGGATCCCCAGGCACCGCAGGGTGCAGCAGCCCGTCTCTGCCCTAGAGCTGCGCTAGGAGGCTTCCCCGAGGCTCTGCTCAGCTCCATACCCCAGGCGCTGCCTTATCTGCGCCCGCAGCGGTGCTCGCGGGTCGCCCGTGTCCCCGAGATCCCAATCAAACGCGACTCCGCTCTTCATCAGGAGCCCCCCCCAGCTCCCCCCACCCCCTCCCGACAGCGCGGGGGGGGGGTTGTGGGGAAATACTGCGCTCTGAATAGCTCTAGCCGGGCTGGGGAAGGAAAGAGGGGGGCGCTTTTCAAAGTGTCCTTCGCCTTATCAACAAAGACCGGGACCATTTCACTCCCGCTTTGAAAAGATGCCCAGAAAAATGGGTTTTCAGACAACTGGACGTCCCTGACCCCTCTCGTGGGTGTGCGCTTCAGCAGCGGGGGGGGGGGGGGTTTTTGGGGGGGGGGATGGGGGGTATGTCT
>NW_017728973.1:6750258-6752627 GCF_001723915.1 Gavialis gangeticus
GGGGGGGTATTTGTGTGGGGGGTATGTGTGTATGTCTGCGTGAGTGTGTGTGTCTATGTGTGTATCTGTGTGAGTGAGTGTATCTCTATGTTTGTGTATTTATGTATTTGTGTGTATCTGTGTGTGCATCTCTATGTGTGAGTGTGTGTGTGTGTGTGTTTGTGTGTGTAAATCGCTGTGTGCGTGTCTGCGTATGTATCTCTGTGGGCGTATCTGCGTGTATCTGTGCGTGTGTGCATCTCTATGTGTGAGTGTGTGTGCATCTGTGTGTGTGTCTCTCTGTGAGTATCTGTGTACCTCTCTGTGTGTGCATCTCTACGTGTGTGTGTATCCGTGTGTGCATCTCTATGTGTGAGTGTATCTCCATGTGTGTATGAGTGTGTCTCTCTATGTGTGTGTATCTCTACGTGTGTGAGTGTGAGTGCTGCCAACAGTCTCGCCTCGCGCTGACGTCACGCCCAAACATTTGCAGAGCCATAGATTTTATTTCAGGTCCCCCCTTTCCTCTCCCCTCCAGCTCGGATGGTTGTAATAATATTCTGGCTCCGCGCCAAGTATAGGAGTTGCCATAGAAACAATAAAACTGCAGCGATTTAGGGCCCCAGCTATACCGTCTCCTATTGTAAATATTAAAGTATACGGGGAAGGAGGTGGGGGGAGAAAGGCAGCAATTACATTGACATCTGCGACTTTCTGCATCTCTCTGCACTTGATTGCTTCAAACGGTGATGTCTTTCCCATAGGGAATCGCTCGAAGCCCCCGCCAGCCCCCGACCTCTCCCGGGCAGGCAGAGTCACGCGAAAGGTCTGAAACTCTTTGCAAACGTTGCCAAAATTCAGGGTTGCGTTTGGTTCCCCGCCCCCACCGGCTCTGGGCAGGGGGAGGCGGGAAAGGCTCGCAGCCGACTTCGATTTTTTCCCCCCGACGAGTAAAATTTTGCCTCGTGCTTATCTTTGTCTCTAGCAATCGAAGGCTGTCTTCATTGCCTGCTGGCTAGCAAATGTCTGCACCTCTGTTTCGTGTGTGTGTGTGTGTGTGTGTGTGCAGTTTTGAGAAAGTCTCTGAATGGCCACCCTTCTCCCCTCCCAAAGGCAGTAAGGGCTTCTTTTTTTATGGCAAAAGTATTGATTTAGCAAAGACGATCTTTCCTTTCTGTGTGGGCGTGAAAAGACAAAGAGAGCAGCGCGCACAGACAGCCATTGGGCAGCGCGAATTAAATAATCCTCAGCCGCACGGACGGAAATGAAAGGTCCCGCACAACAGCCAGGTACTACGCTTGAATTGGTCCCCAGCCTTAATTAGGGGTGTGTGTGTGTGTGCGTGTGCGTGTGTGTGTGTGTAATGTGGTGTTGCGTTATGGGGAAGTAGCCAAGACTGGAGAGTCTCTATAGAAACCGTGAGGCACTGGCTGAAAATGCCTTTTACTATCAAACAAAAAATACACTCGTGTAAAAAAAAAGAAAGGAAAGGAAAGGAAGAAGGGAGGAAAGAAGGAAAGAAAGAGAGAGACACACACATAACAGGGATGGGGAAAGAAATGCAGGGAGATGCCCAGTCCCTGCTCTCACCATGGGAGTCTGCGGTTCTAGGTTGCAAACTGTTTACACCAGCAGCCACCCTGCCAGGGGCCAGTGGATCACAGTCACAGAGACGTCCAGGGGCACAGACTTTTTCTTTTTTCACCAAGGTTTTAATCATATCATATCATATATCATATCATATCATATCATGCAAATGTATAATATACGTGTGTGTGCATATGTGTGCATCCAGGTATGCATGTCTATGTGGATATATATATGCACACACACGCATACACAGGTATTTTCTCATATACACAGCCACACATCTATAATACGAGATCTAAACCGGAAATCCACCGCCCCCCCCTTGCTCCTTTTCTTGATTATTTTTTGTCAGCCATTTAGAGGTGGAAAGCGAGATTCGTAATTGTGAGTTTGGGGGTGGGGAGGAATTCGATCCCCTGCTAACTCCCATAGCCTGGCTGCCCTTTCATGATAAAAATGCACCCCCGACTCCAACTCCAACAGCTGCAAAAGGGGAGGGACTGTGCCAGAATCAGCCCCTTTTCCCGCCTCCCTGGAGGTCCTGATTTTTCGGCTGGGGATCAGTCCCCCCGGAGGGCCTGCCCCTTTAAGGGAGGTCTGTTCCCAGAGCTCCCCCCCCTTCCGGGGCGGTGGGGGGTGGGGCGTGCCCCTAGCGGGTGCCGCTGTCACTGATTGGGGGACCACGGGGGCTGATTTGCATACATGCATTACGGGGGCGGGGCCGAGCGAGCTGGCAGCGGCGCGGCGCGCGGACAAAGGTGCCGCCTCACCTATGCGCGGCGGCGGGGCCGGGGCCGGGG
>NW_017728973.1:6753079-6758417 GCF_001723915.1 Gavialis gangeticus
GGGAGGTACGTGCGGGCCCGGGCGCCCCACGGCGCGAGCTGCGGGCTCCGGGCCGTGAGCGAGCGGCCGGGGGCGGGGCAGGGGCCCTGTGCAGGGGGACAGGCATCTGGGCCGGGGCCTGGGAGGCTGCTGATGGGGTGGGTGCAGCGTGGTCTTGCAATGCCAGGCTGTGCGTGGGATGTGGCAGGTAACATGGGCACTCAAGCGCGTGCATCTGTGTGTGCCTGTGTCTGCGTGTCGTGCACGGTGTTGGTGTGTGCCTGTGTGTGTCGCTGCGCGTGCCAGTCTCTACCATGCTGCAAATATGCAGTGGCCTGGCATCTTCAAAGTGTGTCTAATCTGCCCACCTGCGTGTACATGGAAGTGTTAGCTGCATTTCTTCTAGGGGTCTCAGCTGGTATATTGCACCCTGCATTGGCTCAAGAGGGGGTGCAGATCAGGATGGGAAGGCGTGTGTACGGGCATCAGGGTGTTGTGCGTGTTGTGTTACACCTGTGTGACCATGTCTGTGAGAAAGAGATGTGTGCTTTGAAGATGCAAACTGGGGCAGCAGTGTGTGTATGTACGTGTGCATTGGCAGAGGCTTCATGTGTGTCTGGTATCTCCTATGTGTGTCGTATGTACCATGCATGTTTTTGTGTGTATGGGGGGAGGTTTTTCATTTCTTGCCCCTCATGCACACACAGATGCAGGCAGCATGCTCACCAGAGGCCCTTCCTGCTCCCCCCTGTCTTCAGGCCTGTGCGTTTAATGAATTGCATGTTAATGTTCAATTAGACCATTTATCTGATTTGTTCTGGGCCATTGGCTTGCTGAAATAGGATGAGTCATGCGGGGTGGCAGTGGGTGTATGGCATGGAAGGGAAGGGGGGCAGGACCAGGGCAGAAACTGCAAGCCTCCCTCGGCTTTGTTATCTCGTGTCACCAGTAGCTGAGGGGAGAATGACGGAGGAGGACACATGGACAGCTAAGAGCTAAGGTGAAACTGCAGCAGCCCCCTTAACTGGATAGGGTGGAAATGCCAGCTGCGTGGTGCAACTCTGATCCTCCTGGCTGAGGGTACTGCAGAATGTGTGTGTGTGTATATATGTATGTGTATGTGTACTCAGCCTACGGTGGCAGAAGAAATGTAGGTGGAGGGAAGGCATATAGGGGATGAAAAACAGTACTGTTAACTATTTATGAGGAAAGGGACTCTATAATCAATAACCCAGAAGTGTTCTTGTCTTTGAGTGTCACTTTTATGTCCATTTTTAAATCCATTTTTGCACCTAGATAACATGCATAATCCTAATGGAGGGGGAAAATGAGCTTTGTGTGTTTTGGACTGAGATTTATTCTTTCTTCCCAGTTCTGAAATGTAAAGCTACCACGAAACCTGCAGGTTGTGTCTGGTTTTTAATCCCTCCGTACCTTGACAGGGTTGTCTGTGTGGCATTTCTCTTGGTTGGGCCATGCCAGCAATGGTATTGTCTGCATATTAATTGATTTTCGGCCGTTAAAAAAGGTTATTAAATTAACACACAGAAGATGAAGAAATTTGGTGGGGAAACAAAGGGGGAGAGAACATTCCTGATAAAGATGCAGTGCAATTATGGGCCAGGCTGTGAAACTGTAACTTGCATTGAATTTATATCTTTCTCCCTATTACTATTATTTTACATTTATATTGTGGTACAACATAAATAATGCAGAGACTATGGGTCCCATTTTGCCAGGCTCTGCAAAGACATAAATAGTCTCCTTGACATACTCAGGGTTGCCCTTAGAAAGGGTGTTACTGCTTATGGATCTGGCTGGGTATAGAAAGAAAAAGATTTTTTTTGTTGCATTTAAAATGCAAATATCAGTTCTTTTACCCGTGTCTCTATATTGTTACGTTTTAAGGCCTGACCATAGGAACTAGGCTTCAAGGAGGGGGGTGTATGTGAATAATTCCTAAATAAATGTTAAAACCTCTGCAGTTTTTAACTGACTGCTTCATTCCCTTTTGGGATGTTGCCTTCTCTTGCGCTAGCCAATTACTTACTCTAGTCTCTATAATATTCCTGGAGGGTTGGGATGCCCATGTAGCTGCTGCTAACGTGATCCTCAGGCCATGGTGGAGTGTGTTTGTGTGTTTTTATTTCCAGAGAGGATCTGCCCACACCCTGATCCAACATGCACAGAACCACCAGGATAAAGATCACTGAACTGAATCCCCATTTGATGTGTGCCTTATGCGGAGGCTACTTCATTGATGCAACCACCATAGTGGAATGTTTACACTCATGTAAGTCTCCAGTGTGTCCCAGGAGGGGAAGGCAGTGAGTAGAGGAGACTGCCCGTCCTGAAGGAAATGTTCTTTGCTTTCATGCTACAGGCAGATCTCTGTTCTCGGTGTTAAGTTCAGAATCTTGTTGATGATCGGAGATCCCTTTCCGCTCAGCAAATGATAACTGTCAAGAGTTTTCAAAAGTGGCTAATGGTTTTTCTTTTTTTGGATGCCTAACCAGAGGTGCCTTTTCTTTTTTTCTTTTTCCTCCAAGAAGAGCTGAATATTCTGGAAAGCTCTTTGTAATGAGGAACAGCTTCAAAATTAAAGCGCTTTAAATACTAGTCACTTTTTGAAAATGTTTACCTTGGATTACTTTCAAGAGGGAATTGGGGAGGGCGTGGGGGGCCTCAACTTCTTATCACATTGCTCAAGAAAACTGCTGCAGCTCTTTGGCTGGAAACACCAAAGTGAAGATTTTCTCAAAGGCAGAAAGCTGAGAATGAATAAAAGGGAATACCTTTGTTATGCCACCTGCAACTGAAGCAGTGGAACTCATTGCTGCAAAGTGGTAATTGAGATCAAGAGATGAAAGAAAAAGGGACTGGACATTTAAATGTATGGTATAATTATATTATATTTGAATATAATTAATAACATTTTTGGAAGAGATATTAAACCATGTGCTATAAGGATCAACAATCTCTAATAGAGACCAAATTTGAGACTAGACTGCATCTGTCTAGTGCAGGGTTATATTTATGTACTGGCCTCAATGGACCTGGAGCGTGATTCAGTCTGCCAACATTCCCCAATTTTTTTGTTTTTATCTTTCCCCTTTGCCTAAAGAAGTGACATGTGAAAGAATAGTCATGCCTGGTAAGCACCCTGCTCTTGTGAGGGAAGGATGGAATAGGGGATTTCACTCTTATTGATTCATGGTAGCAGACCTCCTAACCACTTGATTAAAAGCACCTTCACTCTAATGGAAGCAGTTGCACTGTGTTTATAAGGAGAGGGGAGGAAAAAATGGTTCTTGCTTAGTGTATTGTTATAGACCTTTTAATTGTAGATAAATGTCACCTCTGGCACAGCATCCTAGCACGTGCCGTGGACCTTTATTTCCTGCTTAGGCATTACTAAGGAGCCAACTGATTATAGCCAATGCTGAAATGATGCATAGGCTTTGCATTGGCTTTTTGCATTGTGGGGTGGGGGCAATAAATTTCACCCTATGTGCTCTTTTGGGGATTTCATCCTGTTATTTTTTTCTCTCTCTTCTCTTTTCCCCCCTTCCTCCCAGTCTGTAAAACCTGCATCGTTCGTTACCTGGAGACCAACAAATACTGTCCCATGTGTGATGTTCAAGTGCATAAAACCAGGCCTCTCCTCAGCATCAGGTGAGGGATCTTGCTGTTAGAACTTTTCCACCTCTCTTCCCCCCAGTATACAATAAGATGTTACTTAGTGAGCGCTGCTGTTATGACAATCTCTCATCCTTGCTTTTCTTCAACTGAGAAATGGATATTTTGTCTTAAACTCCGTCACCATTTGCCTCCAGGTCATTAGTGATTTTTTTGGGGGTGCATTGGTTTTATTTGACAATACCAGCTTGAAAAGGGCCTGAGTTTTGAGAAGACATAAACCCCATATATAGTGTCCCATATTGGGAGTCCAACTTACTGATCACTTTGGAAGGCTTTTGCATTTAACCCTGGACCTGCTTTAGCAAGGTACTAAAGTACGTGCTGAACCATAAGCATGTCATGTGAGTGTCCCCATGAACTCCCATGCGATTGTTCACTTTGTAAAGCATAAGTACTTATGTAAGTCTTGGGAGATCTGCTTTTAAAGCCTTGCTCTGCCACAGACTTCCTTTTTGTCCCTGGGCAAGTCACTTATGTACAGGTCCTCCAAGGCATTTAGGTCTCTGAGTGGTATTGAATTCAGTGGAGGTGGAGGCACACGTACTTTTGAACATCTGGTCTCTTTGTCTCAGTTCCTGTCTTCTAGTGGGGATAACAGCACTTTCCACTCTGTCGGGGATGTTGGGAGAACAAATGTATTTAAAGTAGCAAGGGCCTTGGATGGTGGTAATGAGGATGTATAAGAATATGGACAGAGTCCCTACCCTAAACTGCTTACAGTTTTACTCTTGAATTTATGTGTGTCACCTAACATAACACAGCCCCTGCTTGAAGTGCTGTCAGAATGCAAATAAGACCAGAGCTAGAATATAGGATGACAAATGCCATGATGGGGCAGACATGGCTAGGAGCTTCCCTGTGTTTTCCAGTACATCTTGATGGCTTTAGTAAGAGGTTTCAATGACTGTTAGCAGGAAAGGGGACTCATGAGTTGCATCTTCTGGCAGTTTAGCCAGAGAATCTGTGGTCCTTTTTAGACAATGCCGTGGCCACAGACATCAGTCTTTGAAATAGCTACAAGAGCAGTTTAACCTGAGACCAGTTGTGGTTTCTAATTCATTGATCTATTTGCCTTGAAACTTTGCTTTCTTCACTCCATACTCCCCCACTTGTTTCCTCCCCCTTCCAATCCCAGCGTTATTTTTCATGAGTAACTCTGCCTTGGGTGCTACAAACATGATCCCTGGTGCACAGATCTGGCTCCTGGGCCCCTGTTCTAACATGCATGGAACCACCAGGATAAAACCAACCCAGCTGAATCTGCCTTGCGTTGATGTGTGCTTTATGTCAGTTTTGCTCCTTCCCCATTTGTCTGGGTTCGGGGAAGCCAGACACGTCTTGTCAGTTGTAGAATTAGCTCTGCAGGTGGTTGGCATAGAAACCATTAAGGCTGCAATACATCACTAGGGTTTTTTTTAGCTCTTCCATGTAAATCGGTTTCTGTAGTAACACGTTGGGTTTTTTTTTTTTGGTTTCCAGTGAAATATTTACACTGTAACTCCCACAGATCTCTCTCCTAAATATCCCTGAATGTGTGCAGAGATAGACACACACACACCCACGCTACAGACACAGGCACACACTGCCAACATGTAGACAGACTCAAAACAACAGCAGTGTAGAAATACACTTGAGTTTGCCCTGTAGTAACATTCAG
>NW_017728973.1:6763417-6771740 GCF_001723915.1 Gavialis gangeticus
CACTGCCAACATGTAGACAGACTCAAAACAACAGCAGTGTAGAAATACACTTGAGTTTGCCCTGTAGTAACATTCAGACTTCTTACTTTATTCGTCTTTCAGTCACACTCAGAGACCCCAGCTTAGATCATTGTGCCTGCCACAGTACAAACAAATTTGCATTTTTGTTCAGGCAGAGCTGGATTTGCATTTATGCTATGGCACCTTTGCAGCAGTCAGACAATGGAAGAAAGCTGTGAGTGTTAAGGAAGATCAAGTTAGAGGTGTCCTATCCCTGTGTCTTTTCAGAGTCCAGTAATCAAGACCCAGGCTTCAGACTTTTTGGGGATAGGTTTTTTATGTCAGACACTGACACATTTCCTGTACAAGTTACTTGAGTAATTCTTTTAGGCTACAGACTTCCAGGGTGAGTAGCTATAATAAGGCTGTTGCATACAGGGCCAGATCTTCTGCCAGAATAGTGAACTGTCCACTTCCCTTATTGCCTCAGTTTCAGATTTTCAGTTATCATTTCCTGTCTTGGTTAACCCTTCCCAGAGAGGACAATGACCCTATGCCACCTCAGCTGGAACTCTCAAACAGCTATGTCTGAAGCTTAGGAAAGTGCTTTGATATCTTCAAATGGAAGGGTCTATTAAAGGAAACAATTATTACAGGAGTAGTGTTGATAGAGGATGTGCACATTTCTCCTTCTGCTTTTCAAGCTGGAGTCACAGGGCTGCTTTTAGGGCCGGGGTAAAACTCAGATGACTCCCTCATTGACTTAACTGGGCTGTGGAACAGATGTAGTTTGCACGGGTTAGACAGTTTCAGTTCCCTTTCCCCTTCCCCATCCCCTCTGTTTGAGATGCGCACAGTACACAGCTGTGGTGTCAGCAGTGTGAATAACGACTATTGAGGGACTGCAGGCTTAATCCTGCAAGGTGCTATCAGCAGGCAGAGCAGAGGGTGCGCAGCAACATGCAGAAACAAACTCCAGCATACTCACTGTATGGGATGCCAGAACCACGCTGCATGTGCACATGGAATCCTCTTGGGAGCCTGGGCATGGGAGGGCCTGTGTTCATCTGTGATACACACAGGGCACACACCCTTGGGTAAGTTATTGGGCTAAATGGTTATTGATTCATGCAAGCATAATGACTGTCTGGTAATTAACCTGCCAGTCAAATGACAGAATTTGCTTTTTCATTAGCTTGCTGTAAATTATAAAACAAATCCTATGTGTACATATAATAAATAATGTCACAGAGGGGCATTGCAAACTCCTGGTGACATCACCAAGAAGTTATAGATTAAAGGGCTGCTGTTATGCTAAAAAACATGTTTTTGAAAGAAAAACAAATGACCGTACCTACTATTCATAAAGACCCTATTATTAAAAAAGACCTAAGTGCAAACCTGTCACCATGAACAGATTTGTTTTTCTTTTGACATTTTGTTCGACTACAAGGTGCTTTTGTTAACCCTGCTAAAGGCCAGTTTGCATCTTCAGACGCTTGAAATACCTTAGGAAAATCTAGCTTTGAGTTTCTTTTGAAAATATGACTTAGGGCTTTTGAATGTTTCACCCTAAGACATTCAAAATAAGACTGAGCAGTTTCAGTTTGTTTTCTAGTAGCTTTCCCTGCATGGCTTTTGTGTGCAACTGATGCAGAGAGGCATTAAAACCCAAAGAAGAAATCTGTCTTGGTAATTTTTTTTTTTAACTTGCAGAAACACGACAGTTGAGC
Source organism: Gavialis gangeticus (assembly GCF_001723915.1). Lineage (NCBI taxonomy): Eukaryota > Metazoa > Chordata > Crocodylia > Gavialidae > Gavialis > Gavialis gangeticus. The sequence continues at coordinate 6,765,151 of NW_017728973.1, forward strand.
TTGGATTTTTATTAAGATCTTGGTGCATGTCTGGTTGGGTTTTCAATATGTATAGTTTGGATTGGCTGAAGCATTCTCCCCTCCCTTCCTACCAAAAAAACCAAGGGGGTTTTAAATTATATTTCTCTCCACTTTTCTGTTTTTACTCTGTTAGAGCTGGCTCAGGTGATGGGGCATCCTGGTGATTTGAGAACTAGACTGGGGTTCTGGAGCCCCAGAATTTAATTCTAGTGGTGCTCTAGCTTTTCTGCATGACCATGGTTAAGTCATTTCAAATCTGTGCATCAGTTTCCTCACCTGTGCAGTGGAGTTAGTGCTTTACCAGGGAGGTCAGGATCATTATGAGATCTCCAGATGAAAAGCCGTGGATCAGCTGTGTTAGTGTCTGCAAGCTTTTCTGAATTAAGACAACAGGTAGACATTGACCTTAAGAACATTAAATGAGATTGTGGTAAAACCATAAGTGTCCAGGAATTCAGCTTTGCCAAAAACCACCCCCACAAAAAAACTACCCCACCAAAGTCCCCATATTGGTAATTCTGGACATTTTACTATACAAAACTCCTGCCAACTTGACTCCACTCTCATCAAAGTCAATGGGAGATTTACTGCTGTTGGCTCAATGGGAACTGGGCCTATGCAGTTTGAGCCTAAATTGATCTGACTGTTTCTTTGTAAGGGGCCAGCGCAGTGTCTGCACACTTGTTAAGGCACATTTAAGCTCTATTCTGAGGGCTCAAGTGGGAATTGGGCTTTATGCTGTTCCTTTGCTGAGGAGCAAACTTTAAATCTTGTGTATATTATGTTCCCTTCACCTGAGCAAATTCTTCAGCCAATTTACCTGCCGTACCCAAAAAACCAGTTCTAATCCAGCCATAACTAATTATCTTCTCTCTTTGCATTCCAGATCAGACAAAACTTTACAAGACATAGTGTACAAACTGGTCCCAGGGCTATTTAAAGGTACAGATGGATACGATGGCAATTTTGGGGTGGGGTTTTCAACACACGAGTTGTCAAGTTAACTTCTCTGCTAAAGTTCAAGCAATGCAGCCCCCCAAGTGTGAACACAGTTATGCGAGGTATATAAAGCTGTTTTATACTTGTATACAGCTTCCTGACTGGGAGAGCAATAAGCTTCAGGATAAGCCACTTTTACTTGGTGTAAAATTGCATGCCCTCTGAGGGTTGTACTGGTCTACCTAGATGGGTTAGAAAAAAAATCACCCTCAAGGCTTGCTCCACACAAGAGGCTATTCTGGAATAGCTGGTGTGTCCTAAATTCCCATCCTGCTTTAATCTGAATTAACACAAGTGTGGACAAGCCTTAATTGGGGACCAAGACATGATGTATAAATCAGACCTTGAACTCTTTCTCCTTCTTTCTTTCATTCCCTTCTTTCTGGGATCTCCCTGCTTTCCCTGTGCTTACAGATGAAATGAAGAGGCGGCGTGACTTCTATGCAGCCTACCCCATGGCAGATGGTAAGTGTCTGCAAGCGGAAATGGCTGTTTTTTTCCCCCCAGTTCCTTGTCCCCTGTCTTGCCAACAAATAAATTTAAGGGGAAGTTTTAACAACTCTAACTCCTTTTTCTCACCTCACTGTATAGTTCCCAATGGGTCTAATGAGGATCGTGGTGAAGTTTCTGAACAAGACAAAGGGAACCTGACAGATGATGAAATTGTCAGCTTGTCCATAGAATTTTATGAAGGAACAAGGTAAGGGCATTCCCCTTCCCTTCTACCATTGCTGTTTATGAGACCAAATCTCATTCTTTGTGGCTTGCTGGGCTGGACCAAGTACTGAAGACCTTTCCAGCCTTCTCTGACTTGAATTGACAGGTCACTTCAGTGGGAGTTTTGCCTGAGTAAAGACTATTATTGAAATCCCTTCCTTTTCCCTTCCTTACTTGGGGCACAAGGCCTAAGGGCCTTAAGTACTTCAGTGGGTCCTGGCTATGGCAGCCTTCAGGCATTTTGCTATCTTCAGTATATCAGTCGTTTGCAACACCCCTTGGGAGGCAGGGCATGGCTTTTATCCCCATTATACAGGGGAGGGAGTGAGGTGCAGAGACATGAAGAGAAGAGAAGGAAGAGTTGCGCTTCTTGCAAAAGAGCCGTATGATTGCTCAGAGCTCCAGTATGAAACTAGAGGTAGGTCTGTTGAAAGTCTCTGGGTTAGGGTTAGAGGAGTTGGCAGCAAGGGTGATGTTGTGGTGGGGGTCTGCTATAGATCACCAGGCCAGGAGGAGAAGTGGTGGATGAGGCTTTCTTCAAACAGCTAGTGGACATTTCCCAACCACAGGCCCTGGTTCTTATGGGGGACGTCAATCACTCTGACATCTTTTCAGAGGGCAAAACAGCAGTGCACAGGCAATCCAGGAAGCTTCTGGAAAGTGTTAGGGACAACTTGGTGCCAGTGCTGGAGTGGCCAACAAGGGCCCATGCTCTTTTTGACCTGCTGCTCACAAACAGGAAAGAATTGGTGGGGAATGTAGTAGTGGATGGCAACTTGGGCAGCAGTGACTATGGGATGACTGAGTTCAGGATCCTGAAGGAAGGAAGGAAGGAGAGCAGCAAAGTAAGGAGCCTGGACTTCAGATAAGCAGACTTTGACTCATTCAGGGAATTCATAGGCAGGATTCCCCTGGGAAGCCAGTCTGAGGGGAGGAATCCAGGAGAGCTGGCTGTACTTTAAAGTAACCTTACTGAGAGTGCAGGAACAAACCATCCCAATGTGCAGGAAGACTAGCAAGTATGGCAGGTGACTAGCTTGGCTAGGCAGGGAGCTCTTCAGTAAGCTAAATCGCAAAAAAGAAGCTTATAAGTGGAAACGGACAAACAACTAGGGAAGAGAATAAGACTATTGCTTGGGCATGCAAGGCCAGAGTAAGGAAGGCCAAAGCACAATTAGAGTTGCAGCCTAGCACATCACCTTGAGGGATGGGAAGGGTAACAAGAAGGATTTTTACAAGTAGGTTGGTAACAAGAGGAGCATCAGGAAAAGTGTGGGTCCCTTACTGAATGGGGGAGCATCCTAGTGACAGAGGATGCAGAGAAGCTGAAGTACTCAATGACTTTTTCACCTTGGTCTTCTCAGGCGAGGTCAGCTCCCAGACTACTGCACTGGGCAGCACAGTTTGGGGAGAAGGTGAGCATCTGAGAGTGGCAAAAAAATAGGCTAGGGACTATTTAGAAAAGCTGAACATGTACAAGTCCATGGGGCTGGATTGGATGCACCCGAGGGTGCTGAGGGAGTTGGCTGATGTGATTTGCAGAGCCACTGGCCATCATCTTTGAAAACATGGTGATTGGGAGAGGTCCTGGATGATTGGAAAAGATCAAATATAGTGCCCATATTAAAGAAAGGGAAGAGGGAGGACCCAGGAGACTGCAGACTGATCAGCCTCACCTCAGTCCTTGGAAAAATCATGGAGCAAATCCTCAAGGAATCCATTTCTAAGCACTTGGAGGGAAAGAAGGTGATTAGAAACAGTCAGCTTGGATTTACCAAGGGCAAGTCATGCCTGACCAACTTGTTTGCCTTCTATGATGAGATGACTGGCTCTTTGGATGTGGGAAGACCAGTGGATATGATAAAGCTTGATTTTAGCAAGGCTTTTGATAAGGTCTCCCACAACATTCTCACAGGCAAGCTAAGGAAGTCATTGTTGGATGAATGGACTGTAAGGTGGATAGAAAACTTGCTGGATCATTGGGCTCAGAGGGTAATGGTCAATGGCTCAATGTCTAGTTGGCAGCCAGTATCTAGAGGAGTGCCCCAGGGGTCAGTCCCATGGCTGGTTTTGTTCAATATCTTCATCAATGACCTGGAAGGTGGCACAGAGTGCACCTTCAGCAAGTTTGCAGATGACACCAAGCTGTGGGGAGTAGTAGACATATATGCTGGTAGAGCTAGGATTCAGAGAAACCTATACAAATTTGAGGACTGGACCAAAAGAAATCTCATGTGGTTCAATAAGGACAAGTGCAAAGTCCTGCACTTAGGATGGAACAATCCCCAGTCACAGGCTGGGGGTGAGTGGATGGGCAGCTCTGCAGAAAAGGACCGGGCGTTACATAAACTGAATATGAGCCAGCAGTGTGCCCTTGTTGCCAAGACAGCTAACAGCATACTAGGCTGCATTGGTAGGAGTGTTCAGAAGATCAATGAAAGTGATTATTTCCCTCTATTCAGCACTAGTGAGGCCACATCTGGAGTACTGTGTCCAGTTTTGGGTCCCCTGCTATAGAAGGGATGTGGACAAATTGGAGAGAGTCCACCAGAGAGTAATGGAAATGGTGAGGGGGCTGGGGTGCATGACTTATGAGGAGAGGCTGGGGAAACTGGGCTTACTTAAGTCTGGAGAAGAGAAGACTGAGAGGGGATTTAATAGAAGCCTTCAACTGCCTGAAGGGGGGTTCCACAGAGGATGGAGATAGACTGTTCTCCGTGGTGGCAGATGACTGAACAAGGAGCAGTGGTCTCAAGTTGCAGAAAGGGAAGTTTAGGTTAGCTATTAGGAAAAAAAAATGTTTCACTAGGAGGGTAGTAAAACACTGGAACAGGTTACCCAGAGAGGTTGTAGAATCTCCATCCTTGAAGGTTTTTAAGACCTGGCTAGTCAGTCTTGGCTGGGATGATCTAGTTGGGGATAGTCCTGCTTTGAGCAGGGGGTTGGACTAGATGCCCTCCTGAGGTCCCTTCCAAGCTTAATTATCTATGGTTCTATGAAGGTCCTGATTTTAAAAAGAAGTTAGGTACCAGATTCCCACTGATCCAGCCGAGGATCTGACCTTAGGCGACTTGCTCAAGGTCACATGCATTGTCTCTGCTGGCATCTTGAAATCAAGTTCTAGGCTAGTGTGCTAACCAATGAACCATCCTTCCCCAACCTGTACATCACTGAAGCCTCCCTTTGCTTGTTGCTGTCCTTTGCTCCAGGGAGAATCCTCTTTCCAGTGAGACGCAGCCTGCAAATAGCTAGACATGTACAGAGCTGTGATCACTACCACTGCCTGCCAGATATCTCTCTTCTTTACTTATTTCTTATCTTATACTTGAATTGTAAGCCATTTAAGCCAGAACCATTTTTTTTATTGTTCTATATTTGTACAGTACCTCACACAGAAGGATCCTAGCCCAGGCCTGGGTTTCCTAGGTGCTACCACAGCATACAAACAAATAAATATGCATCCCATTCATATTTGTGCTACCTCGGGTTTCAACCATGGCAGGACCCAGTGGTTTCAACTCCTTGTTGCCACTTCCTTTTTAGCTCAGAGGGCCTTTGAAGGAGGGGTGCTCTCGTATTGTTTGTTTATACACACTGTGATTGGCTCTCCAGATTGACACTGGCATTGCAGCCAGGCTATGTGAAATAACAATGGGTCTGTCTTTCCTGCTGTCTTGAATCTGTGCGCGCTCTTTCTCTCTCTTGGTGTCTATCATGGCCAGAGCTAAGGAAACTCACCACTTTTTAAAGCATTTTTTCCCCCTGGGAATGCAGATGGCATTATAGTGCTTCCCTCTCTTGAAGTGCTCGTGCGTTAAAGTTTCAAAAATGCCTGAGTGATTTGGCATTTTAAGTCCCATGGAAAGTCAGTGGGATGTAGGCTTCTATGTCGCTTATGAAAATGTTACTATTATCCTTATTTTACAGACTGGAAAACCTGAGGTTTAGAGAGATGAAGAGTCACGTTTTTCTTCCCAAAGAACTTTGCTCCCAACTAGGCACTGACATGGGTTAGCTGGACTCTCCCAAATGGGGTTTAACTCCCAACAGCTTCCCCTGAAAACTACCTAAGTGATGCTTGGGTATATTGCTAGCACTGTGGCACAGGAATGAGTTTCACCTCATTGCTTTAATTCTTCTCCACTCCTTTGTGTTGGTTTCATTCAAGTGCATCTCTGTTGACTTCCTTGAATTTGCTCCAGTTTATCTGATCTTCAGGTTCTCAAACGTTGGATGGGGTGTATGGGTCGTTTTTACTGGTTTTAAATGGGATCAGACTAGTACTTGACTAGGTATTTATGTGGGTGCACTTGGATGTTTCCCACATTGTGCCCTGATCCACAGCTCATCCAAGACCTTCACAAACTAGGATCTGAAATGTTCTTGTCCCAGTCAGTCCATACAAGTTTAAGATTCCTTCTTTGGGGCAACTCTTTGCCCTCCATGGGGCTTAGGGTTGAAAATAACCCCAATGCATCCCATGGGAAGAAAGCCTGGATCCTCTGGCTTTAGGAGCAAAGATTTTGGTAAAATTGCAGCCCTATATGAGTCCATTGCCAAACTCTCCTCAGTATCATTTGATTTTACTCACGTGTTGCACTTGTCTATGAGGGCTTCCTAACACAGCATAAAAGCAGCCTGACCTGCAGAGGAGAGTGCGTAGCCTTTTCTTCCAGTGGGGCCCAGATCTTGCTCCTCATACAGAGATCAAACTCCAGGTGGCTCTGAAGTGGCTGACCACAGACTATAAGACTAACAGGTGTGCTATGTATTTTGAGATGAACACCCACCCACCCACACCTTCTCCCCAGCCCCCACCCTCTGCCACCCCCTCCCACCCAGTGAGTGAAAGG
>NW_017728973.1:6772001-6775929 GCF_001723915.1 Gavialis gangeticus
CCACCCCCTCCCACCCAGTGAGTGAAAGGGTCACATTGCCAGAGATTTGCTCTATGGGGAACATTGTAAATGCAATACAAAAGCTCAAGCAAAGCCTGTACAGCTTGTACATCTACAATGAGAGAGCATACTGCAGCCAAAATGTTCTAAATATTTAAGTTGTATAGGTTTGGTGAAGGCTGTTAGCCTGTACCTAATCCACTCCCTCATCACAGACCACAGAGAGATTAACGCTTGTGTCACTGGTGCAGGGTCAAGTTTGCTATGCTCTTTCCATGGTATAATTAAGTTACTGTTTACTGTAATATTTGTTATTAATTTTCTCTTTCTGTTTTTTCATTCTCCTCCTCTTTTCTTCCCCCCTTCCTCCCCTCCTACCCCCCCAGAGATGAAAAGAAAGGAACGGTTGAAAATGGGGATGTGGAGAAGGAAAAAGTAAGTGTTGTGATGCTGAGGGAACCTACAGGTAAATGAGAGAGGTCCCAGTTGGCGACTCAGTGTTGTGCGGGGAAGGGGGTCATGGTCTTATGCTGTGCAGTTTGGCCGAGCTGACAACACAGGGGCCAGCCCAAGGTTGGGGACATTAGGGTGTGGGAGATATGGGGGTTCATGTAAGTCCAGGGATCTCACAGTTCAGGCCTAAAGCTCTGTTTAGCAAAGAAATGCTTCCTTTGGCCGAAGTTCTGTCTGGGGTTAGGACGTGGCTAACCACAGAGTATCAGTTTGCCCTTGAGTCTCTGGCACTGTTCCCTTCCACTAATCCTATCTCCATCCCTCCTGCAATTTTTCCTTTTTTTCCCCCCAACCTGGATCCAACTAGAAACCCCCAAACATGGTCCAGCAGAGTGTTAAACATGTCAAGTCTGGTTCAAAGGCTTAAAAATCTCTCATGCTTGCAAGAAAACCATGCATTCTTTCCAGGCAGTGAATAATCACTCTTAACTGCAAGGTGCTTTAAACGTGGAAGTAATGAGTCCCTTAGTGGTGCATATATGTTGTCCTGTTGCATGGAGAGGAGAAATCAAAATGAGTTTTCCCAAAACCAACAGGTGACTCGAGCTGCTCAGATTTCTGGATGCCTGATTCAGAGGCCTGAGCCACTGCAGTTTCTCCTGGCCCCAGCTACAATTTGGGGTGCTCAGTACTATTGTATCTTTTTCACAAAGATGTGGACCTCATCAAAGAATCACCCAGGCACATAATCAAACTAGATCAGCACTTCTCAAACTGTGAGCTGTGACTGGTTTGCAGATCACACCAAGCCTCTGCCCTTTTTTAACAGAAGCTTGACAGCAAGTGTGCTTGATAGTCCATGAGAAGTTTTGAGGGGTCTATTGGTCCAAAAAGCTTGGGAATCTGCTGGACTTATGGGCCATGTCCAGAAGAGCTTGGATGTTTGGTTCCCCAGGGACAAGTAGCAGTAGCTCACCTTCCACTGCAGCTAGTTGTCCTGGGGGAATGTTCTTGCATGCCCACTTTGGTGTATGGCAGATTACCCCAGGGGCAGTAGAGGAGGCTGGGGCCAGCACTGGGCTGGCCCTAGCAGCCTGACATGGGGTCCTGGGGGCCTCCTGGGGCTGCAGCTGCAGTGATCCTGCCACGTGGAGCCTGGCCAGCAGCCACAGCACGGCTCCAGGCAGCTTGGCTCTGCTTTTCAGCCACGTGCATGCTTCTCTGTTTTTTTCCCTGCATTTTTTTTTTTTTTTTTACCCCATAATATCCAGGGGTAAAAAAAACCTGCGGTGGGGGGGAATGGAGCATCCAGAGGTAAAAACAAAAAGAGGCAGGAAAAAAACCCAGTGCAGCACATACATAGGCAGTGCACTTGCAGCACGGAGAACAGCTGATTGTGGTATGTGGTGCTGTAGACATTTGTGGCACCACATACCGCATGGGCGTGTCATCTGGATGTGGCCATAGTGCCCATTTTGGGGTTAAATCGAAATACCTTAATCTATGAAGTTCAGTAATAGTACTTCAGAAACATTCACTTCATACAGTGAACAGCTGTAGAAGAACGGTGCTGTTCTGCTTGGATTCTGGTGGCTTCCAAGCATGTGTCTCTACAGCAGTTGGAGGTGTGGCTGCAGTTCCTTTGAACCAGCTTTTTTCTAGCTAGCTTGGGCATTGACTTTGATGTCAGTGGGGTACCATAGGTTTTCCCTTTGTGCACCACATACTACTGCAACAACGCTGTTATCTGCTTCCAAAATGGCTATATTGTGGGGCAGACATGCCCAAAAATACAGAACCCAGTGAATGCTGCTAGAGGGCTCGTGTGCTATTTAAAGGGATGCTAACCAATTCTGGCATGCTACAAGCATCATTTGAAAAGCAGGCTCAGGGAGTCTCAAACTGGACCTCCCATCCTCAACTTTCAGGGATGCTTTTAGTCTCACTGCTGCAAGCCTGAATGAACATACAGGGCATGTCTACATGAGACCCTAACTGCGCAGTAGCCTAAAAACAATGTGCAGTACTCTTGTTAATACACTACTGCACAGTAGTATTAGCCTACTGTGCAGTTACATCTGAAAAAACCCATGCACCAGCACTACTCTGCAGTAGCGTAAGTTACTGTGCATTGATTTTAGTACTTGGTTATCCAAGTACTAAACTTAATGTGCAGTAACTATGGTGCATTAATTAATGTGTAGGCATGCCCACTAAGTATAAACCGGAGTAGCCTTTGTTTGCTTAGTCAGGTAAGTGAGCTGACTGACAGTATAGGGGAAGGACATGCAGCTCCCAAGTCTTTTTTTTTTTTTTTTTTAATTATACACTTGTATATATTATTTAGTCCTTGCATAATTTAATTACAAGCCAATCTGCATTTAGCTGCACAGATATTTTTTCTGATAACGTGTTTGCTGGTCAGTCATAACAATGATTACATACCAGGCATGCATCTTCTGATACCTGAACTGTTTTACGTTCTACTTCTTATGAATTTTTAAAACTTGTTCATTCCATTTCTGACTTGCCTTGTTGGACACCCACCCAACCAGACACAGAGCTTGGGTTTGTTTTCTTTTTCACTCCTTAATATTTTGAGGTAAGTCCTGTGTCAGACGTGGGACATGTTACATTTTGTTGCACTAAGACCTTGGTTCTGCTGCTTGGTTCAGCTCTTTAAGTTTTAGGAACTTTCAAGTGCTCCTGGCTTTCTAACTTGGCTGACACAAAGCACATCTGTGACTTTAAAGACAATCAATTGTAATTGCTTGCTGGCTCAGGGCCTAAGTGACTTGCCCAGGGGTTGTAATCAGTGTTCCAGATGAGGTTGGATCTCTGGACATCCCAGCCCTGTGCTTAGACCACATGATTAGAAATAATTCTTTCAAGGTTTGGCATTGTAATCCTCATAGTTTCAGCTCCAACTCCTCTTTCCTCTGAAGTGCTACAAAGGAGGAAATGAATGCTGACCAGCGTGTGTCTAAGAATTACATAGTGGGACTCCGCAGTTAATTATGCAAAGGATAACTTTAGTTTTCTGCTTGCTATATAAGGGTGTTAATGATTGTACTGTGCACTCCCTGAGACATCAGTGGATCTGATGTTTGCGAGGGTTTGTTAGCATCAACCAGTGGGACAGGCTGTTCGTGGCATAAAGGCCTCTTGCTCTAAAGCCATTTAAGGGATATCTTTCTTCTTCTGCTTTTCCCTTAAGCATGAGGTGATCTTCCCCCTGCAACACCACCTCTCATTGCAAAACCAGAGCAGTATGGATTGCAGCAGAGCCCTTTGCGTGTGACCTGCAAGCCTTTCATGCCTCCCCTCCTCTGTTTTGTGTACGATTAGATTTACAGCCGCTTCTTTACATATTTCATCCCCTCTCCTCCTCCAGCTGCTCAGCTCTTAGTAATGCCTTCTCTTTCCTCTTCCTCCCCCTAAATAAATGAAGAACTCTCTGGCGTTATTTGAGTTT
>NW_017728973.1:6780929-6809045 GCF_001723915.1 Gavialis gangeticus
CTTAGTAATGCCTTCTCTTTCCTCTTCCTCCCCCTCTCCCCCCAATCTCACACAACTGATGGTCTATCTTCAGAAGAATGGCGTAAGGTTCCTCCGATGTCCAGCTGCCATGACAGTCATGCATCTGGCTAAATTTCTCCGCAATAAGATGGACGTTCCCAGCAAATACAAAGTAAGTAGCCATGGGTTGGCTGGGCGTGCTACGCTGTTCCAGATCCCTCTTGGGTCAGCGGACTGCTCCCATGGTTGTGTGAGGCCCCGAGGGACAGAAACTCAGCTAGTGCAAACTTATAGAGCAGTTCCAATTGCAGTCAGGGCTGCACTGTTTTTTAACCCCTCCACTGGCTGAGACTCTGCTGCTGTGTTTTTGGAGGACAGGCTAGTAAGAGGGAGAGGGACTAACTCAGAACCTCTAACCCACCCCCAAGTTTCCCTCCCTGAAAAGAGACCCAATGTGGGATTAACCCTCAGAGAGCTCTGGAGCTGACAGTTCCAGTCTGAGATCCTCTCAAACAGAGTTTCTCCCCAGCCCCCACCCCAGAAGATTTACTATGTGTTTCTTATTAAAAACACAAACTCATTTAAGGTCTTGGCATCTGTCATAATAACATATAGTACTTATACACTGGGCTGTACAAACATTTGCTAAGTCAGCCTTGCAGCAGTCTTAAGTAAGCATTCTTATCCCAGCTTCATGCAAAAGGGGGGAAGTGCCACTCAGCTCAGTTATCCAATGAATCTGAGCAACGATCAGAAATGTAATAGCTTTCCCCAGTAGACCAGGGCTGCCCAAGGTCTGGCCCATAGGCCACTTGCTGGCCCACAAAGAGACTTTTAATGGTGTCTGTTGTCACCAGAAACTGGCTGGTCAGCAAGGCTGCCACCATGGGCTGTTCAGTCTTAATTGAATTAAGCCAGAAGGCTGGCTTCTCTCTTATTGTAACTTTGTCTAAGTAAGGCATCATCTGTTACAACTACTGAACATAAAGGCAGTGCACTGCTGATTTCATATTATTAATACAACCCCTACCCCTGCTATCCTTATTTTACAGACCGGGATACCTGAGGCCTAGAGAGATTAAGGGTCACTTTTTTTCCTTCCAGAGAACTCTGCTCCCCACTAGGCACTGACATGATGTCCTGCCCATGAAGTAGTCCTCCATGAACAAAGCTTTGGGAACCCCTGCATTCAACTGTGTTCATCAGAGCTATTCCTTCAGATACTAATAGGATGGGACATCTTGTCATGGTGCTTGAGACTTGACTCGCTGCACTTTGTGTAGTCACTCTAATGTAGTGGTGTTTTGCACCCAAGTTGCATTGGAGTGACCTTACAAAGTGCAGGGTGACTGCGGACTGAACAGCTCAGGCCAGATTGTCAAGAGAAACCTAAACGCCAAAGAAAAGTGTCAAGCTTTTCAGAAATGCTCAGCATGCATTACAGTGGAGACTGAGGACTTTAAGGGACTGACTTTTTTTTTAAATTTTTTTCCCCCCAAGTGTCTAAATGGGAATGCAGCTGTCAGGAAAAGCCAGCCTGGCTTTTTGGGCCTGAGCTCTCAGAAATCTGACTTTTGTGCCCCAGGCAGGGTAGCTAGCCATGTGGTAGGGGAGGAGGCTGTATTGTTTGTTTCTTGTCATCGGCAGAGGGAAAAACTGATTCTCTTCTTCCCTTGTCAGGTGGAAGTTCTCTATGAAGATGAGCCTTTAAAGGAATATTACACACTGATGGACATTGCGTATATCTACCCATGGCGAAGGGTGAGTAAGATACCAGTTTCTGTAGTGGAATCATCTGCCTTCTTCGTGATGCGGCATGTGGTCCGGTGCACAGGGCAGCAGACTGGGACCTGTGAGACCTGTGTTCTATATCTGACACTGCCAGTTACCTGGTGCGCAACCTGGGACAAATCCCTTCCCCTCTGTGTGCCTCAGTTTCCCCATCCACTGTTTGTTTAGCTGTCACGCTTTTCAGGACACAGACATCGTATCTCCCTTGGAGTTTGCACAGCTTGCAGCAGAATGGACTCTGATATTTGAAGCTTCTACATGCTACTGTGAAGCTATGACTTACTGCTAATTATCTACAGAGAATAACTTTGGCCCTTGACAAATTAACCCTTCCTTTTGGCAGGGTGGGTATTTTTCCACGGTGGGAGACAGTAAGTAGGAAAATGGCAGAGCAAGACCAGTTTTATTTACCCAAAAGCATTTAGCTCCTATCTTAAGTGCTGAGCGTCTCTCTGAGTTCTGAACTGGATGGAAACTGGCAGACACTCTGTGTGGCCAACTCTCTTGATGAAGTCAGGAGTCCTGCAATATTTAACTGGGCATTTTTTCCTTGTAGTTCCAGCAACTGGAGTCACGGGAATCTCAGTATTCACTAGAAAACAGCTTTCTAGCCCTTATGATTTTGGAGAGAAGCTTGAAAACATGATCCTGGTTAAACCAGAAGGCAAATAAAAAAAAAAAAAATCTTATTATGTTTAAGCCAGTTGTGATGGTAGGGGCTTGTTTGTTTTGTTTTGTTTTGTTTTAAACCCCAGGGATTTGACAGTACAGCTCTTACTGCCTCTGAAAAATCAAGCCGTAATTAATCTCACTGCCCTCACCACCCAGAAAGGGTTGGTGGCTTCAGCTTCAGGAGAGATCTGTGCGAGGGAAAGTGAGGGGCTGAAAACCGAGATCAATCAGAAAACATGTTTCCCTTGTTGACGCTTGCTCTGCTAGAGCGTTTAATTAGATCCAGGTGCTCTGAAGGGCCTTGATGCGCACTGCCAGCAGGAGGGGGTAGGGGTGAACTTTCAGAATCAACATTCTTCCCATCCAGGAGGCGTCAGGCCTGGTTGCCCTGCAAAAATAAACCTTTTACTTTAAAATGGTGGGGGAGGAGGGGAAGGGTTCCGTTTCACAGCTTTAAGTGAGAGCTTCAGAGGTCCCTCCAGCAACCCTAGATTTCCTCATTTGGGGGCTTGAGCTTGTATGGTGCTGCAGTTCCATTTTAGGGAGGCCACCCTCACTCAGAGCAGCGCAGTACTATCTGCCCAAGTTACCATGATTTATGCCAGGTGATGAAGTTACAGCTACTGTCACTGTGGGGCAAGCTGTTTCCCACTTACTACAGGGTACTGGCAGGTTAGTGGCCAGTATCAACCAGTTTAGAGAAAATGTTTAAGGATCTTCCATCACCTGTAGCTAGATAGGTGGTCTCTTCCTAGATTATGACTCTGGATATGTGACGATCACTTTGAGTATTCCTGTTGCCTCTGCTAACCCCTGCACCCTCCGGTCTCAGGCCTTCACCCCTTTCTCTCTCTTGAATCTCACTGTGTTTTTGGTCTCTCTCACATGGTGATGATTGACTTACAGACATTTCCTTGTATTGATTTTGAATTTGCTGCTTAATTATTTATATCACTCAAGTATGCTTCTGCATAGGGGTGCATTTGAGAACATGCTCACTTCTCGTATGGGGGCCCTAAACCAGTGATTCTCAACTAAGGTGCTGCAGCACCCTGGAGTACCTTGAGATCTTTTCAAGGGTGTCACAGGTGCCTCGCAGTGTTAGCACTCCTAGGTATGCAAACATGATTCACAAGAGAAACCCAGAGATTTCAAATAGGAATCCGTTGTGTTAAAGCCATTTTCACTTGTTGTGGGCTTTCCAAGTCCTTTGCAACAGAAAAATTGCTTTATTATTTTTCTCTAGTCGAAAAAGGTGAAAACTAAGATGACGTTTTTTGAGGGGTGCTTTGATCTAACAAGGGGTGCTTTGAGTGTAAAAAGGTTGATATGAGCAGTCCCACTGAAATCAGTATGAATGTTCACGTACTGAAGTGGCTTATGAATCAGGGCTAGAGCGCTCAGCCTGGCACATGATGGAGCACTGCTTCCTTGGCAGACAAGCTAGAAAATTATTTCTAAAGGTTTTTCAGTAGGATATTTCACTTTTCTGTGTGTGCGCTCAAAGATGCATCTCATTTGAATTTCCAAATCCTTTATCTTTTATTTCTGGAAGGCAGCCTGGAAAACTTTTACTGAGACTAGGTTTTAATTATCTGTTAACATCTGGATTCTTGATCCTCCTGGCAAGATATCTCTGCAGGAGCTGAGATTTCACAGGTGTATGTGGAGTGAGCCACTGGAAATGTATCTGAATATGAAAAACATAGAAGTCTAAAGGTGCTTTGTACTACACTTACAGGCTGTATTCACCATTATCCTGTATCTTGTCATTTATATCAGTGGGCGCAAAAAAACGGTATTCTGGTCTGGTAGCATCTCTCACGTGCTTTGCCTCTAAGCGTCTACATCAGGATCAGGAAATTACTATAGGTTGTAATTCCTTTTCTACTTCCAATAAGAAACCTAATGGAAAGTCTTCCATAGACTTCAGTAAAAGCAGTGTTAGTGCCCTTAAATTAATATCCATAGGTCTACAGTAACACCCCCGTATTTGGAGTTATTTATTGAGAAGGAATTTTGCTTTTTTGCTTATCTTTCCATATTAGATCACGCTTCGTATATTTTACCAGGCATTGGTACTCAGCAGTCTGTGTGTTGCGAAAGATTTGTCCTTGTAACAAACTTCTTTAAATGTATAGTTAATGTTTAGTTAATGAGTGTGTACTATGGTCCCTAGATCCACCTTTTTTTTTAACTGTTACAGTTAATATGTTGAGGCCTTTTCTGACAAGACTGTGAAAACAAATTCTTGTCAAAGCCTAGAACCGACCTATTGCTGGTAGTGTAAATGCTTTGGTTTTGGTTCAGTAATCTCATAACACTTCACAAAGGAATCAGTTTCATTATTTCCATTTTACAGCTGGGGAAACTGAGGCACAAGGAGATGAAGGAAAAAGCCCACAGTTACTCAGCAGGCTAGTGGTGGAAAAGGGAATTAAGCCCAGGTCTTCTGAGTAAGAGTTTTGTTCTTTTTGTAGGATAGATAGAAGTGCTTTCAAGTGCCATTGTCACTTTGTGTCAGGTATCCAGGTATCCATTGTATCAGGTATACATTATGTCAGGTATCCAGGAGTCTTGATTGTCACATTGTTTTTCTTCATGTAGGGGGCAGGTTCATCTGAACTCTGATTGTAGAAGTTCTTAGCATTGAATTTAAAAGCAAACTCATGCAACAGGTTTGTGTTAAATCTCTCTACCTGCAGTATTTTTCAGCCAGAATTTCAGCATTTTGTGTATTTTGAGAACTTCCAAAATGGAAAAAAACTGATGGACCAATCATTTTTTACACTGCCCGAGCTGAGTAAAGGCAGGAAATAAATGGCCCAAGTGATTTTTTTTTTTAAGTAAAACTAAAATCCATATGGCTTTAATACTAGAGCTTGTTATTAAGGGGAAAATGAAGGGCACAAATGTACGTCAAGTAAGATTTTTTAAAATTGATGAACACATTTTAAAGGAATATGATTGCTGCTTCTTTCCCATGTAGTTGCCTAATTTCAGAGTGCAGCACCATCATAAACCATTCAGGGAGTACTTGGACTTTGAGTTTGGCCATTTTTTTACAGAGAGCTTCGCAAAATAATAGTGTAAAACTCCTGCCAGACTGCAATCTGTAATATAACCTGAATGATGGAGTCTTCACCTGCTCCTCCAGAGTAAAACTAGACTTCAGTAGATTGTTGTTCTGATCTGAAGCCTGAGTAAAACACTCTAGAACAAAGCCTGGATTTGGGCTTTGTTGAATTGGATTTTTTTTTTAGTTGAGGGGAAAATACCAGCTGGGCAACAGCACGTCCTGGCATCCATACAAATAAATTGTACTGATGATTTTTAGGGCAGGGATCAGCAACCTACAACCTGCAGGGCAGATCTGACCCATGGAGCTGGGACTGCAGTGGAGTTGGGGACTGGGGAACTTTGCCCATGCAGTCCGGTGGTAGGGAGAAGCAGCAGTGGCAGCCGGGTCCCAGTGCCAGCCCCCTCAGACCTTAGCTGTCTCATTCTGTCCCTCCTGCTGCCAGAAAACATTGCCAATCACTGTTTTAGGGGAGTTTTCCCAGGGACAGATGGCACTGAAATGTCTGACAGTCATTCACAGCCTCTGCCTGTCTCTCCCTTTTTAACTTCATTTCTGAGCCCCAAACAGCCTGCATGCAAATCTGGCATCCGTGATAATGAGAGAGTCCAAAGGAACCACCTCCACTGTTCTTCTTTCCCTTCTCCTGGCAGAATGGGCCCCTCCCTTTGAAATACCGGGTGCAGCCAGCCTGCAAGAGGATAAAATTGTCCCAGCCTGCAAACTCTGAGTGCACCAACACCAGCGGAGCCTCCGAGTGCGAGTCAGTCAGCGACAAAGCCAACAGCCCTGCCACGCTGCCTGCCACCTCATCCTCCCTGCCCAGCCCCGCCACGCCTTCCCACGGCTCACCCAGCTCGAACAACACTGCCACGAGCATCCCAGCCAACTCCAGCACCGTGCTCAATGGCACCTCGAACTGCCACCAAATGCCACCCTCCGCCAGCAGGGGGCGGAAAACGACTGTGAACGGTAGCACAGCTTCTGCCTTGACCTAAAGGCATGGCCTAGGGCCTGACTTTTGATTTTATATATAAATATATATGTGTATATAGGAAAAAAAAATTATACATACTTATTTTCTATTGATTGACCAGATTAATTTAAAATGCAAATAAGACACAATTGTGGTTGAGTATTTTTTAAAATGATGCTTTTCTTTTTCCTTCCTTTTTTTTTTATTTTAATTTTAACTTATGGAATTTGCATGTCCGGGAGCCCGTATTCATGTAATAGCTGCAGCCCCACCTGCTCATTTTCTATAACAGCCTCCCTCCCCCACTCCCTGCCAAGAGAGAATGGGACTTAATGGTAATGGACACACAGGTAAGGATGATGGACAGAAGCCAAAAGCCTCCACCCTTTGTATATGTGCATCTGTGGCTTCCATCTGTAGGGTGCGTGTGGCAGAGAATTACTTGTCATGTCTGATGTCAAGAGCCTTCCCAACCCATTGTTTGTTGGCTTGTTTTGTTGGTTTAGTGATGGAAAACATGAAAGTCGGTGTGGAATGGTCTGTGCACGGGCGTAGAGGGGGAGAAGATCCTATCTCTTTGCAAATAAGACATGCTACTCTCTCCTCTGTTCGCACTTGCATAGACTTTAATCCAAAGTCTTGTCTGGAGTTAGGGCAATCGAGTAAAGCTCAGGTGATGAGCTAAAATCCCATGTAGACTCTCATTGGGACTTAAGTCACTTGGGAGCTGAAGTCTTCACGATGAAATTTTGTGGGGTATTGGCTCCAAAGTCATCTGGAAGGCTGGGGGCGTTTTACCGCAGCGCCTGTTATTTCTGGAGCAGCCAATGGGGCATAGACTAAATGAATGGAAGACGCTTATGGAAATGACTTGGCCTGAATTTTCCGAAGTCAGTAAAAGCTGTCAGAATTGCACATTTCTGGAAGTTAGGCCCCAGGGGTCATGGCTTTTCAAAAGAATTCAGGGCCAGGTATTCAGGGTCTCGTATCGACATGCTGAATTCTTTTAAAAAATCTAGCCCGTGTGTTTTCCTCCCTTTGATTTGCTTTGGAATCTTTCATCAGAGGCTCCTTTAAAAAGGCAGCCTTTGTCCGGAGCCCTGTTGTAATGTGTATCATGTCCTATCTGAACAGTTGTCATCAGTGGGTCCTCATCAAAGGAGGATTCTCATCGTTGCATTTTCACTTGATAATGATCTACTCCTAAATTTGTGTGTGTGGAGTAAGGAAGGGATGGGGGGGAAAGAGACCTTGGGTTTCAGGGCCACCTAAGCACATCCCATTTAGAGGGGGCTTTGGAGGAAATCTGAAAAGCTTTGGACTGCAGTTCTGAATAGAGTTAGGTTGAAGCTTCACCTTCCATTGAGAGTCTGGTTTCCTTTTGCAGATTTCTAAGGGTATCTTGGGTTCTGACCCTGCAGAGACTTCAGCCTATGAATAATACTTACTCTGCCAGTGTCTGTTCATTTCTTACCTCAAATTAAGCCTGTAGCACAAAGAGCGAACTTTCAACAGCAATTGTGTGACTTAAAGGCATAAAGTCCTATTCATTTTTCTCTTCTTTTTTCTTTTTCTCCAAAAGAGGTCAAAGGATTTAGCCTCTCATGCCCCAACAAATGGCAACAAGACATGAGTGCCTAACTCTCCTGGGCTACTTGTAAAATTGTACTTGGAAAATAAGTCTCTACTTGGAAAATTTTGGCTTGGTCAGCTAAATCATTAGGGCCTGCATTTGAAAATCTTGTGTTGCTCATCTCCTCTCGCCCCCCGCACCTCTATCTTTGCAGGATTGATGCCTTAGTAACCAAGGAGTTATTCTTGTTGGAAGGTGCTGTTGGATTCTTAGAAGCATCCCTGGTAGCTTTGGCTTTCCTGAGCTTGAAACAGCATGGCTAGGTAGGAAGAAAGAGCACTAATGCCCACCCTGTACAGGGAGAAGCTGTTCTTCAGGTGGGGTGATAGTAACCAGGTGGTGTCTGGGGTGTCCAGAGGTGGGGTGACAAACTAAATACAGTTAATGAGAAGAGTGAAAACAAGCATTCAACCATAGGTCACTCCACCATCTGTTTTCTGCTCCATCCCCAAACATTCTTGCTCCTTTAAAAAAAAAAAAAAAAAATCACAGCATTGTTTTATTTCCACCCCTTTCCATTTCTCTCCCCGTCCCTCACGTTGGTTTAAAAAAAATATATGGTGCCTTTTAGAAAGGAGTTTGTTTTTTAGGTTGTTTTTTTTCTTTTTGTGAGGGGCGAGGAGTCGCAAAAGGGAGGCCGCTACTGTGTTCCTTGAAAGAGAGGCGTAGATTGTATTGTGTGTTTGAGCCATGTGTGTGTTGCTTGTGTTTGTAAAGGTTGTCCATGCGGGGGGAACTCGTGTAAGTTCCATGGGGGTGGGAGATGGTATTATCTTCTGCTCTCTAGTCCGGACTTCCTTACAATCTGACACGGGTGTGTGTATGCGTGAGCCACGGGGGGATGGGGAGCAAGTTTCTTCAGTCTCAAAAAGCACATGTTCCCCTGGGCATCTAGACCCAGGGGGTTTTATCTCCCCCTTGGTGGAGTGAATGAATAAATAAGTGCCTGCAGATCCCAGAGACAGGAGAATTCCTATCCGGGGCAGGAAAGTGTCAAACTGCTGGGTAGGCAAGGGCGACTCTCTCATCCCAGCTCCATCTCCACAGGGTGTGCATGTGGGGAGATTGGTAATAGGAAATCTGAAAAAGCATTGAGAACCAAAGGAAAGTGGCAAAGGAAGTGGACATAGCCAGATCCCAAAAGTCAAGAAACAGACTTGGTTTTTTAACTATTGCTCCAGATAATTAAGAAGAAGTATCTTGGCTAAAAGGAGCCAGCGTGGGCACAGCCCCATGGCCATAGCCATAGAAAGATGGGTAGATCTTTCTATGATGCTACAGGAGGGCCTGCCCCAGGATGTGATACCCTGGCATGAGTTAAATCTTGAAGGCCAGTCAGGTGAGTGGGGTCAGCCCCTTGAATTAGCAGGCTGCCGTTGGGTGCCTTTGAAAATGTTCACTTCTGAAGGAACGCATGAGCCAAAGGCCAAGGAAGCCGCATGCTGGCTTTTATGTAGGGTGGGGAGCGGAAGGAGGTAGACTTCCCTCTGTGGGGCCGCCAGAATGAGCAGAGCGCTTCTTCACTGGAGTCATGGCTTGGGGTGGAAGGGGGTAAGAGGAGGAGAGGGTTCAATTGGCACATCTGGGAGATGCCCCACGATACCCATACATTGCCTCCTGGGATGGGGAAGTGCCCTGGTAACCTGCAGAGGGTGGTAGAGGGGCTCTAAGTTGCCATTATTCTTAGTCTTTTTGTTTCTGTTTCTTCCCCTCCTAATGGCTGGGGCTGGACTGTGAACTCAGTTGTGTCACAT
Organism: Gavialis gangeticus; assembly: GCF_001723915.1. Taxonomy (NCBI): domain Eukaryota; kingdom Metazoa; phylum Chordata; order Crocodylia; family Gavialidae; genus Gavialis; species Gavialis gangeticus. The sequence goes on from NW_017728973.1 coordinate 6,790,835, forward strand.
GGGGCTTTGCCGGTCAGGAACATTCATCCCACCCCCCTTCTCCTTGTACATAGGCCAAAATGGACTACGTGAGGCGGGTGAAGTGCCTCAGTGTTGGGGTTGGTTTGGGTTTTTTCCTCCCCGATATGGTACAAACCAAAATTGCTCTGTATGTTTGCATCCTGTATGATGTTTTAATGTCCTGTAATATATTCTGATATTCATATATCGTTATTGGTTAAACATTTGTATAACTATACAGCTTTGTAAATGTAATAAATGCTGCAGATTGTCCTTCAACGTGTCTGTGTGCATGCAGGTGTCCCCATCTGCTTACTAGCAGACATCGACAAGCTTGGCTTTTCATTGATCAAGACATCCAGCCCTCCATCTGCCTGCCTGCCCCACCTGCCCATCAATCATCCATCCCTCCTCCCCACTTCCCCCTGTCATGCAATCCAGTAGGCAAAGTCCAGTCGCAGACTAAGCACTTGCATCTCTGGGAACCCAGATTGACTTAATGTTCCACGTTCTTATAGATTTTAAGCACCCGGGATAACAAAAAAAGTAATAAATCCCTATGGCCAAATCCCTAGGAAGGCAAACGGACACCTCCCATTCCCTTCTGTTCCTAGCTAATGGTCCTGCTTCCCTCTTCTCCCCTAATCTGCCCCTGCCTGGGACAGGTTTGACTTGATTTATTGTACCTCTTCTATCTGCAGTTGCAAAAGCAGAGATGAGTGGCCTTGTCACACTAGGAAAGAGTCTGTGTTCAGAGAGAATGTATGGAGGATTAGGGACCCTGCTGGAATGGGAATGTAGAGGGCTAGGTTCTGTTCCCAGTTTGGCCACTGGGGTGGAGGGGGCCCTGGGGGAAGTCACTTTTACTTTGCCCATCAGTTTCCCCATCTCTAAATTAGCAATGACAAGAGAGCTAAAAAATGCTAGGGGCATTGTCCTATTATCCTGGGTGCAGCTTTGGTGCAACACTCTCCATTTTTCCTCATCTAGACAAAGCCTAAATGACATTAGAGGAGGGCATGCATTTATCAAATCCAGAACGATTTGGGCTAGGGATTAAATCTATTCTCTCTGGCTATGAATAGATGTTGCATTTGTCCTGGGAGAAAGCCTTTTGTCCCAGGATCAGACAGACCTCCACATCCACTGTTCTGTTTTAAGTCCCTCTGCAGTATGCTGGATAAAATGCACTAATGCTTTCCCCCCGGATATTCTGTCGTACGTCTGTATGGTTACTGCGGCTCATTCCAGGGACAAGTCTGGCAAGCAGTGTGCTCTTGCTGGCCAATTCACAGCAATGCAGCATGGAAAGGGATGTGTGTAAATGTGTTTTTTGATCCAGGTCAAATCCAGGAACAATCAGGCTATAAACAGATGACTACCAGGTTTTGACTCCATCAAAACAGGTAGGGACAATTGTTTGCATGGGTAGTTTGAATGGCAGTTAATTCCAATCAGCCTTGATTGTTTGGGGCAAAGTGTTAATTCAAATGCTTCTCAGGTACTTGACGTGGGATAATGAGTGCATACTTCTGTAGGATCCCAGGATAAACATTTGTGTTCCCAGATAAAACTGGTTGTTGGTTTTTTAGCCTCAGTCCCAAGTCAAGTGAAATGTCTGTTTACACAGCCTTTGTGGCCCGCCTCATCCAGCATCCAAAGGTGTTTAGGTACCTAACTCCCATCAAAACCAGGTTAGACTTCCAAAGGCTGCTGAGAGCATGGGAGTCACTAAGGGCCTGGATGTACATGTATGTCTATGCTAGTGTGAACTATCAGTTTTGTCTACTGATGGAAATGAAATAAGGATTTGGAGTAGACAGCTGTGCAGCTATCCTGAAGCAGCTACATGCAGTAGCTGCAGGCAGCTATTGCAGCACACCTCTACTAGTTGATGGGGACCAGACATATGGCCAACCTTGCTGGCAAGGGTGCCACTGATTTAAACTCTGTCCCCTCCCTGAGTACTTCTCTGATCCCTGTCCTCCAAGAGGCATACCTGATAGAGTTTGCCCCTGGGGCACCAGAACAGAGGCAGGGGGACTCCGCTTCCAGCCATGTGGAATGGTGCAGGGGAAGGATGCTGCTGTGAGAGGAGGAGTTGCTGCCAAGAGCTGGGTTAATGCTTCCCTGGCCCTCTTTACTAAGTGCCTGGGGCTTGTGTGCCACATAGGGAAGTTGCATGCAACACTTAGGAACATGTGCTGTGGGCTGGCTACCCCCATATTGGGTAGGTTGTCGTCAGTAAATGACTATGGGGAAAAGATGCAGGCACACACTGTCTTTACTGGTGTAGTTTTATCCCTGATTTTGCCTGGCGTATTAGCATAAGTTATTCTGGTATGAGGCTGTATGTTTGCTCCTCTTTTATACTGGTGCAGAAACTATGTTGTATGTCCAAGGTTTGAATTACACTTTGACTCTTGGGGGAGTCTGCAAAAAAATTAAACCAGTTCATTGATTAACAAGTCCACCAAAGTGAAGGAGCAATCCAGTTGGAGACACGCCCCCCCGCCCCAGTTACGATTTTCAAATCTTACAGGGTGGTGGAAAGGGGGCTTGTCTCTTGTGGAGAGAGGGGCTCAGCCCCACCTCCCCAAGCTCCCCCTTAATTCTCACCCATATGCCCTATGTGACTTGCCCAGGGTCACATAGGCAGCCTACAGGAAGGATGGAACTTGAATGCCAAACTCCTGGGATCCAACCCAATGTTTTAAACTGTGAGACCATCTTTCTCCTTGGATTTCTCTGCTACCTGAAAGAGAATTCCCCTCCTGCCATGAATCTTCTACCAATGAAAGACTGATTCTTAAAAATCAATCCTGTTCTATCTGCTCCCCCCTCCCTAAACTCCTTGCCAGACAGTGACAAACCATTGTGTCCTCTGTCATGTAAGGAGCAATAAATCAGGCCAGAAAAAAAGAAGTGAGTCTGTTTTTTAAAGTGAGATGGCATCAACTCTGATGTACACATCTGGAGTCAACTTTCTCCAGCTATCTCTCTCACCAAGTGACAAGAGTGGCCATCAGAGAAACCCCTCTGGCAACTGACTTGAATTGCCTGCACAATGGCAGAGGTGGTAGGGCTGCCACATGCAATGAAACAAATGAATTTTCAGCAAGGTCCTTGTGCATGATCATGGGAATGGAACAAGTCCCACCTGATTCCTCCCTGTCTTCTCATTAGCAGAGGACTTCCACAAAGGGCTGATCTTTTCCTTGTAGAGCAGGGTAGGGTGTGCAGCTCTGTATCACCTGAGCCCCCACAAACCAGGCTAAATCTTTCATATCTGGCCTCATCATTCATGTAAAGCCACCGAAGGCCAGAGTTCCTAACACAATATGCCAACACCGCAGCCCTATGCATATAAATCCAGCCTAAACTCTAACCAGATGAATAGTCCCATAGGACTCCTCACTTGCTTCAAGTGAAGCACTTGTAGGGTGCATGCAAGCTTCGGGGTCCACATGTAGGCATCTACATGAGACATGGGCTCTTTTGACTATCCAGCCTCTAAAGGGTGATTTTCTGAGGTGCTGAGCACCCAGGCCTTCCCATAGTTTTCAAGAACAACTGAGATCCAGGTCCCTTGGTTCTGACTGCTACACAAACAGAGCAGAACACAGGCTGTGTGTTTATTTGAGCTTGCTGAATTTTGTTTTTTAATGGATGACATTCCCCAGGAAAAGAGTGGGGGACAGGCGAAACAGGGTGTTTTGGGTTAAAAAAAAAAATCCTACTCAAAATGTCAAATTTGATTATTTCTTTCCTATCCTACACTAGATCTGGGGCTCAACACTTCTGATAGTTGGTCCAGGACACTTACCCCCTTCCTTGACTCCCAGAACTGGAACCTAAAGCAATGACGTACTGACCCAAATGGGCCAGGTTTTGAATAGCGCTGAGCACCAATGCACCAAGTCGGCATTTCAGAGCAGTTCATCTCCCATTTCCCATTTAGATCCCTGAATACAAGGTGAGATCTTCTAGGGATGCTATATGCCTTGTGTGCCAAACCCGTGGGAAGATCCAGCTATCTGTGGAAGCAGAAAATGCTTGAGAATCTGTCTTTTGCCATGGTGCCACCTGGGAATGTGGCTCTTTGGAAACCGAACAAGCCCTTAGCAAATCTGACTACTTCCAGAGAAGCAGCTCCTTTACAACAATGGTGCCAGTAGTATGACTCTAGAGTCTAAACAGCACGTTTTACAGGCAGTCGGTATATCTCCAGCAAAAGCCCCTTGTTCCTTTTAATTAAGAAGGGCTGTTGTCACATATGGGCCAAGGCTCTTTAGCATTTCATGCCATGCAACAGTCCTCCTAGATTTCACTTAATACCCAAGGCAGTCAATTGCCATCCAGGAAGATAATTTGAGGGAGGGGGTAGAAGGTCCAGATAGAAAATATACTATCAACAGTCACCTGTATTTTCTTCTGATTCCCTCCTGCCTTCTCCCAGAACAATGGGGGGCATTAGATGGGGGTGGGGAGGGAGGGGAAGGTTTTAATCTCAGCTCAAGGCCATTCGTTGGGTAATGGGGACTGATTTTTGGATGTGTTGCAGTTAAAAAGAACTTTTAGCAGCTGTGCTCTGATAGGCACAGACACTCAGACCCTTTTCCAGCATCTTCAGCATCTGCCGAGGCTAGCTCCTGCCACCCTAGCTCCAGAGGGGAAGATGAGGTGCTCTTCCCTCTTTGCTGGCTCCTGACAGCTTTGGCATGTCCCACTAGGGGCAGAGGCCCTGTTAGATATCTTGTAAGAATCTAGCACTAGGTTTTCCAAGACAGTGCCTGTGATGTGAAGGGATGATAAGGGGGTGCCCAGGTTTGGGATGGAGGGTGGAGTCTGGCCAGGCTGCCCTAGCAGGGAGATAAGAGTAGGCTTCAATGCCAAAGGAGGGATGCATCGCCTGCTGCTGCCACGGAGAGCTTCCTAAGAGCTATCATCTACCGTGGGACTGGGCAATCAATAGGTGGGGGGGAGGGGGGCACATTCAGGGTGAGGACTTTCCTCAGCCCCATTTAACAGCAGGGGGAATGTTACAGTCACTGAGTGAGGACTTGCTGCATTGACCCACTTCCCAGCCAGACATGCCCATTTCAAGCCCCCCCAGTTTGATCACCCTGGGACAAAGCCTTTGTTGGGGCAGTCAGGTTAATTCTAGGGTGAAAACAGATGGGGGCTTTGACTCCCATCCAAACAGGGCAGGACAGTTGTGTACACATTTAAAGGCAGTTAACTCAGATTAGCCCCATTGCCCCAGAAAAGAAGTGTTAATTCAGGCTGGAATTGGACTTGGGTTTGATTCAGATTTGAACATCTTGTCTTGCAGCAAACCCCAGCCCTTACAAGGGGGAAAGTACCTGGGAAGGTTCTGAATTAATACTCTGCCTTGGAACAACTGCAGCTAATTCAGATTCATTACCAGTTAAGCTTCTGATTAGTCATATCTCAGGCTACTGAATGCCGAATTAAACTGGTTGTCTGTTTTTCAGCCTGGGATACCTCACAGGTGCTTTTGGGGACAATGGGCTTGTCCCTCTGTAGGATCCCAGGAAAAAGGGCTTTGTCTCAGGGAGAAATCTGAGGTCTACATGTGAAAAGAGACACATCGTGCCCAGGTTTCTTTTCCGATCAGTCAGAACCATCTAAGGAGGATGAGATGAGAAGTGAGCCAGGGAAATACACCACAGAGGTGGGCACATGGGCAGACAGTGACTTTAGCTGGTGCCTTGATACTGTTCCAGCTAGAATCACTTCTCCCAGGTTCCTGCTTGAACAAATGAACCTTAGGGTTGCCAGGGCCAGGATACCCTGAATCACTGCAGAAGTGGAGTTGAAAAGGATTGGTTTGCCCTGGGCAAAGCACTGCCCCCCGCTTTGGGCTGTCTGCCCATTCATAGCAAAGGGTTTAATGCAGCCAAGAAACACAATCCCCCTCTCCCCCCAGGGTGGCCCAAGTGAGTCAGGTGGGTGCCAGGACTTGCTCAGGACAGGGGAGATCTGGGCAGTGAGTGCATGGCACTGCCCTGGAATCAGGTCCCTGTCGCAGCCCCAGGCCCATCACAGAGGCTGAGCAGGGCTCTGCTCTGGGTTTCCACTGGCACCAGCTCAAGTGAAGTCACTCCCGACTGACCCCAGAGAAAGTCTCTCTGGCAAAGCTCCTATAACCTACTTCAACCCCAGTGCAGGGTTATGTCTCCCTCTAGCGGCTGGACCGTCCAAGGTGCCTGTGAGCCATGTCTGCTTTCTTGCTCTGGTTGCAGGCTTGATGGAGATGGAGCCATTTAGTTGGATGTCAGTATTTTATTAACTGTTTCACAATCAAAGCACACATTTGACAGAAACCGGTCCCCCATCATCATCTTGTAAGGCATGGCTTTGTGGCTGGGAGAGCTGATTCTGTGGGACAAAGAACAACCTTGCTTCCAGGCTGCAAAGCAACTGGGTTTAGTTTAATACTGCAGTGGTGTCTGGAAGGCTCAGGGGTAGGTCTGATTCCCCCACTAGTGACTTATTTGAGCAGAGCCTGCTCTTGAGCATTGGTAGACATAATCTCCTCTGATTTCCAGAGAAGCCTGTTAAGATAGCCTGATCATCAGCAACACTTCCCCCCCTCGCCCCACCTTTTGGATGAATCCAGGCATCCTAGTTTTGTGTATACCTAGTAAACCAAGATGAAAGGTTTTAATTCTCTGTTGCCCTGGCAACCTATGCCTTCATTCACTCTAGAGCAAAGCAGGTATAAAACACAGTCATTCTGATTGGTTTTACAACCTCATCCATCTGATGGCTTTGCATTGCTGAAAATGACAAAGCAGCAGTGACTTAGAGCTGAAGGGCGATGTTTTCAAGAGCTCAGCCATATCTTGGACCTCATGCTATGCTGAAATTTAACTTTTCCACTGACCTAGCAAACCCAAGGCAACTTTGGGCATAGACACTCGTACCAGTTTAGCTTGCAGTCACAGGCACAGACTAAAGTAACATTAGCCAGTTTTGAACCATTATAAGTGTCCTCACTAGCAACATTGAACCATTTTAAGTAAATCAGCCCAAAAATCAGCCTTTTAGTCTAAGTGGTAAAACTGGTCTATGCAGCCAGTTCTAAGGCACTTTGGAGCCAATTCCAATGACTTCAGGACTTGTGTGAATTTTTCCCTCAGTGGAGTAGTGAGTTTAGGCTGTCGGTTACAACTCCGTCCATCATTTTCAAGAGAAATTGAAAAAGCCATTAATCTCCCAGACGATCTGCAAAATGCCCTTAGGAGAACAGACACAAGAAAGGAAACAGCAATTTGAGTGTTAAAAGTAAACCATGACAGGGAAAAATAAGAATGTGGATGGCTTGGGGATCTTTTGGCTTCTTTTATATGCATTACTAAGGCCTGAAAGGTTGCTTGAAATAACTTTTCCCTGCTTATGTTAGGCCTTGTATACATGCAAATTTGTACTAGGATGCTTACTGCTATAAGCAGTGCATTTCGTTTTACGTTGGTACATACTCCAGCATGGAAGCAGGTATAGCAGAATAAAGGTACCTTATATCTACACAGCTTGCCTCTCATAAACGCATAAACACCTTTATACTGGCATAACTGCATCTACCTGGGTGGGAGGGGAAGTGACGGGATTGCATCTATCATTAAAGCAATACAACGCGTGTCTTTAGAAAATTCTTCAGAGCTCATCTTTCCTGCAGGTGCCTGTGGAAAGAGGAACCGATAGGGTGACAACAGTGATATAAAGGAAGTGACACCTGTTGTACTTTTTTCTAATTCCACCTGCTTAAAACTCGGGGGTGGGGGGGTTAAAGTTGCACTGCTAGGGGAGTGGGGGTGGTTTAAAGTTAAAAGGAGCTGATAGGCAATATACCCAAATGAAACTTCCTTGGCTGAAAGTCCCGGTTGGTAGAAATCAATAACCCTTCTGCTGGGAAAATTTCCAATCCACTTCTGAGTCACCTAACCAACACATGGAAGCTGTACTCAAGGGATGATCATACAAACAAGTTATCCTTCAATTAAACTGGGGTAAGCTGCCTCCTGTTTAACCATGGGGTCAGAATGTGCACGCATAGTTGCCAAGTAATTGATGTGCCGCTATTTCACACCCTAGTTTACCTAGTGGTAACTCATTCTTGTATCTGCACCATAAAGTCAATCACCCCCCAGGGGGGAGACAAACTGGTTCTCTCTCTCCATCCTAGAGATGATGTCCACCAGCCCATTTTACAGACGCTTTGGTGAGATTCTACTCTTCCAACCATTTATTAATGGAATTAGAAAAAATATGCTTAATTTGACTACCACAAACCATCACGCATCTTTGGTTTGCTCTCAGCTAGGGGGCAGGGAGGGGATACAGCTTCAACTGGAACTGAAATCAGAGCTATCAAAGCAGCCCAAACCTAGCTCTGATGATGAGGCTGGGAACAAGGAGGACTGGGAATAGTCAGTCATGCCCACAGATAAGAGTCCTAAGCCCAAAAACCATGCACATCATGCCCTATTTATTTCTCCAGGCTGGGGCTTTCTTTGCAGAGATTTTATTCAGTTGACAAGGCTTGAGTCACACTGCACACAGGGGTGACGTTGCTGACCAAACCCAATTCCTTATAGTTCTGGCATTTTCTGTATGATCTTGCTAATTTTATCTTGGCAGCTGGGTGATGATGATGCCCCAAGTTCGGGGGTTGTAAGGTTCATGAGCCTGGGCAGTGTAGAATAGCATGAAGAGAGAACCAATGTGGAGCAATGTAGAATTCTGACCCAAGGAGCAGGAGGGCACTGGAAGCCTGCCCGAGTCCTTCCTGCAGTCCCTGAGCCCCAGTTGGCACAAGGGCTTTGAAACCCCAGAGAAATTGTGTGGCTCTTCATGGGTGCAAGTCCTGGAAGCACCTCCTCAAGGCTGTTTGGGGAGTTCTGCCTTCTGAATGAACTCCTCCTTGTGGGTGCCATCACAATAGGGTGGGGACTGGGTGTGCTTGCACCCACACAGCCAAGCCGTCTTGGGCTCATCCAACTTGAACCTCAAGGGAGTGATACTTGGAGTCGCTTTTTTATGGGATCCGTCACAAAAAGGCTGCAGAGCGAAAAAAGAAAGAAAGAAGCGTTTGTACTTAGCAGGCTGGCAGACCTGGGCTTTCAAGGGTGGTGCTGCTGGGAAGGAGAGACCTGCACACGGGATCAAGCAAGGGGGCAGGAGTTCCCTCTCTCTTTGGAATATAGATGGCCTCGAAAGCCTGAGAACCTCAAAGTCTCTTGCATATTGATCCTCACACACGTTGATCTTCATGGCTCCTGGCAGGTGGGATGTGTTATCCCTGCTGCAAGATGCCTAATTCCCACTGATCTCTCTGTAAGGATTTCACTTGCCCGAGGTCACACCAGCAGCCTCTCAGGTCACCCCACATCTCCCCAGTCTCATACCAGCACCCAAACCACTGGCCTATTCTCCCTCAGGATGAGGTAGCAAAATCTCATGTCAGGGCCCATCTGCATTTCCATAATAGACGGGGAATCATTAGAGGCTTCTCCTCTTCCCTAGCTCTCCCCTTCCCTCACCAGAGATCACCACGAGGTGTCTGAGGATGCATCATTGTCACGCTTGTTTCTTTATAGAGGGGTAAAGGACAGGACAGCAAGGGACCAGCAAGTCTCGTGACATAGCATTGGCCATTTCACCTTTGGAGTTTGCATTGATCCCCAATCCAAAGGAGTCATGACCATTAAATGTGACACATTTCCCCCATAATTTGAAACAAACGTACCAAAGTCAGTCTCTTTTGGAACTCCGAGCAGCTTCACTGAGAACCAGGGTGTGAATGGGCGGGGGGAAGAACCCAGTCTTTGTGAAAGACCATGAAGGAGAATTCACTGGCAACCCCTACTAGGTCTTTATACTTGACTGTAACCAGGTACAAGAGGCGCTGCCATTAGTAGCAATAGTTACTGTTGCCCTTAGCAATGACCAGATCTGCTTATCTATCTGCACTGACAGCATCAAGACCCCAGGTGGGGAGGCCTTCACATCACAGCCACCTGCTGTATCTCTTGTGCCTACATTACAACTCTGACAGACTCTGCAGATATTGCAGGATCCCAAGAAAGCCCTGTCATAATCAGGCAGTGGAAGCTTCATCAGTCCTCTAGAGCAGTGGTTTTCACTCTGTGATCAGTGGACCTCTGGGGGTCCACAGACTGTTTAAGGGGTTCATAAAAGATTTCATAGATTTCATAGACATTCGGGCTGGAAGGGACCTTGGAAGATCATCGAGTCCAGCCCCTTGCCCCAGGGGCAGGAAGTCAGCTGGGGTCATAAGATCCCAGCAAGATAAACATCCAGATGTCTTTTCAAGGCATTCAGGGTAGGTGCTTGAACCAACCTCTGGCGGCAGTCTATTCCAAACCTTGGTGGCTCGGACAGTAAAGAAGTTCTTCCTTACGTCCAGCCTGAAACGGTCATGGAAGAATTTGTGACCGTTCGACCGATCAATCAAAAGTATGTTAAAATCCACACTTACAATGCAAAGGGGTCCACACTTCCACTTGAAATTTCCAAAGGGGTCCATATCGCCTTTCAAAATTTTTTAGGGGTCCGCAAATGAATAAAGGTTGAACGCCACTGCCCTTGAGGAAGCCTTAGAAATCTGGAACTTTGTCCAGAGGAAGGTACCAGCTACTGCAGACAGACAGTAAAATGTTCCTATTAGGACATTTCATTCTCCTTGCCTAGAGGCAGAGACATCTAAGAAGAGACTCTAGATCAACAAATGCCACTTCAGCGGCCACCTGCTTGGAAGGTGCAACCCAAGTGTTCACAGGCAGGGAGGGCTTCTAAGAGAAAAATTCAGCTCCCACACAGCACATTTAACATGTTGCATTAGAATCAAAGAAAAATAGGGCTTGAAGGTTTCTCCAGAGGTTATCGAGTCCAGGGCGAGAGTCAACCTACAACATGAGTGCCATAAGTGACATGGGCAGCCTCCATGTGTGGCACATGGCAAATCAGGGAGGGTATGGGCAGCACTGCAGCAGATAGGGCAAGAAGCAGAAAGCAGAGCAGGAGATAAGTCAGGAAGCAGAAAGCAGAGGACCAGAATGGGCAGAGGAAGGGGGTTGGAGTGGCACTTGAGGAGGGTTTGGGGCTTATTTGTGTATGGCTGCCAGAACAGTTGGCTCCCACTGATCTAGTCAAATTCCCTGCCAGAGGTAAGATCATCCTTATCCAAACCATCCTATCCAAATCCACTTTCTAACCTACTAGTAAAACTACACAGTCAACTCTGACACAACCACAAGGCAAAACACCCTAACTGGCCGCAGGTAAAGCAGAGGGACACCAGTGTCAGATTTTGGAAGGCAGTCAACCTGGCTGGGGCTTTGGAAGCAAGTGCAATGTAAAGGACTTTTGTCCCAGAAGTGGATGGAGAATGGTTGCATTTACTATGCTCATTTAGGGTTGACCTTTCAGTGCAACATCTGGGAAACATTTGGGATCACAATAATTTCCAAATAAGAAGAGCAAACAATGGACCTTGCTCCACCTTTCAACAAATCCCAGTTTTAAATGGGCAGAGAAGGGAGTGTATGAGGCCAGCAGAGTCCACCTTGGGCTATCATAGCTCAGAGCCGGGAAGAGCTCAGGCTAAGGTGCAGCCAGTTTATTCACCAGTGAGTTTCCATAATGACCTCACAGACCCAAGCCTTAAAACATCAGCCTCTGGCTACTACCAGCCTCAACCAGGGGTGAGTTAATTAAAATACAATAATGGTAACTTTTAGCAGTCTTCCTCCTTCATGGCACAGAGCATTACTAACTGATGGGCAGCAGGCTCGGCACAGCAGGACCTTAACAAGAAGACACTGCCCCATTGACAGGTTAATCCTAAACTGTCCACAAGGGGGCCTTCTTGCTGCTTCCTCTGAACCTACTACCAGCACCTACCAACCTTGGAGACCTGCTACTGGGTTAGATAGTGGTTTTCAACCTTTTTTCAGATCCCTAAAACGTTTTGAATGGAGGTGCAGACACCTTTGAATGGTAAGTGTGGATATTCACATACTTTTGATCGATCAGAGTAATCTTTTGTGGACCTCTTAGACATAGTCTGCAGACCCCCAGGAGTCTGTGGACCACAGGTTGAAAACCACTGGACTACAGCAGTGCCTCTCAAATTGCTGTACATACAGTCTTGGGGGGTGTACAGCACTGTCTGTGGGTACACAAGAAGAAGGAATGGAAAAACAAAAGGAAAAGTGACTTAGATAAATTGGAGGATTGAGCCAAAAGAAATCTTATGCAGTTCAACATGGACAAGAGCAAAGTCCTACACTTAGGAGGGAACAATCCCATCACCGGTATGGGCTGGGGGCTGAGGGGGGCTACAGTGGACAATAAGCTGAATATGAGCCTACAGTGAGCCCTTGTTGCCAAGAAAGCTAACGGCATACTGGACTGAATTGGTAGTTGTGTTGCCAGCAGATCAAGGGAAGTGATTATTTCCCTCTGTTCAGCACTGGTGAGGCCACATCTGGAGTACTGTGTTCAGTTTTAGGCCCCCCACTACAGAAAGGATGTGGACAAATTGGAGAGAGTCCAGCAGAGGGCGACAAAAATGGTAAGGCAGTTTGGGGACATGAGTTGTTATGAGGAAAGACTGAGGGAACTGGCTTTATTTAGTCTAGAGAAGAGAAGACTGAGAGGGGATTTAACAGCATCCTTCAACTACCTGAAAGCGGGTTTGAAAGAGGATGGAGCTAGACTGTTCTCAGTGGTGGCAGATGTCAGAACAAAGAGCAATGGTCTCAAGTTGCAGCAGGGGAAGTTTAGATTAGATATTAGGAAGAACTTTCTCACTAGGAAGGTAGTAAAGCACTGGAACAGGCTACCCAGGGGGGCTGTGGAAGCTCCGTCCTTGGAGGTTTTCAGAACCCAGCTGGACAAAGCTTTGGCTGGGATGATCTAGTTGGGGCTGGTCCTGCTTTGAGCAGGGGGTTGGACTGGATGACCTCCTGAGGTCCCTTCCAACCCTCATTTTCTATGATTCTATGGAGAGAATGAACAACAACTCAGCAGCCTCCGGTGGAAGAGGTTCTTATGCCATTGCAGCGACAGCATGCAATCACAGAGGTACAACATAGTCTCTTGTTGTACGTAGTCTCAGAGTACAATAAACTTTCAGAGGGGCACGCAGCCCAGAAACGTGAGGAACGTGAGGAACACTGGGCAACGTGACACAGTGTACAGGAACTCCAATAGCTTTAAGAGTTGAGTAAGACAGAGGTGGCCTTTTAGATCAAGCAGGGTTGGACTAGTTAGGCTAATGCAGATGATTTTAGAGCTGGGTGACTTTTAAAGGGGTGATGGGGCAAGGAGATGGCAGGCAATATAGAACAACTGGGGGAGTTACCTGTTTCTTGCTGTGGCCACAAGCACACCAGGCATAAAGCTTCCCTGCTTCCAAGTCCACTTGGTACGGGTGTTTGGCTGCAATTGCTGGCCGGGCCGGGGACATGGAGGACTCTGAAGATTTCCTTATCTGTGGAGAACAAGGAAGGGGAGAAAGGGAGCTCAGATCTCAGGCTCTACTGTAAAGAATTTGCCAGGTTAGGTTAAACGCAGCCTGGAGGGAAATAAAAAGATTTTTCTTTTTTAACATCTCTTTGTTCTTCCCTCCTGAGGGAAGGGGTGAAACAAGAAACCAAAGCACTGATCTATCATAACAGCAGCAGGGCAGCCTGGGTCAGTAAACAGGGCATAGCCAAGGGTCAGAAAACCTGGGATCCATGCCTGACTGGCACTTCCTTGCTGAATGACCTTGGGTGAGTCCCTTAAGCTCTATAGGCTTCTGTTCCCACTCTAAACCATCCCTTGTTTCTATGGCAAAGTCTTTGTGACAGGCCTGTATATCACTGTGAGTGTTCAGCACCAAACACATTCAGGATACTGCATTATTATTATTAATGTACCCATAGAAACTCTTTGGGAGGGTTCTTCTATCTCTGGGAGACGGCAAAAATGTCTTGCAAACATGCACATATTTACTGCCAGTGAAGTTGTGATGCGAAGATGCCAGAGCTGCAGCGGCTTGGGAAGGGGCTTTGTTTTTTAAAAGTAATTAAAACTCTTTTCTACTATATGCAGTCACTAAACAAGGGGGGCTGGGGAAGGAGGGACCTCCCTTCCTGGTCACTTTAGGCTCAACACAGAAGCACTTGAGCACGCTCTACTTGTGAGATTGCAAAGTGACCCAGAAAAAAAGAAAAATTCTCAGTTTTAATTTTGTTTTTAATCTCTCCTTGACCAGGAAGAAAAGGGCCCCCAAGGGCTCTAGTGCAGGGCATGGCCAACTTGTGGCACGTGCCACAAGTGACATGGGCATCCTCTGTGTGTGGCACACAGTGGACCAGGGAGGAGCCAAGCAGCACAGCTGGAGATAGGGCAGGGAGCAGAAAGCAGAGCAGCCAATCAGGAAGGGCAGGGCGGGGGAGGGAAGGGGATCAGAGTGGTACTGGGGGAGTGTGCAGGGCTAATTTGTGGCGTGCCTGACAAAGGATTGGCTCCCACTATTCTAATGGGCCAAGTGCTAGACTGCAACTCAGGTGAGTGTGTCCTGTGCCCACTCCAAGGCCAACAAATTGTATGAACTTGGGTTAGTCTCTTCCACACCCTAGATGGCTGCTTCCAATTTCTTGCCTATAAGATTGCAAGCTCTGGGGCAGGGACTGCCTTTCACTACGTATCTGTGCAAAGCCTGGAACAACGGGCCCTTCATCGCAGCCAAGACCCTAAGCTCTACTAGCAGATGACATTAAAACAACCACTAAAGTTATAACCTACCACCAGTCTCCCCTGACTGTGGGTCAGGGATGCATCCTTCACCATCCTTTACCTCCATACAGTGGGTGTGAGATGCTACCATCCTTACCTGTTAGTATTTTACAACCCATTAGCACCGACTCCATGGAGGACTCAGACCCTTGGGCTTGTCACATTTCTTTTGAGAACCAATGGCAGAAGTCACCAGCCTGACCAGGCCCTGCTACTCAAGCCCCATACGGTGTAACACTTCATCAATATGCTAAAGACCCTAGGGACTATTTGATTTCTTTTTCTTTTAATAGTTGTTGCTTCAGCATAAAGCAGTCATACACAACAGACACTGGGCAGACTTGATCATGGATCTAAAATAGTAATAATATTATAATAACAATACTAGTAGTAATAAGAGTAGTAATAGTATGCAGAATGGCATATATAATTATAGTAAACAGTTGCTTTTTCCAAAGGCCTCTAGGCCCACTTCTTCGTAGGTATTCTGGGCTCCCAGGAGTCAGGCACTTCAGTTCCTTGAAGGAGCTGGGCTGTTGAACCCAGCAGGAGGACAAAGACCACTGAAAGTCCCTGGGATGCAGGTTCCTATGTCACCACACACAGAGAACTATTGTCAGGGTCAAAGTCCCAACCCCGTGGTGCTGATCACATGTGGCTCCCCCAGCTTTGCGACATCCTACCCTTCCATTTGCTCCAGGAGAGATGGGGGCTGAGGGAGGAGGTGGATTCTCAACTGGATGTGGGCACCATAAAGTGTGCAAACAGGATTCACAAGCATTGTGAATCCAAACAAGATTCACAAATGCAGAGATTTCCAATAGGAGTTCCCAGGGTTGAAGTCATCCTGCCCTGCTCCTTGCAACAGAAGAATGACTCTAGGATTTTTCTGTAGTGAAAAAAACTAGTCCTGAGGGGGGTCTCAAGTCTGAGGGGATTGAGAACCGCTACCCCGGGCACCAGAACAATGGGGAGAAGCCACCAAGCAGCAGGGAGGGGCAGTGAGCTGGATGCATTTGGTCATAGCTGGCAAGTGGGGGGAGGAGGGGACAGTTTTGCATAGTTTTGCACCCCCCACAGCTTTGCACAGCTGATCTACACACATACATGCACAGCTTTGAACAGCTGATGGCACACACAAGTGTACACACAGCTTTGCATGGCTGATCTACACACACATGGACAGCCAATGTACACACGTATGCACACACAGATTTTTACATGGCTGATCACACACATGCACATGTTCTCGCATAGCTCTGCATGACTGATCTACACACAGAGCTTTGCACAGCTGATTTACACACACACATATGCACATGCACAGCTTTACATGGCTGATCTCCCCAACACACACACATCTTTGCACACTGCTCCACACGGCACACACAGCTTTGCCCAGCTGATCACACACACACACACAGCTTTACACAGCTAATCACACACATACACATGTTGTGTGCACATACACACAGGTTTGTGTAGCTGATCTGCATGCACACATGCATGCGCATATGCATACACACAATTTCACATAGCTAATCACACACACATTTGCACAGCTGCTCACAAACACACACACGAACGTACACATGCACACACAGAGTTTGGCATAGCTGATCCCCACACGGACATGTGCACACACAGGTCTGCACAGCTCATCATATGCACAGCTTTACACACACACATGCACATGTACACACAGTTTCCCATAGCTGATCCCTACACACACAGGTTTGCACGACTGATCTGCACCCACACGTGCACGCAGTTGCACAGCCTATCACAAACAAACACAGCTTTACACAGCTGATCACACATATGCACACACAGAGTCCGGCACAGCTGATCCGCACATGGGCATGCACACACATAGGTTTGCACATCTGAGCTGCACACACATTTGCACAGCCGATCACACACACACACACAGCTTCGCATAGCTGATCCCCACACACAGGTTTGCACGACTGATCTGCACCCCCCCGCATGCACGTACAGTTTGGCATAGCTCATCCCCGCACGGACATGCACACGCGAAGGTTTGCACGGCTGATCTGCACACGCACACGTGGGTGGGGGCTGGTCCTCCCACCCAGGGGGACGCGGAGGGGTTAGTGCCCCCGGGGCCCAGCCCGGCTCTCCGTCCCACCTGGCCCCGCAGCGTCCTGGCCCCGCACCCGCTCATCAGCGTCCCGAGCGCCGCCGGCCTGTGCAGAGCCATGGCGCCCGCCGGGTCACCTTCCCGCCCCGCTCCGCCCCCGCGCCCGGAAGGCGCCGGCAGTGCAGGCCGTCTGCAGGAGTCTCTCAGCCGCCGCCGCCAGCTACTGCGCGCGCCCGCCTGGGGCCTGCTCTGCTTCAGCCGCCTCTGGGGGGCCGCGGGCCCAGCCGGGAGACCGTTGGGAGCGCAACAACCCGGCGCTCCGGACAAGTCACAAGCAACTGGGAAGCGGAGGCAGGGTCCTAGGTTCAAATCAAGGGGTGCTGAAGGGCACCCACCAGCCTCCCTCTGGAGCCAGCCCGGTGAACCCGCCCGGAGCCGTGAGCAGAGGAGTGCCAGGAAGACAGCCTGGTTCCCTGGCAGGGGAAACACCACACATCTGAGTCCATGGAGGCGGTTTTCCTTAAGCCCTCCTGGGGCTTACTGCCCACTGAGGTGTTAGGGCTTAAAGCCCATTTTATGGGAATGGGAGGCTCCTCCCTATCCTGCTCCTGGCAGGTGAGACTTGGGGGCATCCGAACCCCAAGCCTCTGGGCTTGGCCTGCGCGTAGGGTGCCTGCCAAAAGACGTTGGAAATATCTGAAGCCCCTGGTGGGGTGGAGGATGTTTGCCAGTTGTAATCTAGAGGGACTTACGGATTTGGGCTTAATTTGGCTGATTTGGCTTTGAACACAAAAACATTCTTTAAAAAAAAAAAAAAAAGTTCCCCCTGGCCAGAGCCTCCTTCCTGCTGTGGTAGAAGGGCAGCTTGGCCAGAGCCAGGAGGAGGTTGACCAGGAAGCCGTGGGGCTTGGTAGGGCCACAAACAGGGAGTGTATAACAAAAAAGATGCAGGGAGAAGTGCAGGGAAAAGGTGGAAGAGGGGCAGCAACCTTGTGCACTCAAGGTAGGCGTGTGCCAAGCATAGGCAACATGTAGGGAGGGCATGGAGGGCATATGCCACACCTAAAATTGGCCACCGCTGACGATGCCTGCGGGCAGTCACTGCTCACCACTCTCCCTGCCACCCTTTACTGCTGACACTGCCGCGACCGCCTGCAGGCAGTCTCTGCTTGGCCTGCCCTCGCCACAGATGTCACCATGGCCACCTGTGCCCTCACTGCCGATGCTGCTGTGGCCACCTACGAGTGGTCCCTGTTCACTGCCAGTGTA
>NW_017728973.1:6809213-6817090 GCF_001723915.1 Gavialis gangeticus
CATCAGGTGGCATGCATAGCATGCATGGCACCAGGGTCTCCTTCTGTTGGCAAAAGGGGCAGATGTCAGTAAAGCACCCCAGATCCATACCCCTGGCAACGGCTCTGTAGAGGAGCTGCCAGCTGAGGTTCCTGGTGGCTCTTGGGCTCAGGGTGGAATACAGATTTGATCACTGGGGACACTCACCTCTGCCCGTGCCTAGTCTGGTGGCAGTGGCAGTGAGCATTTATCTTTATGTCTTCTCATTCACCTTCAAGATGCTTCCTTTCACAGGTGATAAGGACCCGCTCTCCTTTTTTAATGGTGTTTATCTTCTACTTAGCAAGCTCTTTTTTTTCCCTTTGCAGTCTTTTAGCTCCTTCTAGAAATGGGGTCCTGTTTCACAGCCCATCAGGCTGCTTTTAAATCTAGTGAGAAACACAAATGCAGGTGTGGGAACACTAACTCAGGCATGGAAACTCTTAGCGAAGCACTGGGTGTACTGGCAGGATTTTGATTTGCCATTCTGGAACGTGGGCCACAGCCTGCCAAGTAGCTATGAGCCTGATGAGGGAGGCTACTGAGAGCACATCATGGATCGCTGGGACAAATAAAGGATAAAACAGGGAATGGAGTAAAAATTGAAGGTTCAAAATGAGTGTACTAAGGCGCTAGTGCCCACTGCCCCTCAATGAGTCCAAGGAGCCAGTGGACACTGCCCAGCGAAATTCTGCCCAGAGACAAGGACAGACCAGGGACAGAAAAATGGCCCTGCAGTTCCTGGGGATCCTCCCGACCAGAGACTTCTTCCTGGTCAAGTAGATTGCTAGCTTGGCTAGGGCCAGGAGGAGGTTGACCAGGTCTATTTGACATGCATTGGGAGCATGGGCTATTGCCCACCAAGTAAAGCTAGAAGCCCTCCTTTATCTGGAGGCAGGGGAGATTAAGTGCATATCAAGTGATTACGGGGGACAACTAAAGAAGAAAACAGATGGGAGTGAGGGTCATAGATTCAAAATTAGTGCACCAAGTGGGGACACAAAACAGAGCCCACCGACTGATGCGCACTGGCCCTCAAACAAATCTAAGGAGCCAGTGGATACTGCCCAGGGAAACTCTGCCTGGAGACTTCAGCAGATCAGGGGTGAAAACATCCCCATGGTCCTCCTGGCCAGAGCCTCCTTCCTGGTCAGATAGACCGCTAGCTTGGCTAGGGCCAAGAGGAGTTTGACTAGGAGGTACCAGGATTTGGTGGGGCTGTGGATGGGGAGTGGGTAGTAAATGAAAAGGTGCAGGGAGAAGTGCAGCCCGAGTCTCAGCCAGAGGTGGTAAAGAGGCTGCAGCCTGGCACACTCCAGGTAGACATGCACCAGGGTCTCCCTCTGCTTGCATAAGGGGCAGGCATCAGAGGAGTTCATGAAGCATGCCAGATGCACACGCATGATGATGGCTCTGTGGAAGAGTTGGCAGCTGAGGTCCCCAGTGGCTCACAGGGCCAGGGGGGAATATGGACTCATCCTCCAGTCCTTGCTGAGGGTGTCCTGTCACTTGGCGTGCTAGTGGGACGTGAGGACAGAATGACGAAGGGTGTGGACCATGAGTGTTTAGAGCTGTGGGGGATGAGCTGTATGGAAGCAGATCTGCTTGATATTCCCCAGCCTACTTGCCTTCATGGCTCCTTGTAATCCACCTGATTCCTTCAAGATTCTTTATTCCACAGGTGTAATGATCCTCTCTCCTTTTTAATGGTATTAATCTTCCACTAATCAAGCTATTCTCTCCTCTGCTATCTCTCTCTAAGTTCCTCCTAGAAATGTATCTCCTATTTCATAGCCCTGCAGATTGCTTTTAAATCTAACTAAAAACATAAACTCAGAAATGTGGAAACTTTAACTCAGGTGTGGAAATAATGTTCAATGAAGCATTGCGTGCACTGTCAGGATGCACAAGAAAGCTTGCTTTTGTTTTATGAATCTGAAAGATGGACATTTTAATTCTAATGACTGCAGGACTAATGAAACAATATTTTTGAGTACTTTTTGCTTAGTTTATTCTGTTTTTTTAATACAAAATGTATGATATATCAAATGAATGCACAGTCCAGTAAAGTTGTATCTGTTTTTGCTTTGATCTTGAACTGAATCATACAGCCCTAGGCCCTTAGCATATTAGTAAAGCTTCTAGTTTCTTTTTCCCTGGAGTGTATGTGATGAGGCACCGAACTATCTGCATCCCCCTTTTCAAAATCCTCGACCCACCCATGTGCAGTTGCACCTCTCTTATTCCAGTTCCACCCAAACTCTAGCTAAAAACCTTCACTCAGGTGTGGCAGTATGAATTCAGGTGTAGAAATGACAAACAGTGAAGGTATTGGAGGTACTGGCTAAGCCACTTAAGAAGGCAAGTTTTGGTTTATTCATCTAAATAAACAGAATGCATTTAACTGTGATGACTACAGGACTAATGGTATAGTATCTTTTGACTACTTTTTGCCTAGTTGTGTTTTTTTTAATGTTATATAGAATCTAGCAAATGACTGTACAGTCTAATACTTGTATTTGTTTTTGCTTTGATCTCAAAGTAAATAATAGAGTGCTAGCTGCCTAGCATTTTAGTAAAGCATCTTGTTTCTTTTTAACTGGAGATGTATGTGGGTTGTGTTTTGTTTGATGATGTGTCATGCCATCTGTACCCCACTTTTCAAAATCCTAGATCTGCCATGTTGTTAGTTCACCTCCCTGCACCCATTGGCAACGTGTAGGGGGTGCAGGTGGGTGCAAGTGCACCCCCTGAGATTGATGGTGGACCCCCTGAGATTGACCACTGCCAGCGGTGCCTGTGGGCAGTCGCTGCTTGCCACCCCTCCTTCCCTTGCTGCTGACACTGCTGGTGGCGTCTGCAGGTGATTGCCACTGACCGTCACCGCTGGCGGCGTCTGCATATGGTCACTGATCACTGGTTGGCGCTCACCACCTTCCCCCTCTGCCACTGACACTGCTGTGGCTGCCTGTGGCAGCTCCCCACTCACTGTCTCCACAACCCCACCACCACCGCCACCACCTGTGGGGGGTTGCTGTGCCCCCCCAGCCTTGGGAGGCATGCAACATTCATGCCTGCACTGGATCAGACTCTGGGAAAGAGCATAACTGCTCCTCACTGGAATTTTGCAATGTTGCAAATGCCTAAAACTAAGGTTCCTTGTTCTACATGGATGCATCTACATTTTACCTCATTAGTGCCTAACTGAACTTAGGAGCCTGCTCTTCAGGCACCCAACTTTGAAAGCTTTTGTCCTAGAGTTGTATCAGAGATGACCTTAGATCAGCTAGTCCAGTGGTTCTCAAGCAGGGTGCTGTAGCACCTTGGGGTGCCTTGAGATCCTAGTAGGGGTGCCATGGAGCACAGTGTTAATAATGTTAGGGGTGCAAACATGATTCACAAGATAAACCCAGCAATTTCAAATAAGAATCCATAGCATTAAAAAAAAAATCTGAACTGTTGTGGGGTTTTTCCTTGCAACAGAAACATAGTTCTGTTAGTTAAAAAGTGAGTAAAAGTTAAGAGCTGGCATTTTCCAAGGGGTAGGTATCTTGAGCCAAAAAAGGTTGAGAACCACTGAGCTAGTCTGACCTCTGACATACAGACAGGCAGTGGAATCACAGCTTCTTACCTCTTCAGGGCATGCAATAACTTGTGTCTGATGAATAACCATCTCCTTGAAAGGCTTTCTCTTTTTTTAAAGACTCCCAGAAATGAAGAATCCTCCACTGCCCTGTTATTTGTTCCAGTTGTTACAAATGTGTACTTTATTTATAATTTGACTTATTCCAGCTTTAATGTGAGATTGACAAGATGCTTGTACAACAGTGTACAGGGAAGAGAGAGAAGAGAGGACTCCCTTTGGTGAGATGACGGGGAGTGGGGATGTGAGAGTATGGGAAGGATGGGAGGGGGCATAGAAATCTAATGAGTGAACAAACAAACATAGGATAGGGAGTCAGGACTTCTGGGTCCTTTTCCCAGCTGTGCTGGAAACTTGCTAAGGGCAAGGGTTATAGATATATAGTAGGACCAGACTGTTAAGCTCAGGACTGAACCTGGGATCCCTATAGATGCCCAATTACTTTATTGCTGTGAACCAATATTTTTTTTTCCAGGGCGCTTTCCCTTTTTTCTGTTGCTTTATCTCCTCAATAGAACAGCAAGCAAACTCCAAGACAGTAATTACAACAAGGTATTCTGGGGGCTTAATACATTAAGAGAGAATTTCATAGCAGCAGATTCCTCCTATGCTTTTTAATGATGCCATGACAGGAAGATGGGAGCAGTGATGTGAATGTGCTGCTTGAATTCATTCACAGAGCTCTGTCGATTTTCCAAATGGGAACATCAAAGCTGGAGAATTGAATTTAGCTCCCTTGCTCACCCCAGGTTCATCCGTTTGCCTTTAAACTAATCTTTTAAGCTTCTAAGGGTTTTGGGTTTTTTTTTTTTTAACATTTACTACTGGGAAAATGTAACTTTCTGACGGTTGAGATGATTTAGCTGGTGCAGATGGCTAAGCACTGAAGGGAGAAGAAGGATTGCTGGCTTCGTCTGTGGTATTTTTCAGAGGAATCAGATGATAAAACATGTCAAGGCACTGCTCTTCAACTTGTCCTGCTCCCCCTTCAGGCCCTCATTCCCACATAAGTGGGATCTCCCCATCACTGCAAAAAAATCAGTGACCTGAAGAAATTTCGCTGGTTCTTCAGCAGTGAGCACACTTCTGTCTTGAACCACAATTCAGGGAGACCCCCCTCTTCAGTGCAACATTTCTGTACCTGCCTTGGTCCCACTGAAGTCAATGTGAGCTAAGCAGGTACTTCAATGCTGCGGCCAGTGTCAAAATGGGACCAAGAGCCCAGCATAGTGTTGGGGGATGGGAGGGTTGCACTGTTTGAACTGTCTTTATTTCGTTATGGCAAGGATTTCTTAGGGTGGTCTGTATGGGACCAACTATGTAGTTGAGATAAGGTTAGACAGGCTTTCCAATGCAAGACATTCTTCCTTGGAGACCTTGCATATGAAAGCTCGTCTAACTTTATCTTAGCAACATATTTGGTCCAATAAAAGATATCACTCTAAGAAATCAGTGCCTCTCGCGTCATTTCTGGATTATCACGGCTACAACATCACTCCTACCCTGCCAATTTTTTGGTTAAGACAAACTGATATTCTGGTCTCCTGTGTGCATCATAAATTCCAAAGGAACTTTTCTTAGGGAAAAAAATGTCCTGGAGAGGAGATCAGGGCCTCATTTAATCAGCTCCAAGTGGGCAGAGGCACCACAGAAAGGCACAAGGACTCTACAGCTCACAGTTGGCATACAAATTAGTTCCTGGTTCCCTACTTACCAGTGTTACACCTAAGGACCTAGATGAAGTCCAGCATAATTATGTTTTGCCTCTCTAAAACTTCCCCTTCGGTTTTGGTTGCATATTTGACCAACCCTCCATGCACTGTTACTGTGGGCTGTTAAGCAGTTACTGTGTTCTACCTAAGAGCTAGCTGCTTCAGTGGCTGTGAACTTCCCTTGGCAAAGCTTGTAAAATGCAGATCCTTTAGCCTTAAAAGCCTCTAGAAACACAACATACTTGAATTATTCCTGTATTTCTGGTGACACACAATTAAATGGACACCCCCCTGCCCACACACACACACCCCTTAATATTTTTAACCTACAGATTATTATTTTTTTTTTTGGAAATCATTCTTTTATTAAAAGACCAAGGACTGCAACAATTTCACAGTCATACAAATATGTTAGTGATACAAAGATGCTATTATATGCATTACACACAGAGAGAAAAATGAGGCTTGTTGAATTCTTTTATCACTGAAGACAAGAGAAAGGTAAAGTGTAACAATTTTCTGTCTAAGATGTCCCACTGGCATTAGCACCTGAACTGGATTTTTGTCCTTAAGAATACATGTTAGGAAAAAAATGTGTCTTCCCATTAATTCTTTTGCAAGTGGAAGGAGACAGTTCAATGGCTGTTATGCTATAAGGAAGTTAGCTTGGAATCTGACCATGTAGTTAAAAAAACCCATTTATTAGAAAAACTATCATACAAAACTCTGCTCATATGTTTTAAATTCTGGTATTTGCAACTGCCCGCTACTCATCTTTCCCTCTTGTAGCTCACTCCTGTCCTGAGGGCCAAAGAATAGACTTTTGGCCTTAGTTCAGGAAGTCAACTCTTGTCAGGAAAGCAATAAAACCCATACTTAGCTTTAGGGATCTGCTGAAGTCCCACTAAAGTCCAAGTTAAGCATGTGCTTCAGTGTTGTCCAGAATAGGGATTCTCCTATGCATGACCTTACGTGCTTTCCTGTATTGTCAGATGCTGGGACCGTTTAAGAAGTTCACTTGTGAGTAATTAATAGATTGTAGTTTATGAGGTGAAAAGAAACAATGGGATCATTTAATCTCACTTCCTGTGTAACACAGGCCCCAGAATTACACCCAGTCGCTCTGATTTGAGTCCTGTATCTTCAGTTTGATCTTCAGGCAGTCCTCTAGTCTTGATGCTGTAGCTACCAAGCAATACAAAGCTACCCCAGCCTAGATGACTTGGTGTATTGCCACACTGATCTGCAACAACTGTAAGCCTTGCTGCATCACTGCAATGTGTTTGCATTGGGCTGTTGTGTCTTTACTAGGATAATTGCAGCAGCCCCGATTTCTTGAAAAGCATGGGTGGGCTCTAAAATATTGCACCAGTGTCTGAGATCAAAATGCAGGCCCTGTCGTGTGTTTGCATTTTAATTTTTAGTTAATGTACCCTGTTTTAAATTCTACTGTCCATGGAACTCAAAACATGTGGTTCAGAGCACCATATTGATGGGATTTTCAAAGCTAAAAATGTTGTTTTTCCAGCTTTCTGTGCAACTGGTCATTTTCCCCCAAATTTAGACAGAATTTCAAAATTTTAAAAAAGTACATGGAATATTGTCAGTAATTTGTCTGGAACCAACTTCAGTTGTTACTGTGGACTACTGACCCACTAATGTATTGCTTTTGGTTGAGGAAAGGACAAATGTCACAAATGTAGCAACGATATGAATTCACAACAAGCTGAAAGAAAAGAGGAGAGCGGGATGAGAGGGAAAACTGAATTTGTGATGGGCAGCAATCAAACCTCTGTATCTGAACAGACTGCAAAGAAATTCTGTCCAGAGCTTCACAGCTCAGGTACCTCTAGACGGGTATTTCATGCATAAATATTTGTATTTTCTCCTGCCATGGAGAAAAAATGGGAGGGGGAATTTTGGGTGGAACAATCCCAGAAAAAAGCAGTCAAATCCACTGTTTCCTTAGGCCTTGAAAGCAGTTTGAATCAGAATAGTACAAAGCCCTCAGATTGGTTTAAACTCGGTGTATCAGTTGAGCCATGAATTTGCACATGCAAGCTAAAAAGATACAAACCAGATTTAAACTGGTTTAACTGTGTTCACGCTACAGCTGACCCCAGTTTAACTAGGCTGGTATAAGTTTACAGCTTTACACTACTAGGGCTGTGTCTATGCGAGACATTGACTGCACAGTAGTAAGGAGATACTGAGCAGTATTAATGAGCTGCTGCACAGTCAGCATCACCAAAAAGCCTTGTGGGGGAGCTACTGAGCAGTAAGTCCGCTTACTGTGCAGTCATTTAGTACTTGTGTATGCAAGTACTAAATGATTGCTCAGTAACAACTGTACAGTCAGCATCTCATGTAGATGTGACCTGGGTCTACGATAGGCCTAAACCCAAATCAGAGCCTTTTGTACTAGACTAATTCAATCAGTTTAGTGTCACAGCTTGAGTTTAATCAGCTTAATTTTCCTTGTGGGCAACTCTTTAGGGCACACA
>NW_017728973.1:6822090-6822399 GCF_001723915.1 Gavialis gangeticus
TTGCTCAGTAACAACTGTACAGTCAGCATCTCATGTAGATGTGACCTGGGTCTACGATAGGCCTAAACCCAAATCAGAGCCTTTTGTACTAGACTAATTCAATCAGTTTAGTGTCACAGCTTGAGTTTAATCAGCTTAATTTTCCTTGTGGGCAACTCTTTAGGGCACACAGATTCCAATTTGACATGATAGATTTAGGGGGTGAGCATATCAAAAGAAGATAAGAAAGAAATACCAGGTGTCACAAATAAGGAATGAAAGATTTTGATCTTTCACACTTCACCTGGATCAGGCACTTGGCTTTAGAAA
>NW_017728973.1:6827399-6833457 GCF_001723915.1 Gavialis gangeticus
AGGATGAAATAGGGTATAACCGAGAGAGAGAAGAGAAAGGAAGGTGTATGGCTGAAAGGAAAGCTGTTCCAGTGATCAGGGTATTAATTTAAGGCTTGAAAGACCTGGGATAAAGTCTTCCTCTGCCACTGACACTCCATGTGACCTTTGGCAAGTTACTTATCCTCTCCAGGCTTCAGTTCCTATCAGTTAAATGTTTCTAAGAGAATTTATCTTCCGCCCAGTGATACTGCAAAGATAAATTGGTTTCATATTAAAAGGTGCTCAGGTATTAAGGTAATGGAGGCCATTAAAGGGCTCTAAATAGATGAATATGGGGGTTGCTCCAAAATGCACAGTGACCAAATGAATTGCTGCTCTGGGTGAAAGACTGAGGCTTCATTGGACTGATTCAAAGCTAATGGGAAGTCTCAATAGGCTTTGGGGTTAGGCCCATAGCTAGAAGCAGCTACAGTTTTGTGGGACTAAGCAGAAGACTGGATTTTTGCTTATTAGCTTGTGGGCTTAGCCCGTGATAGGAATAGTTATGAAGACGGAAGGAGCCGATAGCAGCACTGTTGCACTTGTAAACATCACCCACTCCATGCTGTGACTCTCACTGTATCCCAGCCACCCACTAACTAGCACTGTCTGAATGTCTCCAGCTCTGGAGGTCTTGCTCCCTCTCACACCTTCCTGCTTAGGAGTGAACACAGCACTGTTCAGAGCCTGGCTACTCTCCGGCACAGGGGTTGCAGTGCAGGGGGAGGTAGTGCGGTGTAATGGGTAGAAAGGTAGACTAGGACACCTGAGGTTTATTCCCAGCTCTACCCTGGCTGGCTTTGAGTAAGTCACTGCCCCTCGCCATGCCCGTTTCTCTTCCCTGCAAAAATGAGATTAACGTCCTCCTTTGTAAAGTGCTGAGATCTCCTGATAGAAACTAATGTGTAAGTATTAGGGATGATTATTACTTCCTCTTCCTGCACAGATTCAGCCCACTCCCTGTACTGCACTCTGAGCTCTGGGGCCCAGCTGGCCAAAAGGCAATCATTGGGATTCAGACTTAGGTCTCAGCCCCAGGGTATTCTTTGAGCAGGCATTTTGGTTAATGCTTGCTTTGTTTCCACTCATTTCCTTTATAACATCACACCCAGCCCATGATGGCAAGTAACAGAGCTGTGTGAACCTTGGCTCCTGTAGAGCCCTGCCAGGTTCCTTCTCTTCCCTCCACATGACCTGGATCTGACTTCACTAGCTAGTGCCCATCTCGACAAACCCAAGCAACAACCAGGAGCAAAGCCCTAAGTATCACCAGTAAAGAGCAACACACTGACTGGGGAAGGAGGACTTAAAAATGGGCCTGCTGTCTTTGCATTAATGGTTTTCTAAGGACTTGTGTAGGGTGGAAAAAGATCACACTCAGACCCCCTGGAAGTAGGGTAGGCTATGACCCTTAGTTTGTGGGCTCCTTGGGGCAGTTGTCCTCAATTTGCTGTGTGTTGGTGCAGCACCAAGGACAGCAGGGCTAAGGCCCCACACACTACCACAATACAAACAATGACCCACTCATCGGTTGTAGCTGCAGGTATCTTTTCACTCCACAGCCAATAGATCAGTTCTGGGCACTGGAGTGAGAAGATACCTGCTGCTACAACAGAT
The DNA here is from genome assembly GCF_001723915.1 of Gavialis gangeticus. NCBI lineage: Eukaryota > Metazoa > Chordata > Crocodylia > Gavialidae > Gavialis > Gavialis gangeticus. The sequence continues at coordinate 6,829,038 of NW_017728973.1, forward strand.
AAATGAACTTCCTAGGGTCAAGCTTGGCTGCTTCCAAGGCTTCAACCCATACTTACCCCAAAGCTATCAACTCTTTCCATCTGACCCCATCATCTTATGGACCCTAAAGGCTGGGATAGCACCCAGAAGAGTTTCTAATGTCTCCTCTAGCAGCCTTCTACGGAGAGTTAGACTCCTATAAAGGGGAGACAAGAGTCATCACTCAGACAAGAACCACTGACTGTCATCTAAGAATGGCAGGACATGGACTGCAAAGCAAAGAACCGGGTAAATGCAATGTATGCAGAAGAAGATGAGCCAAGAATTTCTATTGCCCCATTGGAGATGGGCATGAAAATCAAGGCAAAGAGCTTAGGAAGACCCCTGGGTGGATGATGTGTGAGCTAATTGGCATATTAGGAATGTTGCATAGGGATGAGCCCAATGGAAAACCCCAGCAGCACAGACTCTTGAATTGTCTGTGAAATTGCAGGTGCAGGAACACACATTGCAGTTTGTGAAGGGTAAGGAGTAAAGCCTGAGGGCAGGGAGCAGTTCAATGTCATGATAAGAGGTTCCTTAGATGTAGTAGGTAGATAGCCCTGTGATAGAAGAAGGCAGGCAGAGAGGGCATTCTGCAAGGAATGGCAAGGAAGAAAGAGTATATGTGATTTGTGACACACAATGAGAGAATAATTCTCATGGACTGATGAATGTTGGAGAAACAGAACCTGGATACCTTGCCTATTCAAGGCACCCCGCATGCGTACACGTCCTGCACATCACCACCACCCTAAGAGAACACACTCATTGCACTTTCATGCAGTCCATGCAGAGCTCAGCACCTCTCTGCAGAAAACAACTGGTCCCCACATCTTCAAAATGGAAGCAGGTTCCTTATTTGGGGGACAGAAAGTAAACTAACCCATCTCTAGCCACAGGAGACGCAAGCACAGAAAAGCCTCCGAAAAGAAGCTTAAATGCCTCTACAGCCCCTTTGCACACTCCTGTCTAAACCCCAGCATCCACGTGGTTTCAGAAGCACAGTAAAACCCAGTCCAGATTTCTTGGTCTCCACAGGCACATCCCCCTCCAGAAGGATCTCAGATTCAGTGCTCTCCCCTGCGTCATTGATGCTGAAATAAGCTCCTCTTTAGCCACATAAATTCATATCTTAGCTGGACAGAAATGGGGAAAAATAATTCTTTCCACTACAAGGATCATTGGGGGATTATCCCTGGCTTGCCTTATCCAGAAGGATTGAACTAAATGAACAAGGCCTCTTCTATTGGCTTTGCCACCTGTGGTGGAAATGGTCATAGCTCCACTGGCGACAATTTACAGCAGCTGTAGTTCTGCACCTCTCCCCACGACACTACACACACACAGGGACCGCTACTGCAATTGCAAGCCATATTACAACACTGGGGAGATATAGAGTACCCAGACAGTAAGCTCTTGAGACTGGACATCACATGTCCTTTCTCTCTTACTGACTTTTTACAGCTGAGAGAAAGAAACTATTTTCATGGTTCTGGCAACTGAGAACACCCAGTCATCCAGTACCTCTGATAATTCAACTCTGTGAGATCGGCGCCATCTCCCATGGTATCTCCATGGCCTGACCCTTTCCCCCTACCTCTTAAGAACAATCTTATTGAAGGGTATGATTTCCCTTCTCTGTCATGGCTCTGTGGCAGGAGTACCACTATTGGAGCCTCTCTGGGTGTAGCTCCACCCTCCTGTAATGGGCCAACCACCTGCTTACTCGCCTGCCATGCCTTGATCTTTTTCGATTAATAGATTGTTGTAATCAGCGGAAGACTGCCCATTTCTATGCACCCTGATGACAGGGGGGTGCTACCTGCGGCTCCTTTTTCCTCCCCTACATCACAGCCCAAGCCTTGCAGATGGTGCTGATGTAATCTGACCTGGGCCCTGTTATGTCTTGGCCCCCTCTCGCTCTTGGGGCTCCTCACTGCCCCCGCCTCGCTCTCGGGCTGGGGAAAATGCACCCCAAAGATGCTGCACCCTCTCAGGGGCCAGGACCCCCACGCTATCATGGAGTCCCTATGAGGCTTCCTCCAACCCCTAATAGCCTCACCCGGTCCTCTGGTAAACAGTAAACACAAAGCACAAAGCCCCTGGCTATAAAGTAAAATTAAACCATCCGGTCAAACAACATTTGATCCCTACTGGGAAAAATACTCCAGCCCATGGCAGCAACCAGTCGATACTCATGCCGTCACTCCTTGACCTTCTTCCTGCACTGGCTGAACTCCCCACTCCTTGGCTGCCAGAGGGGAACTGCCACCCTGGCCTCCTGCCAGGGCTTAAGAAGGGCTAAGCCCTGACCGTTCCTGTCAGCAGGTTTCACTGGTTGCCCCAGCAGCCAGCACCTGTACTGCCCTGGTGACTGGCAGCTGCGCCTCCCCCTTCTCACCGCTAGGGGCCTCTCTTGAGCTGTCCCTGTTCTCAGGCGCAGGGCACTTAAGTGCTCTGCAACAGGCTCCATGGTCCCTTCCCTTCCCCTTACCCTACAGACTTTGAGCAACGTTATGGATTCAGTGCAGTCTAGCAGATGGTGCCCTGGACCAGGATGCAGGACACTTGGGCTCTAGGTTCATCTCTGCTGCTGGCTGGGTGACCTTGTGCCAATCCCTTTGCCTCATCTTTCTCAACTGTAAAATGGAGATAATGATGTGGACCATATGCACAAAATGTTTTGAGCTCTACATATGAAAACGTCTGATATCAGAGCTAGAGATTATTTTTTAAAAATCCTCCATGCACACACAGTGAATTAAAGGCGTTCCACAAAGCCCAGACTGCTACATAGCCTCGGTATTTGGGGTATACTAAATGTACCCACTTGTTTGGGAGAAATAAGATGGATACACGCTGTTTGGGTTTTAAAATAATAAGGAAGACAAGGGTGGGTGTCTGACCTATCCTGAGACTGGAAAGTGCTCAGTGCTGAGGTGCTCTCTAGCACACAGTTTCCAAGGGCTCAGGGACCAAAAGCAGCGTGAGATTTCCCAAGAGATTTGTACTTATTGAGACACCAAATACATGGCCAGATCTTCAAGAGGACTCAGCAACCAACCGTGCAGCACCCTTTGGAAGAAGGAAAAAAAAAATCCAGCCCTTTTTTTTAATTTTGTCCAGGGGTGGACAAAATGTGGGCCGCGGGCCGGATGCAGCCCCCCAGGCCATTCTATCCAGCCTGCAGGGCCCCTAAAAATTTTAGAAAATAAATATTTATCTGCCCCTGGCTGCTTGTAATGCGGCCCGTGATGGCTTGCCAAAACTCAGTAAGCCGCCCTCTGCCCCAAATAATTGCCCGCCCCTGTGTTAATGCCTAACTGACAGTTGCCCCCCTTGGAAAATGCCAGGATCAGTTGCAAAGTCTGCATGAGAGCAAGTGCTTGCTTTCAGGCCCATCTCTAGCTTTTCAAGCCCACAGGGCCACTACTTTTCCTTCAGTGGCAAGTAGCATACAGGTTCACCCAGCCTATTCACATGCACAGGCAGGGTGTTAAATTCAAGCCAACAATCTCATGGCTAAGCTGCCTTCTCTTTGCTAGTGGTCAAGACTTTAATACTCTTCCTGTCTCCTCTCATCAATTTATTAGACTGAAGTTCCTGTACAAACAGTGGGTGTTAATTTGTGGTGCCTAATTTTGGGAGCTTCCAAAACTGAAGATGCTTCAAGTCTGATCATCCAAGGTGTGCCAAGGACCCCCTGCTGTGGATGAACTGATTTGCAGCTGCCTGGGTGCTCTGCACCCATGGAAACCAGACTGAAAGCAAGCACCCAGGCACTGATGTAGGCCCTACTATTCGAAAGTATTCCTTATCCAGGACAGCACTTAAACATGTGCTTAGTTCCACTGCAGTCAATAGGATTTTAGCACATCTACTTAAAGGTACGCACACACACAAACCCCTTTCTTAGTTAACTTTCGAAACCCTAAATATATTAAAAAGTCTTTGATATTAATATTAATATTATTTATTATAATAAAGAACAGTCAAGCAGCGTGAAAAAAATATATCTTAGCTACATTACCTTAAATTGCCAAAAATATACACATTTTTTCTCTTTTATTTAATAAAAAAACAAATCAAAACAAAAACAAAAAAGACACATGCAACATACTAAAATGAGACATTAGCATCAAAATGGGTAAAGAAATGTACCCCAGTGCAACCGAAACACAGATAACCTTTAGCTTGGTTTTCTTTCCTCACCTTCCTCTTTTTCGCAAAGATGCAAAGTTTAACATCAACCTTCCAAAAGTGGCCCTTTTCCTCTCCTCAATCTGCCCAAGGGATCTTTGCCTCTGGGACAGAATGCAGCCATTGGGCAAAGAGTGCACTTCAAAAGGACCAGGTGCCTTTGGAAGATGGCAGAGAAATATATATATATATATATATA
>NW_017728973.1:6833763-6854779 GCF_001723915.1 Gavialis gangeticus
TATATTTATATAAATTTAAGTGCTATATGTCTCTTCCTTCCCCTTATTATCCTCAATTTCTTCCTTGCCTGATCTACAGAGTCCTCTTAGAGCAAAATGGCTTTGTACTCAAATGAAAAAAAAAGATGTGCCAAACATGAAGCAGGGACAGCTAGGAATGAAGCCCTGAATGACTCACATCCCTACCTTTATGGAGACATCCTATGCAAAACAGACTCCTTGGATTCACTTACATTTAAGGTTTGTTTGCTTTTGAGGAACAAATGCATCAAATCTTGACTAGGGTGAATCAGAATTAAAGAAAGGGGGGAACCATTGAAATGTTCCTCCTTCACCAGCCTATTTCCTGCCATTTCAAAGTCTGAAATTTAATTAAAACCCAAAATGTTGGGACCGGCTCCAGGCACGATATGAGGCTGTGACTGTTTAAGATAATTTTTTCAGGGATTTTAATGGGGATTGTTGCCCTAACAAGGGAGGAAGTGAGAACTTGAATCTGGGACCCTATGGTAAAAAACAAACAAACAAAAAGCCCAGGGCAGCAAGCAGCTGGCAGCATATTTTGGGGCAGAATCTAGCACAGCAGCATCTGCAATTGCAATTCTGCTCATGCAGCTTTGCACACATGACATGTGCTCACAAGCTGGGTCAGTGTCAAACTACCTGATTTACAGATGGAAGCATAGCACCCTTTGTTACCAGGAGTTCCATGGGGTTAAGGAAGATGTAGGGATTATGCCCTTGAGTTGCAGAGGGGAAGAGAAAATGTTTTAGATTAAAAAAAAGGTGCGACACAAAATTGTACAAGAACATTTTCAGGAGTAAGGGGGACAGGAAAAATAAAACCAGGCCCTTTCGAACTCGAATTCAACACCTATAATTTTAAATGCACCAGGTTGATGGAAGTTTAGCACATCTCAGTTCTTAACTCAGCAGCTGGCTGCGGAGAGGGAACGTTAGTAATAATCACATTTTCCAGCTGCTCCTCTCCATGTCCCCACTGCAGAGATAGCCAGGAAGGGAGGGAAACTTTTTTTCTGCATTCTCATTTTTATAGCTGCCATCTCCACCTTGCCACTAGTGCTTGTGGTGTTGCTGAGGAATAGCTTTTAAAATTTGTTTCAAAAAAAGTTGTGAGCAGACAGCATTGTCCTGTCCAGCTCACAGACCTGGAAGCCAAGGCCCAGGAAGGCATTCTCTCCTTTTTGTCCTATACAACCACCATGGCCATGATCTTTCATTTAAAAACAGAAAGAAACAAGAAATGTATTTAATAGATGAACCGTGATGAACTTTTCCAGTGGTATCAGCACAGACCCACTGCCGATAAATTTGAATAGTGCAAACTAGATAGAGGCAGTGGGGATATGCTGAAAATGACTTGTATCCAGTAAGGTCTGATGACTTTTTCATTAAGATCCTTAGTGTTTCTGTTAGCTGGAGTCCTGACTCCACCCCTGAGCAACATGGATGTAACCAGGGATAGGGGAGGGGTAACTCATATGTTTGATGCTGATCTCCCCCTCTGCTCAGCTTCCCCACCTGTCCTTCAAAAATCTGTGGCGTACAATCTCTGAGGAAGCAGGTTTCTCTGCTAAAGCTCCAGGTCCCAGGGTGGAGTTAAAATCAAAAAGTGTAAAAGCAAGGATGTTCCAGGCTGGGAAGACTAGTGCTCTTTTAGGGTTTTCCAAGCACTGGATGGTGCTCACAGTGCAGGAGACCAGTCTTTGCCAGAGTGGAACTACTTTAGAGATGAGTAAGAAAGATCAGGTACCAGATTTCAGACTATCCTTTCCACCCAACACATGCTTGGGGTCACTTTCCAGAGAAGGCCTGTAAGCAAACAGCCTGGGTAGAACACACTTCCTGAAGTTGGCTGTGCAGAGCACCAGAATGGCCTCAACCCCTTTGCAGGCTGTGCCTGTTGAGCTTGGAAAGAGAGAACAAGGGGCAACATGAGAGGCAGGAGTGTGCTTCTCACATGGGAAAGTAAAGCGCTGAGCTGACCTACGGAGAGCCGCCCTACAGTTGGCATAGCAGGCATGGTGACATCTTTCAGTTTAGCCTTTGGAAAGGAGACCCCGAACAGTGTAGGGCAGAGGAAAGTGGCATTCAACACTTGCAGCCAGTCTCTTTCCACAGACCCCTCATCCATGTCTTTCTAGGCTGAATCCAGATCTGGTAGGGGGGCAGAGAACGGCTGTATGTGATGGTTACAGAGGACGGAACATCTTAGGGACCTGCGCAGTCAAAGTCCTGTGGGAAGTCCCAGTCATCAGTCTTGTTTCAGGGTTTCCTCAGCTACGATCCTCTTAACCTCCCTGCTTGGTAGGAGAGAACCCATGAGCCAACCACTCCCACCAAGTCCCACATGAAAGGGACACCTTGGCAGAGATACCCCTTCATCCATGATCTTGGCTGAGGATGGGTTGCGATCTTGGTTTACTGCCTGACCTGGAGGATCCACACATGCACGTGCCCTCTGAAGAAGAGGCTGGCAGGTGTCTGAGCTCACACGAACTCTCTCCTCCACTTTGTGTGGAGACAGATATAGCTTTGCTTTGAGCAAGTGTGGCCCGGACCAAGTCAGCAGGAATCTCCCTGCCCCTCCTCCCTTCTTAGAAGGGCACTGAATGCCAGGCCTCAATCAGAAACACACTTGTCTTCCAAACGCACCGCCTGGCATTACTTGCTGGCAGGAAATGCTTCTCAGAAGCCTTGTGCTCATTGCTCTAAAGTATCAAGATCTGTGACCGTGGAAAGCCGCGTTCCAGTCACCGAGGAGCTGGCTGCTGGTCTAGGCAGGCCTGGGGCTTAGCCCTTGTCCTGGGTGAGAGGAGCAACCTTTTCATTCATGCTCTGCAAAAAGACACAGAGGAGACAGTCTTCAGTGTCAATTGGACAGGCAGCAACATGCCAATGAATAGAAATGGGATGGCTCTGCTGTGCTGCAAGTCTGGCCTTGCTGGGGCACTGGGCTGGAGAATGCAGATCCCAGTGTAGCCTGCTCTTCTCTCCCCCTCCATCAGGGACTGAGATCAGCACAGAAATTTGAACTGGGGACCTCAGTTCAAACAGAGAGGGCCACAAACTGGTGTCCTCCACATTGGGAATGCCTCCACCAGAGCTCCTGGACTCATCTAGGATGAATGATGCATGAGTGAGAAGGAAGGGGTAGGGGAGGGGGCTTTGCCATGGCAGATCACACCATGGTCCCTAAAGTCTTGTAGCCTCCATGAAATGCCCCTCACTGGAAGGTTGTGGGTGGCCTAGACAGGGATGCTCTTGTGTTGAGCACAGGGTTGGACTAGATAGCCTCCTGAGGGCCCTGCCAGCCCTAGGTTTCTATGGACCTGCCCCTGAAAGTAGCAGATCCCAGACATGTCTGGCAGGAGGCAGATCAATTCCTCCCTGCATCTGATAAACACAAGCACACATCATCTCCCCCTGGACCCTGCCAGTTGGGAATGCAAGTACCCCTGCATTTTACCATGCCACGTGATTGCCCATGTCACAAGTGATACAGACACATATACACATTGTCTCCAACCCTATTTCCTGCAGCACTGCAGCTGGCTTGGTGCATGTGTATACCTGTATCATTGGCTGTCCTTCTGCCCACCCATGGCCCTAGCTTCAACTCACTGAAGCCAATGAGGTGAGATTCAAGCCCATTTGACTGGCTGATCAGGAAGATGAGGAAGTCAGATCCTATGGATATGACTCCTAGTCCCAAAGACCCGGGTTCTCTTCCTGGTTCTTCTGCTGTATGACCTTCCTTTCCTTGTGCCTCAGTTTCCCCCATTTAGATCACAGCTCTTTGGATCAGAGACCTTCTCTTGCTGTAGGGATGGACCAGTGCCTAATACAGGGGGCCTTGATCCCAGTGGGGTCCCTCTAGGTGTTACCGTAATGCCAATAATACACGCACCGTTCCTTTCTGGGCATTGCTGTCAGCCTGGAGGTTGAGGAAGGGGTTGCTTTGTGCTGTAAGGACTGGTGGAACACCTGCCCCTGAAGCCACCAGGCTGTTCCCAGGAGCGCTAAGGGGTGGGGCTGCTGGAGTAGCCATCAGGCTGTTGCCAGGGTTGAGCTGCTGGGGAGAGATGGAAGCCATGAGGGAGCTGCTGCTGGGTGCGGGCTGGGTGGCAGAGGTCATCAGGGCATTGGCATTTGAGTGGAGGAGGGGTGTGGAGGTGGCTGTTAGGAGACTGGTCATGGGCAGTTGAGAGGTGCCTGTCATCTGTAGCCGCTGCAGGTCCCTCTTCTGCTGGATTTGCTGGATCATCTGGAACACTAAGGCCTGCTGCTCCTGGATGGGAAGGCAGAGAACAGGTCAGGAGAAGGATGGAGCAGGGGGGAAGCTTTGCATGCATGGGCCTGTCTGTACAGCCTAGCGCTAGGTTCATTAATGCAACGCATGTAACCCAACTCTTGTGTTAGTTTACATACTCTTCCACACACCCTATTGGATGTGGCCTAAGAAGGCATGTGCAGCTGCACAAAATCCTTTTGATCCACTAGATACCCTGAACCTGAGATCAGATTACCCCTACTTTACAATGCTAGAAAACACACTGGCCCTCACATCTGTTCAGCCCCTTCCAATCCATTTCCAGTATTTAATGACCCAATTCCCAACACTTTATGGAATTCATGGTCACAAAACCAACTTGGGGACTCCAGTTCCCTCTTGTTACTAAATTTGACCCCAGAAAAAAAATCATTCCTATGGGGCAGAGCTAATTACTGCAGGTGAGATAGATCCTGGGAAGCCAGGAGGGACAAAGCTCATCTTCAGCTGGTGGGGATGTGCTCCAATCACATGAAGCCACATTAGCCCTTATGGAAATAACTGACCAATAGGATGCACAGGTGGAGCTAACTAATTATTCCCATACCCAGGGGAACCTAGTTGATAAAATGGTGACATCAGCTACAGTCCCCTGGAAATTTCCCTTTTCTGATTATAAATAGCTTGACCTAGAAATCTCTCACGTGAGGGAGCTGTCCACATTCTTGGTTGATGTAAATCTGCATGGCTCCACTGGCCCCAATGGGACTATGCTGACTTACACTCACTGAGAGGCTGGCTTATCATACTGTAGACACATGAAGACCTTTGTGGTGCTGCCAGTTATACTGCAATATATGAGCAGCAATTCCTCTGCCCACTGAAGCTTCCCAAGGGGAAATGAAATGAGAATCTGAGCCAGTATTTATAGCACGTAAGCACCTGTTTGTTGGTGTAGGTGCCAGTGAAATCTGTGTCCAATATCAGCAGTGATGTGAACATAAGTGCTTGATATTAATGGTATATTGACACATCAGATGGTCAGAGGAACAAAGGGAAATGGGGGCTAAGGGTGATCTAGGCTGATTTCTATATACCCACTCTGTTCAATGCACAGAGCCGGGCAAATAGCAAACAAGAGGGCATAAGAAAAAGATGTTCAATTCCTTAGCAGGGCTAGATCCTGGTCTCATTTATGCCATCATAAATAAGGAATACTGTTACTGAAGTCAGCAGAGCTCAACTGGTTCAAGCAAGGGAGAATGGGGCTCCGATTCAGTTCTCACTTCTCTAGCTACACCAATCGCTTGCATGTAAACAGTTTGCTCAGTGACCAAAGGGCTGCACTTCACTGCCACTCACATCAAGTGTAAGCTGAAGATGCTACACAGGCCTCCAGGTACCTGGTCTATGCCCCTAAGTCAGAAGGCAAGGTAGATATACACCTTAATAGATTAAGACAAAGAGACAGCACAAGCTTTCAGGAGGAGGCCAGGTTCACTTCATCAGATCCACTGAGTGACTCTGGTGTAACCAGTAGCATAAAGTGAGGTGGACAAGCTAGGCACATGCCCCAGACACCACCTAAGGGCATGTGCACCAGGAGAATAGTGGGGAGGAGGTGCACCATATGCCAAGGGTACCGCTTGCTTCTGCTTCTGCTGCCTGCCTCATTACCTGCCTCTAGGACACACATTGCCAGCACGGGTAATGTGTGTCATGCATTGCAAGGCATTCTGGGACTTGTAGTTTTGTAGAGCAGCAGTGGAATTTGCTGCTGCTGGTGGTGGGGAGTATGCAGGGGGGTGACCCCCATGTTTAGTAGCCAAATTCAGCATTTTTTAACCTTTTGGACATGGACTCAGGCAGGGAAAAATGGGGAGAAGAGTCCCTTGGCAGTGGCAAACTCCACTGCTGGTCTAGAAAACACTGATCCCTAGAATTCTTGGTACTCCATGACACAAACCAGCAATCAAGAAGGTAAGCAGTGGGGAGGAGGGGAAAGGAGTGGGGAAGGATGAGAGGCAGCTGCCCCAGGAGTATTTTTTCCATGCTATGCCTCTGTAACTTAGGTGTAATTCTAAACCGTGTTACTGAAACGGGGGGAACTTTATATGTGTAAGCACACTTATCCTTATATAAACTTGACTCCCCCCGAGCTGTGGGGAGCAGTAGATATGCTGGATGGTAGGGCTAGGATTCAGAGAGACCTAGACAAATTGAAGGACTGGACCAAAAGAAATCTCATGAGGTTCAATAAGGACAAGCGGAAAGTTCTGCACTTAAGATACAACAATCTCATGCACTGGTACAGGCTGAGGACTGATTGGCTAAGCAACAGCTCTGCAGAAAAGGACCTGGGGGTTATAGTAAACAGTAAGCTGAATATGAGCGAACAGTTTGCCATTGTTGCCAAGAAGGCCAATGGCATACTGGGATCCATTAGTAGGAGTGTTGCCAGCAGATTCAGGGAAGCAATTCTTCCCCTCTGTTCGGCACTGGTAAGGCCACATCTCAAGTACTGTGTCCAGTTTTGGGCCCACTGCTACAGAATGGATGTGGACAAATTGGAGAGAGACCAGTGAAGGGTAACATAAATGGCTGGGGGGCTGGGGCACATGGCTTATGAGGAGAGGATGAGGGAACTGGGCTTACTGAGTCTGGAGAAGAGACAACTGAGGAGGGATTTAACAGCAGCCTTCAACTGCCTGAAGGGTAGTTCCAAGGAGGATGGAGCTGGACTGTTCTCAGTGGTGACAGATAACAGAACAAGAAGCAATGGTCTCAGGTTGCAGCAAGGGAAGTTTAGGTTAGATATTACGAACAACTTGTCTCCCTAGGAAGGCAGTACAGCACTGGAACAGGTTACCCAGAGAGGTCATGGATTCCCTATCGTTGGAAGGTTTTAAGACCCAGCCAGACAAAGCCTTGGTTGGTATAATTTAGTTGGGAATGGTCCTGCTTTGAGCAGGGCATTGGACCAGATCAGCGTTTCTCAAACGGTGGGTCATGACCCAAAAGTGGGTTGCAAGAATATATGAGAGGGTTGTGGACAAATTTTAAAAACGGATCAACAAATTTTAAAAATGGATTCTCTTTTAAAGGAGAAAAAGGCGGAAGACAGTGACTTTTCCCTTGCAGGCTGTCAGAGTTCCAGCCTGCCAGAGACTGCTTGGGGCCCCCCCATAACCCCCCCCATGCACTTGAGGGGGCAGTGGGTCAGGAGTGAGGGGCACTGGCTCAGGATTGACCATTAATGTTTACAAATGGGTTCTGGTACAAGAAAGGTTGGGAACCACTGGACTAGATGATCTCACGAGGTCCCTTCCAATGTTAATGTTCTATGATTTAATGATTGACTTTGGGGATTTTGTTACTAGGCGAAGACCAGGCAGGTCCAAATTCTGGTTTAGGAGAATATTACTTCCACTTTGCACAGATGTATTTACGTTTTTTACGGGTCCCCCTTTCAGCCCTGTATGAGGACACTGTGCAGCACCTAATGCACTTGGCTTCCTAACACCTGCATCATGTAGGAATGACAGTCCCACTTTACAGACAGGGACTTAATGCCACATCCATAAAAGGTCTCAGATGCTTTATAGGATAATAAGGCAAAATTTAGGCCTTAATTCTGATAGTGATTTCCTCATAAGCCTCATTTCAAGCAGTAGGTGCTGAAGTTTTCACCAGTGAAACTGCTTCATTGTTAGCTGTTCAGTGAACCTGATTCTGTTCAGACTCAAAATGGCCTCCATCTTGGCTTAGCTGACCAGCCTCGTGCTGAATTCAGGTCTAAGCCCTCGTGCAATCCTCAGATGAAGCATTGCCTTGCTATAGCCCATACACCCACAGGATCAGGCGCTGTACAAAACACAGCAGTGGCAGCTCCTTTCCTTCCAGGAAACCTGGCCAGAGGATGAGGTGCCCTCACCTTTTATACTACAACCTAGCAGTTAGAGCAGGGGTTCCCAACCCCCAGGCCATGACCGGAAGGGTTGGCTGCTGGGCCACAGGAAGGTCGGCTGCCAGACCAGAAGGGACTGCGGACTGGCAAACCACAGACTGGAAGTGACTGGCAGACTGCAGACTGGCAGCCAAAGCCTTTTTTATAGAGTATAAAAAAGGGTTGGCTGCCTGCCCACAGTCTGCTGGTCACTGCTGGTCTGCAGTTTGTCGGTCCATGGTGACTTCTGGTCCACGGTTTGATGGGCCTCAGCATAATGAGGTTGGGAACCTCTGAGTTAAAGCATTCACCAAGAACATGGGAGACACGGGTTAAAATTCCCTTCTCTGTTCCAGGCACTCAAACCCCTCCTTAGGGACTGCCCTAACCACCTGGCTACTGGTTATTTTCCTGTCCCTCTTGTTGCAGCTGTCTCACTTTGCATTGAGTGTCTCTACACATGCATTAATGCACTTTAGTTAATGCGCATTAAGTCTAGTACCTCCATTGTGAGGTAGTAGGAAAATGTGCATTAGCCTGTCGTAATGAGCATTAACTAAAGAGCATGCAGTGCCTGTGCGTGAATGCGGAGGCTGCTCCAACGTGCTGTAATTACAGCACATCAGAGCAGACTCAATTAATTGAGCCTGCTGGAGCGTGCTAATTACTGCGATCCAGCCAGCCTTTGCATCTCATGTATCAGCATCCCTGCACTTCAAAATGGTGGTGGAGGTGCTTTATCTAAAGTTCGCTTAACAGGCTTTAGATAAAGTGCCGCCGCTGCCATTTTGAAGTGCATGAATGCTGATACGCTAAATGCTCTGGGCACTTTAATTAGAATTGCTCTCTGAGCTGCTCTAATTAAAGTTCTCCCCGCCACCCCTGGAGCACGAGTATAGAGTCCCATGATTTTTTAGTGTTTGGTTAATGTGCAGTAGCCTATTTTAATGCACATTAACTAAATAGCATGTTTTTTTATTGACACTTTAATGCACATTAAAATAGGCTAATGTGCATTAAAGCGCATGTGCGGATGTGCCCTCTGGCTTCTAGGGAGAATGAACATAACTGTCTGGCCTCATGATGGCAGTATGCACCAGGGAAGGTGAAGGCCAGGGCTCCAGCCCCTATTCTGTGGCTGTTTATGTGAAACAGCCCTTGGGTAAAATACCTAAGAAGCCCCACTTACTGGACTGAGTAGCTGGGACGTCAGGAGCTGCTGGAGCTGCTGGAGTTGCTGCTCATGTTGGTGCAAAGCGTGTCGCTGCTGCTCCGTCAGGGGGCTGAGGCCTGGTATGCTGTGAAGAACACAGCACAGGGACTGTTAGCACAACCCACAGCCTTGCATTCCTGCTGGGATACTGCCTCCCCACAACCCCACTTAAGCACACCCTGCTGCTGCAGCCTCCTGAATGGAGCTGTAAACCCCCAGGAACAGAGGATGTTGTTGGAAGCATTTTAGCCAAGCCTCCCTTAAGGGTCAAGCTCAGTGGCGGTGTACATGAGGGGCAGCACAATCCAGCTGAGATTGGCACTCCAGACACTCCTATTCCCAGCTTTGCCACTGACCTGCTGCCAGGTAACCCCTGGGCAAGTCACTCTTTTTCTGCCCCTCTGTTTCCCCATCCATGCTGTGTCCACTCAGCTGGTCAGTACTCTGAGGAGGTACAAATCGACACAAGGCTTTTAAAAATGGAAGGATATTTTGAATTGGACCCTGGAGTGAATAAGGAACCAGAGGGCGCTATGAGGAAGGCAGTACACAGTTGTTTATTGGATGAGACAGATAGTAGCATTTGGAATAACCTGTCTTCTCACATACAACATGCCACACCTTTTTTTGGAAAGGCCTAATGAAGCAAAAAGGATCTTTCCTTATAGCTAGGGAGCAGAGGCTGCTCATTGTTTTGCTCCAAGTCATGCAGATTTTACTTTCACTTTTTGCTCTTAACCAGCAGCAAATGTTGTTACCATATTTCTCATATATAATGAGCACCAGTTTCCATAAGCTGGAGTTTTTTTGGGTGGGGAAAAGGGCATATTGCATGCAGGAAAATGCAGCATTTTGGGGGGCAGAGAGGGGACGGGGGATGGACGATGGAGACTGGTTCCCTGCTGTCCCACAGATAGTGGCCAGCTCAGGATGAGAATAGTTTGCCCTAGTGCCAATGACTGTGGGAGGCATGAGACAGTGGTGAACCAAACCCCTGATTCCTTTTTCTTCAGACTGCAGGATGGCCCAAGGTCTGTAGAAAGGAGCTGCAATTAGAATTCCATTAAAATGGGGCCAGGAGCAGGCAGATGCTCTCACAGGACTGTACTGACACAGAGCTTGTGCCGGAGGTGGAGACAGACAAGGATGGTTGGACTGCTGCCCCTTGGGACTGTTCATGGCTCCCTCCCACCTCACCTGCTCAAGTTGGTGGAGAGCTGCAAGGTAGGTGGCCCACTGGTCTGTGTCAGGGGGTTCTGCTGCTGGGCAGCTGTAGCACCATTGAGATTCCCCAGGATCCCGTTGATGGGCATCTGCTGGCCTCCTGCCAGGCTTCCCATCAGGCTGTCCACCATTGGCACAGAGGGTAGGCTGTGACTGCCTGCTGCACCTCCTGCCAGTGTGTTTCCTGTCACCCTGGCCAAGCCGTTGACTTGCTGTTGCTGCTGCACCCCCGAGAGGGGCAGTGTGGCAGGGCTCTGCTGCAGCAAAGGCAGGGGAGGAGGGGTGCTGTGGAAGGAGAGGGAGGAGCTGCTTCTGCTGGGGCAGCCTGAGTGTGGATCCTGGAGGGGAGACAGAAAAGGGAATGGGGGTGAGCACTGGAGGCCTGAGTGTTGGGTAACAGCAGCTCAGCAGTCAGGTGCCAGAGCTGAGTGAAGTGACCCACCACGGGTGGGGAGTAGGAAGATGTTACATCTCCCATGTGCCTTGTTGGAAGTTGGCACATATATACCTGTTCTCTAGGGTTGCTGCTAGAATAACTCACCAGCCTTCTCTCCTCTGTTTCTTTGTCCTAGCCCAGTGTTTCTCAGCCTTTTAAGTAGCAAGTACCCCCTCAGTTCTGAACATTTTAATAAGTACTCCAACACTCAATTTTCCAGGGGATTTTATATTTACAGGCTAATGTGTGCTATATGTTGGAAGAAGGGCTATGTATATAAGGCTGTGATATGACAGATGTCTGATCTGGTGTGGACAGGACTGCCACCTTTTACACCGGGGGTGCACAACTCAAGTATGTACCTGGGCTAGAGGTGATGTTGCCCAAAGCTAGGAGGGCCGAACGCCAAATTATTACTGGGGAATTTACTGGGCACCAAATTTTTTGCCATGGTTTTGAGAGGAAAAGAGCGTGAGAGAGAGGGGAAAAGACGGCAAGAGAGAGAGAGTGTTGGCGTACCCACGTACCCCCTGCCTGTGTCTCGCATACCCCCAGGGGTACACGTACCACAAGTTGAGAAACTATGTCTTAGCCCATAGGCCCCTTTGCTATTTCAGCCTCAGGCTGTGCTCCTCATCATTGAACCTGCTAATAAAACCACTCAAGAGGAAGAAACCCTAATGTTTAGGACTGAAGCAAGAGGGGCTGTGGCCTTGATCATGGGCCAAAATAACAGACATCTGCCCCTGCAGCACTAGCAGTGATCACAGGATCATAGCGGGGAGTTTTAAAGACCCTGGATAAGTAGGGAATGCATGAGAGAGAGAAAGAAAAAAAGAGAGAGAGAGAGTCATCAAGTGGCTGAGAGGGAATTCTGCCCCTGCAGCAGCATGTCAGGGTGGGGGAGCTTTTAAGCCTTCCTCAGAGCCACTGGATTCTGGCTGCATCCAAGGCTGGGGATTTTGATTGGGGTGTGTCAGTGCTCCTGCTGGGACATAAAGCTGGAGGTTCCTGGCTAGAGGGTCTTGCCCCTCCACTCACAGTTACACCAATCACCATATTTAGGGTCAGGAAGGAATTTCAACCTATGGTCAGACTGGAATGAACTGTGGGGGTTTTGTCTTCTTCTGGAGCAGCGGGCATGGTTCTCTACCTGGGATCTCTTGAGTCTATACTAACAACTTTTTACAGCAGCAAGATTTTAGCTGCCATGGTTCCCCTGCTTTACCTGTGGCATTTTAGGGTGTTAGGTCTTGTGTTGTGTCAGAGTTGATGGTAGTTTTACTAAGAGGTTAGATCATGGTTTGTATGGGATGGTTTGGATAAAGCTGGTCCTGCCTCAGGCAGGGGGTTGGATTATATGACCTCTGGAGGTCCCTTCCAGCCCTACTTCTCTACGTTTCTGTTACCCACTGTCTTGCCTACCTTTTTACTTAGTAAGCATGTAGTGCACAACCTTTAAAGAGACAGCACTTAGCACAGTTTGGGCTGAGGCCTGTAGGCCCCCACAAACCACTACCTGTTTTCCTGCTTTCAGGGTGGCAGCGGTGGAAGGTGCTCCTCTGATTTAATCTATCAAAGCCCCTTCCCCCATTCTAGGTTCTTGGAGCGCACTGTACCTCGGAGGAGGTGGAGAGAGAGTTTTCAATCCCAAAGCTGTTCTTACAGGGAGGGCTCTTGCTGATGCTCAGGGAGTCATTGGTGCACACTGTAAAGGAGAGATGGGATGATGAAGCGACAGAGACAGGCTCAGTGTTATCAGGGCCAGTGGCCTGGTCCTGTGTGGGTTATGCACATCATGGCAGCCAAAAAATTCAATAAATTAGGAAGCCAGTTCTCCTCACTGCTCCCCCACCACTCTCCTCCCCCCACCCAAAAGGTGCTGCTGGTGGCAGCCTCTAATGAGGACACTATTCTGAAGTGACATAGAGGGTGTCCTCCCCATAGTCCCTTGATGCCTGAGGTGAGGCTGCTCTCTTACCAGTGGGAGGCAAGATGTACTGGGCCTGGCTGGCTGGGCCATTGCTGCTGGTCACCACTGGGAAGGGGACAGACAGCTGGACATTGAGGAGCTGCAGGCGCTCCTTCTTGGCTGTCAAGGTCATGATCTGCTCCTGCAACCGCTGGTTCTCTTTCTGCAAGGAGTGCAGAGCCTTGAGCATTTCCACAACTGCAGGAAGTGAAAACAGGAAGAAGGGCAGGATAAGGGCAGTGTGGAGGGGGCAGGGGACATGGTTAGTGCTGACTGCACACACAGCAGAATGGTCCTGGAGAGGAGGATCAGGCTGTGCCAGCCCCTCCCCAACTGCCCTCCTACTGTCCTTCCCACCTGCGCACAGATCAGTGCTTCTCTCCCTAAACCCCCCTACTCAGCTGGGCTAAGCCTGCAGCCTCCATGCCCCAACCACTTGCTCCCTCCCCTGCAGGCAGGGAAGGGCCCCAGCTCTTGTCATGACAGGCATGAAGCAGAAGCTGAGGACAGGTTCCTCTGGGTCCACATCCCTGTTTGGGAATCCCCCAGACAGTTCCCCTCCCTGCTCCCTACGTGGCTCACTGTTTACACCCGCTTCGCCATTGCCTTGCTTCTCCAGGAGCTGCTCAATGTTGGGGGTGGCCTGGGGCACATTCTCCAGCTGCCCGCTGCTGCTGCAGGACACGGTCTGGTCGAAGAGGGTAGGGAGGCTGCTGATAGGGGACCTGGGGAGCAGCCCAGGAGATGGGCTGTCAGACACTGGGCATTGATCCCCCATCCCTCTCTAGTCCACACTAAGAGGGGTTGTCTCCATCCCTTCCCCCCATCCCCTATGTCTCCCAGTCTCTGTCCCTCTTACCCCCACCCAGCTCCTTTTTCCCACACTGGAAAAGACAGTTCCCAGTCCTTCCCCCCAGATCCTCTGTACTGCAGCAGAAGGGTGGGTCTCTGCCCCTCCTCAGCTCCCCTCCAAACCTCTCAGCCACTTTCAGTGCTGGGCCACCTTCACTCCCCTCATCCCCCACCCCACCCCACCCCACCTTATGCTGGAGGAGGTATTTCTGCCCCTTCCCACTCCCTGCCCACTATCCTCTGCACCACACCAGAATGCAGTTGCCTCCATTCCCTCCCCACCAGGATTTTCTATGAGCCTGCAGACTTGGCTCGTGTTTCCTCCACCATGCACTCCTAGCTGCGGCAGCACCCCAGCCCCTGCAGCATCAGAAAAGGACAACTGAAAGGCACTCACATAGAGGAGAGGCTTTCCTGTGGGGAGGTCCCTCGACAGCCAAAACTGCAGTCTTCCAGATCAGGTTCTGGGAGAGGAAATAGAAAAAAAAACAGGCAAGGCATTGCAAAAGGGTCCAAGCCCTTTTCTCTGCCGCCTGCCAAGGCAGGGGTTACCTACCAGCTTGTGCCAAAGGGCTGCCTGCCAGTGCTGCAGCCTCCACTAGATGGCAGCCAGCATTGAGCAGTTCCTCTCCACTGTCATTATATAACAGCTCCTCCTGCTTCTCCATCTGCGCAGATGCAACAGCCGGGGTGTTTTATAGTCTGGGGAGGAGGGAATGGTGCGCAAAGGCAGCAGGGTCTGTGCATTATACCCTGAGGACTGCGGATTGGTAATGCCCCCTCTCCAAACAGGCATGAGCAAGAAGCAAGATTCTGAGACAGGGCTGGGCTCCAGCTGGCATTGACTGCACTGCTAAATCTGGGACAGCTGGTCATTTCTATGGTACTCGTGCCCCAGTCAGGATCAAGAGTTGCACTGTGGCAAGTGCTGTACAAACATGTAGCAAAAGACAACCTCTGCTCCAAACAGCTTACAGCTTAGGCCACAGGTCAGCAACCTATGGCTAACAGGCTGGATCTGGCCTGCAGAACCACTGGATCCAGCCCATGGAACTGGGGCATCAGCAGGTTTTTGCGACAGGGCAGTCTTGGTGATGGGGGCTTTGTCTGTGCTGTACTGTGCTGTAACCAGGAAGCTGGGAGCTTTCCCATGCTGAGCTGCAGCTGAGTGGCAGGGAGAAACAGTAGCACAAAAAAACAGCAGCATGGAGACACAGCGATAGCAATAGCCTTGGACACAAACTGGCCCATTCCAGCCCACCACAGGAAAACACTGCCAGCCACTGGCTTCAGCTCTCCCTGTGGCTCTGGTCTCTCTCCAACCATCCATTAACTCACAAGGGGCACACAATTTCTTTACACTTCAATGCGTCAGGGAGGTTGTTGCAGTCTGGCATTGAAATGTTTGAATCAGTACTCTGAGGTTCCCTCTCCAGCTCTGCAGCTGGTTTGCAATGTGGAAGTGTGTGCAACAGGGGGGATGACTTCCTTTATCCATACCAGGGGGACCAGACTTGCTTTGCAGGGCTTGGGAGCCTTAATTGCATGCAAAATGCCAGGAAAGATTCAGAGCCAAGAGGAGTTGCTGAAACACACTATGTGAAGAGTCACCCTGTGCCAAATTTTCTTAAGACTCCAAGCTCAGATTTCACAGGACCCAGAAGCCCCTCCCCATTTTTCCTTAAGGGACCTCAGTAATTGGCCAGATTCTCAACAGTGTTTCAACTCCCTTTGTGATGCTGAGGGCCAGATTTTTCAAAACATCTCAACCTCTGGCTGTGCTGAGCTCTCTGGCAAATCCGGGCCTATCTCTGGGAGTCAGATACATTGAAAAGTTCTAGGCTGTGTGTATGGCGGTGTTTCCCTGACCTGCAGAAAGCTTCCAGATTCCAAAGCAGAGCAGAGCGATTTGCCATTCACACTCTCTTCCCCACCCCCAGTGTCTGCCACTCAGCAAACACGCTTTCTCCAGCAGTCTGGTATGTGTCAGATGTTGTGACTAGAGACTGTGCCAGCTGGTCGATGTGCCCTCCCCTCCACTTCTCACAATAAGAGGCATTTCCTTCCATGCAAGAATTCAGGAAGTTTCCTGCAGGGAACACTGCAGGGCAGCGGAGGTGGTATGATTTACAGCGGGGCAGGCAATTATTTTGGGGAGAGGGCCGCTTCCTGAGTTTTGGCAAGCCATCGAGGGCCACATGACAGGCAGCCAGGGGCAGAAAAATAGTAATTTTCTAAACTTTTTAGGGGCCCCGTGGGCCAGATAGAATGGCCTGATGGGCCACATCCAGCCCGTGGGCCACATTTTGCCCACCCCTGATTTACAGGGTAATGCCCCAAGCAGGGCGTGAGTTACTGCCTATATCCTGCACTGCTGAGAAGTCAGAAATACAGCTGCTGTTGAGTCCAAGTAGGCTCCAGCTCAGTGGTATTTCAGCTGAGAAGCTCATAGTACATATAGGATGGAAGAAGTCCTTCCCCTCTATCCAGACAGGAATGTCTTGCAATTAGCCAAATTCAACTCTCTCCTTCTGTTCAGGGTAGCTACTTTTAGGAGGTCCCTCTACAGCACCTTGAGATCCCTGAGCTATCAGAGGGAGCACTTTGCAAAGCTGCAGGAATGACAAGGAGATTTAGGGAGAGCTGCCAGAGAAGGCTGACAGGTCAAGCCCATCCCCAGGTGACAAAGCATTGAAGAGGCAGGATGGTGCAGTGGTTAGGGTGCTAACTTAGGACTTGAAAGACTGTAGCGTTTAAGTCTTTGTTCCACTGAAAACTTCCTGTGTGAACTTGCCTTATTTAGCTTGCCTCAGTTTCTAATAACACAACTTTCTTGCTGCACAGGAGAAATGCTGTGGTGATGTGGACGTTTAGAAACCTAACCCAGAGGGTGGAGCTGCTCTAAGATGGAGCCTTTAGACTCCTGTATCTGCAGGAAGCATGTGCTGCAACTTACCAGATCTTGACTGAGCAACACCAGAAGTTGAAATTAGAGGTCAGATTTTAGAGAGAATTCAGTCCATTGGATACTCCTGAAAGTTTAGTTGTAAGCAATGAGTGTGCTGTCAGCAGTGGAGCTGGTATAGAGTCCAGGTCTCCCATGTCCCAGTGCAGCATCTGAACCACAAGACTGTCCCCACAAAGCTAATCTTCACTTTCACTTCCTATCCCCATACTAGAGTGGATGTGTGCCTTACATATCTTTTCCTCTCTCCACCCACAGGACATTTACAGGATGTATCTTTTTCTAAAACTTTTCTTCCTTATCAACTCTAGACAGCCAAATGATATGAGTACGGGCTGTTGTATTCAATTCTGGACACTGTCAATTATACCATTACACTCAGGTAGATGGAAACAGCTACAAACATACATGGACATGAGCATCAAAACTGCATGCCATACACAGTTATATGTCCTCTCCATGGGCACATGCGTCTGGCCCAATACACGAGGAAGCATGCACATCCTCACATGCACCACATTCAGCCATGCACTCTTGCATAAACCACTGTGCTTTGCACACGAGGGGCTGACTTTCAAAACAAGCTCAGGACCAGATTTTCAGGGACCTTAATTGCAATGGCAGCCGGGTGGCCTGGCTAAATTCTCCCCAAGTGTTCAGCACCCAACATGCTGGGCTCCTGAAAGTTCTGATCTAGAAGGGCAAGAAATTGTCATAACAAAGGCAAAGCAGCTGGAAATTGCGGGGCATGTTGGGGTGGGGGGTGTTCTTCTTTGCATTGTGCTACAAACTAAGGAACAAGGCCCATTTGACTGGGGAAATGTATATAAATATTTGAAGTTTCCCGCTCATTAACAGGAAGTTTTCCAAGGAAAACAAGCCTGTTTGGGAGAAGAAAAAAGGAGGAAAAAAAAAAGAGACTGTTCTGAGTAGAAGGTCTGGAATTTCAGGGCTGGAATGTACATATTTTCAATATGAAAATAGCATATTTTGTTGCATTTCATGACAAAGCCAGAGCTGAAGGGATACAAAACCATCCAATGAAAAACAAAGAGAAGATTTTTTAGTGGGCTGGAGGGACCAATGGTGTGAGTCAGTATGGCACTTCTTATATTCTTACAGGGCAAGGTACCACCTGGTAAAATTGTCACTGGCAGTTGAAACAATGAAATATGCTTGAATAAAAACATTCAGCAATGTTCACTAGTTTTGTGCAGCTCTAGTGCAGAGAACAAGGCACTGTTTTTCTGCAAATGTTCAAGGTAAAAGGCATTTTTGCCTGGGGCTAGCACAAGTACAAAGGCATGCAGGGTCTGCCTGCACTGTCCCTGTTGCTCTGGGAAGTACTGCTTTTGGGCATGTACTACATGCCTATGTCCAGAAGTCAAGCTGCCCTTAGCTGCTCTGAACCACATCAGAGACAGGGATTGACAGCAACTACCTGGGACACCCCTGGAGTGGATCTTCTGGAGTTGGGATACAGGGGCAGGATCTGTGCTCAACAGTAGCCCCACTCAGGACAGATGGGGACAGGTGTAGATGTGCCACCAGTCTGCCATGGATGAACCAGCAGGGTTGCTCTTGCCACAGGAATCCTCTACCCCCAGGACCTGCCAGCATCTCAGGCAAAGGCTCTTCTAATACTCATACAGCCCCTTCTGACAGCATAAGCTACAAAAGCCATTATTCTACACTGCTCAGGTTTCCCAGCACATGCCCTCTTGCCTCAAGCCCTTGGGATGGGAGCAAGCAAGGAGTGGGGAAAAGGTTCAAACAGCAGATGCAGTTGTCTCGACTCTTCCAGGGAGACCCTCTCCAAGGTCCAAACTCACATACCTTCCGATTCACGTACCTGCCCGGCTGCTTTCAGACTGGTTCAGGAGAGGGTTGATAGATAGCCCTGAGGTGAGGGGGCTGCCAAAAATGTGCGAGGAGGGGAGGCTGAAAGTGGATCCTGCCAAAGAGAACACCTGCATAGGGGAAATGAAGGAGGGAGAGAGACTCCGTTAAACAGCACAGGGAGACCAACCGTACATTCCTGTGCTGCCTCCAAGTTCCTAGAGCTGTTCTCCCTTTGGCAACACTTGCCTCACACCTAGTTCCCAGCATATGGTCACACTTTATCCATCTTTGGTGCTTATATGCCCCACCCAGGGCCATAGTGTCTGAGCACTTTCTGCAGTTGTCACATCCATGCTGAAGAATTAAGGCATGGTTGTAGCAGGTGGTAACAACCCCATGCAAGCTTCATTTACTAGTATAGGTAACAACAGTGGTGAAGATGCAGTGACGTGGGCTTCAGCACATACTACAGTACAAACCGTCCAGGGAGCCTGTATGTGTTACTTTAGCTGACAGCATGTGTTACTGCATTTTCATCAATACTGTTACACTTTTTTAATCCTCAGGGAGGGCAGTGCTCCTATCCATGCACAGGTAGGGGCTGAGAGACAGAGAAGCTAAGAGCCTGATTTTTAAGCATATGTAGGCTGTCATGTCCAGAGAAATCAAGCAACTTGGCCAAGGGTACACAAGAGGCAAGAGCAAGGAATTCAACCTGTGGATTTTGAGTCCCAAGATAGGGTACCAACCACAGGACTCTTCTAATCACAGACAGGGAAGGAAGGAGGAGGATCACTATCAGCAGCACTCCATGGAACAGAATTCCCACATCTGCTCATGTCCAAAATCAAGTGACCTGACCAAGATTACACAAGTAGCCTGTGGCAGATCAAGTAGTCTAGAGGTCCTGAGTCCACAGCTGTCCTGTCTGACCACAGGTGGTCAACAGAAGGAGAAGGAGTGTCATCAGCAGCACTCTGCTGAATCACCAGAATCAGAAAGACAGCTGGGGCCTTTGGGGCCATTCATGGAGATGGGGTGCAGGAAGTGAGGTCTCCCTCATGTTCAGGAGTCATGTGGCAACCTCTCTCCCCTCTGGAGGAAGGGCCACATATCACCCTCTTCAACACTGCTCCTAACTGCAAGGCCACCAGTGCCTCCCAGGCTTGCATTACATTGCCAGGCTATGGGGCCAACCCAAACTCTAACTCTTGCTGTGTGTTCCAGTCCCAGCGCCCTTACCTGGGTGGTGGAGACAGAGGAAGAGGAGGAGGCCGGGATGGTACTGGCAAAGGGAGAGCGGTTGAGCTGTGGGAGAGATGAGGTGCCTTGGTGTGCCAGGAGGCTGGAGGAGAGTGGGGTGCTGCATACAGCTCGGAGCACCCCACCCCCATGAGAAATGGGGTCCTTGTTACTGGTGTAGATCCCTGCATGGAAGAGAGGATAACATATTGGAGAGCTCACTGCTGGGCAGTCAGCACTGAAAGATCAGAAGATCACTTTGTTTGCCCTCCCATATAACACAGGCCTTAGGATTTCACTCATTGCCCCTGTATCAAGCCCTGCAACATTCATTGGACTAAAGCAGTGGGGGTCAACCTGTTTAGCAGATCTGCCAAAAATTAGCCCTGCACTCTCCCCAAATGCCACTCTGATCCCTTTTCCCCACTCAATCTGCTGCTCTGCTTTTTGTCTCTGCCCTATCTTCCACTGTGCTGCTCCCCTTATCTGCCCTGTGCCACACAGAGCCACTTGTGTCACTCATGCTGCAGGTTGGCCCCCCCTGACTAAGGCATCTTCCAGAGATGCCAGGTTTGTAGGCGCAGCTACAGCAAGCTACACTGGCATGACGTGGTCTGTATATTCCAGAGCTGCCCTGGAGTGGGCGACAGCTGCACTACAGTTGGGGGATATGTTTTGGAGGGCTTTTTCTCTAATTGCTAGTATGTGCTGTTGAATCTCCTTCAGAGTACAAACATCAGTCCCAAATTCCCTTAATGGTACAGATGGGCTCTAGGATACTGGGTAAGATGATTAAGAGATCCAGAGAAATGGCTGGAGGATGTTGCAATGCCAGAGCCACTGCCACTGCCAGGTCTTCCTTAGCTTACACCTATGAGGTGACTGTCCAGGTGGGACACCTCACTGTTGAGACTTCCACCCGGGTCCTGGTTTGGTGCTGTGGAGACTGTGGCTTGCAGGCTCCTTTCAGTGACATCCAGGTTGGGTGGCATCTGTAATGTGAGCCATAACTTGCAGGCAAAAAGAGCAA
>NW_017728973.1:6859779-6861779 GCF_001723915.1 Gavialis gangeticus
CAGGTCTTCCTTAGCTTACACCTATGAGGTGACTGTCCAGGTGGGACACCTCACTGTTGAGACTTCCACCCGGGTCCTGGTTTGGTGCTGTGGAGACTGTGGCTTGCAGGCTCCTTTCAGTGACATCCAGGTTGGGTGGCATCTGTAATGTGAGCCATAACTTGCAGGCAAAAAGAGCAACAGGAGGAAGTGGCAAGGCTCCAAAGCATCCTCCACCATGAGGAGTTCATCGATTTGATAGTGGAGGAGACCTCTAGGACTGTGGAAGAAGAACTGAGGCAGCACTAGAGAAGGAAGGGGACATGGACTCCCAGGAATGTGGAAGCTGGAAGCTTGTGACCTCTGGCAGCAAACACAAGTCTTCAACTCCAGCTGCAGTGGTTTGCCTGGAGAACAGATAGGAAGCTCTAGCAACAGAGGAGGAGGAGCAGGAGCAGGAGCAGGAGCATGTTCTGTTGGTGGAAGAGGCCAAGCCAGGCATCCCTAAGGTTGGGACGATTGAGACCACTGCCACTAAGAGGAAGCGATGGGTGGTGGTAGTTGGAGACTCCCCTCTGTGGGGTATGAAGGCATCCATCCGGTGCCTTAACCTGTTGTTTCGGGAGGTCTGCTGCTTGCCCGAAACCCAGACCCAAGATGTCACAGAAGGATTACTGAGAGTCATCTGGCTCTCTGATTACTACCCCACGCTGCTCATCCATGTGAGCATCAATGAAACTTCCAGGGGTGACCCTGAGCAGATCAAATGTGACTACACGACTCTGGGTGCAAGGGTGAAGGGAACAGGGGCTCAGGTTGTGTTCTCTTCAATGTTTCTGGTCAAGGGGAAGGACCCAGGCAGGAGCAGACACATTCTGCAGATCAATGCATGGTTGCACAGGTGGTGTCACCTGCAGGGCTTTGGCTTCTGTGACCATGGGATGTTGTTCCAAGAAGAAGGATTGCTAGGAAGACATGAATCCACCTGACAAAGAAAGGGAAGAGCATCTTCAAGACAGGCTCACTAACCTAGCAAGGTGGGCTTTAAACAAGGTTTGCTGGGGGATATAGACCAAAGCCCTGAGATAAGTGGATAAGTGGGTGACCTGGAGGGAGTACAAGCAGGAAAGGACAACAGGGGAGCCCTTCTCATTCTCCTCAGAAAGTAGGGCAATTGGCTAATTACCTCAGGTGCCTGTACATGAATGCACAGAGCCTGGAAAACAAGCAGGAAGAACTGGAAGTCCTTGCACAGTCACAAAACTATGATATAATTGCAATAATAAAGACACGGTAGGATAGCTCACATGACTAGAGCACTGTCATGGATGGTGTAACAGAGCACAAGCTGTGTTCTGTTACTCACAGGGGCAGGGGAGCAGTAGAGCAGCCTGTAGGTGGCTGCACTCCCAATCAGGCACAACTGCCTAATTGGGAACAGGGGCCAGCTGCTGCTGATAAAAGCAGGCCTTGAGCTAGCAGCAAAGGGGAGAACGTTCTAGGTAAAAGGGAGGCGCACACCCAATGGCAGGGAGGGGCCATCCCCAGGGAGGATGATACTGCAGTTGCTCGGGGCTGCAGGGGGGGCAGTCAGGAAGGCCAAGGCGGAGCTGGAACTGGGACTAGCTTCCTGGATCAAGGACAACAAGAAGTCCTTTTTTAAATACATAGGGGGCAAAAAGAAGGTACCGGGTAACGTGGGGTCCCTGCAAGACACACTAGGAAATTTGGTCGTCACACCGGATGACAAAGCTAACCTATTTAATGACTTCTTTGCTTCCATTTTCCTGAGCAGGGACCGGATCAGCGCCCCCACTGGGCCCCCCTCAGGCCCCAGGGGAGGCGCACCCAGGCCAAGGGTCAGGGAGGATCTAGTCAGGGAACTTCTGGACGGACTGGATGTATTTACATCAGCTGGTCCGGATGATCTCCACCCCAGAGTGGTGAGGGAATTAGCTGAGGTCATTGAGGGACCCCTGGCATGGCTTTACATGCACTCGTGGTGCTCTGGTGTGGTGCCA
>NW_017728973.1:6866779-6879214 GCF_001723915.1 Gavialis gangeticus
AGGATCTGGAACCAACTTCTAAGCAAAGTAGTGCTGGCTCCTACCCTGGGTGCCTTTAAGACAAGGCTAGACTATCACCTTGCTTGGGTCGTTTGACCCCAGTACTCTTTCCTGCCATGGCAGGGGGTCGGACTTGATGATCTGCTCAGGTCCCTTCCAACCCTACCTACTATGAAACTATGAAACCTGGCCGGAGCTGCTGCTCATATCTTGGAGGTACAGGGCAGGAACTATGGGGATAGCAGGAGGTTCCTGGTCCTGAGGCATCAACTAAAACTATACCCTGCTGGGGCTGGATGGTGTGGTGGGACTGCCGGTGGTGGGGCAGTCTCCAGGAAATGCCACACCTGTGCCTAGTGAAGGGTGAGTATGGGGTGCTAGAAAGCCTTAGCCCCCTGCTGCCTTGTGGGTTATCCCATGGAGGAGAAAGGCTAGGCGAGCACACCCCAAAGACAAAGCAAGGGCCCAGGCTTACAGTGAGGCTTGAGGCAGGACCCAGGTTGTGTGAAGGGACCTGAGGCAGAGCCCAGGCTCAAAGCAAGTCCTGAGATGTATGAAGGAGCTGGGTGTGAGGCTCCAGGGAGGTGGGGCCCCAAGACCATGAAGGAGCTGGGTGTGAAGCTCCTGGGGCAAGAGGATTGTGGTCCAATGTCAGCCAGGAGATGAGGGGACCAAGAGGGCCCCAAGCCAGGCAGGGAGCCCAAGGAAAGGGAGGGGCTGGAAGCCCTGAGTAAATGAGATTGAGAGTCCAGTGTGAGGGCACAGGGATTGAGAGCCCGCTGTGGGGGCATGGGAGTGAGAGTCCCAATGTAAAGCACTGGAGTGCGAGTCCTAGTGTGAGGACACTGGATTATAGGCCGGGTGTTAGGCTATGTATGCTAAGGCTGGGTGTTAGGCCATGGATGCCATCTGTGAGGCATGGGACATGGTATAAGGGTAGGTTTGGAGCTGTGTATAGGTCTTTGGCATCAGGGCAAGTAAATGGGCAGCCTCCCACCTTTTTATCAACTTTATTTTGTTTTCATCGAAGGCATGGCAGGTGAGGTAGGCGGCCAGTTAGCCCTGAAACAAGTGAGCGGGCCAACGATCAGACCAGCCCCGGGATGCCCACTTATTATAGATGGGTACAAACTGTTTAAGAAGGACAGGTGGGGACAAGAGGAGGAGGAGAAGGAGTTGCTTTTTATGTAAAAGAGCTGCATAACTGCTCAGAGATCCAGTACGAAACTGGAGACAAGCCTGGTGAAAGTCTTTGGGTTAGGGGTAGAGGGGAGAAAAACAAGGGTGATACCAAGGTGGATGTCTGGTTTAAACCACCAGACCAGGCGGAAGTGGTGGATAATGCTTTCTTCAAACAGTCAACAGGAGTTTCCCGATCACAGGCCTTGGTTCTCATGGGGGACTTCAATCACCCTGACATCTGCTGGGAGGGCAATCCAGCAGTGCGCAGGCAATCCAGGAAGGTTTTGGAGAGTACTGAGGACAACTTCCTGGTGCAAGTGGTGGAGTGGCCCACAAGGGGCTGCGCTCCTTTTGACCTGCTGCTCACAAACAGGGAAGAATTGGTGGGGAACATAGTAATGGATGGCAACTTGGGCAGCAGTGACCACGGGATGATTGAGTTCAGGATCCTGAGGAAAGGAAGGACAGCAGCAGAGTAAGGACCGTGAAGAGTAAGGGCTTCACCAAAGGAGACTTTGTCACACTTCGGGAACTCATAAGCAGGGAACTCCCCTTGGAAGTCAGCGTGAGGGAGAGAGGAGTCCAGCAGAGCTGGCTATATTTTAAAGAAACCTTACTGAAGGTACAGGAACAAACCATCCCGATGTACAGGAAGACTAGAAAGTATGGCAGAAGACCAGCTTGGCTTAGCAGGAAACTTTTCCATGAGTTAAAACACAAAAAGGAAGCTTATAAGAAGTTGAAACTTGGACAAATGATTAGCGAGGTGTATAAGAGTATTGCTCGGACATGCAGGGATGAAACCAGGAAAGTCAAAGCACAATTGGAGCAGTGGATGTGATATACCTTGATTTTAGCAAGGTTTTTGATACTGTCTTCCACAATGTTATCGCCAGCAAGCTAAGGAAGTCCAGGTTGGATGAATGGACTGTAAGGTGGCTAAAAAACTGGCTGGATTGTCAGGCTCAAGGGGTAGTGATCAATGGCTCAATGTGTAGCTGGTGGCCAGTATCAAGTGGAGTGCCTCAGGGATCGGTCCTCAGGCCAGTTTTTTGTTCAATACCTTCACTAATCATCTGGAATATGGGGTGGAGGGCCCCCTCAGAAAATCTGCAGATAACACCAAGCTGTGGGAAGTAGTAGATATGTGGGAGGGTAGGGCTAGGATTCAGAGAAACCTCGACAAATTGAAGGATTGGGCCAAAACAAATCTCATGAGGTTCAATAAGGACAAGTGCAAAGTCCTGCAGTTAGGATGGAACAATCCCATGCACCAGTACAGGCTGAGGACTGACTGGCTAAGCAGCAGCTCTGAAGAAAAGGACCTGGGGGTTACAGTGGACAGTAAGCTGAGGATGAGCCTACAGTGTGCCATTGTTGCCAAGAAGGCCAATGCCATACTGGGATCCATTAGTAGCAGCACTGCCAGCAGATTCAGGGAAGCAATTATTTCTCTATTCGGCACTGATGAAGCCACATCTGGAGTACTGTATCCAGTTTTGGGCCCCACACTACAGAAAGGATATGGACAAACTGGAGAGTCCAGTGGAGGATAACATAAATGGTGAAGGGCACATGACTTCTGGGGAGAGGCTGAGGGAACTAGACTTATTGAGTCTGGAGAAGAGAAAATTGAGGGGGGATTTAATAGCAGCCTTCAACTACCTGAAGAGGGGTTAGAAAGAGGATGAAGCTAGACTGTTCTCTGTGCTGGTAAATGACAGAACAAGCAGCAATGGCCTCATGTTGCAGCAAGGGAAGTTTACGTTAGATATTAGGAACAATTTTCTCCTTAGGAGGACAGTAAAACACTAGAACACGTCACCCAGAGCCATTGTGGAATCTCTATCCTTGGAAGTTTTTAAGACCTGGCCAGACAAAGCCTTGGTTGGGATGATATACAGTAGACCCCCGATGTACGCTATTCCAATTTGTGTGTGTCTCGCATTTACACAATTTTTTTATTAGGGTCTGGACTGGAACATGTCCCTTGAGATGCACGTCACTCACGTATATATGCAAACGCCTCACAAGATTTGCAGGCAGAATCAAGCAGAGCTGTGCTGCCATTGTGGTAGCAGCATCTCAAGATGCATACATGAGATGTTAGACATGCTTCCTAAAGGCGATTCTGCCAAGAAGAGGGGAAAAAAAGCTATGACTAAGGTATTTCTGGGGTACACTATTCTATTATTTCCTATGGGGAAAGTTACATGAAATTCCCCCGGAATGCAGTACTCATGTAAATTGGGGGTCTACTGTAGTTGGGAATGGTCCTGCTTTGAGCAGGGGGTTGGACCCCATGAGGTCCCTTCCAACCCTAATTTTCTTTGATTTCTGTGTTGGAAATCAAAAAATGGTCTTTCTGATGCTTGGACAAGGACCCTTTGTATTCCAGATCAAGTGGGGGAAATTGACTCCACAAAGCAGCCTTTTCCAATGGTTCACACTCTGTTTTGCACTGGAGCCTGAAGTCTGAGTATCTGCAGACTTTGCATGTCTCCAGTGTAAGGATCTCATCTTGCCCTGATTCTTTCAAAGGGCACTGAGTGATCAGTCACATCTTCAACCAATTCCGCTGGATCTGGGACAGCTCAGCTCTTCTGAAATAGCAGGCCTGAAATGTCTCTACCTCAGCTTTCCAAAAATTGAAACACCATAACAAAAAGAAAAAAAGAGTGGCTACGTGAAAAACTGTGACCCAAGTGTGCCCATCCCGCTGGGCGCGGAGTGCCCCCAGCCGAGGCCTGGAATGTTGAACATCACATCAGAGGCATTTCACATCTCCCCGGGAGGAGCCGATGAGTCCAAAAATGGAAGGGAGGGAAAAAACTTTTGGCTGATACTGCATGGTCACATATGGTTTGCTTTGGTATTTTGGGACCCTGCGTGTAATGAACAAAGGAGCCCTTTCAGGCTTGGGAACCCAGAACAGGAGGGAGACTTTTCTCTGAGGAGGTCAAAGCTTTCTGCTGCCTCACAACACTCCTATTATGTATCCAGACAAGGAAACTGAGGCACAGAGCAGAGAAGCAACTTGTGGTGAAGGAAGAACAGCAGAGGATGGATCTGTCTGGACAGGCCCAGCATAAAGACTCTGGACCATAACTGCAGGACACTGGGCAAGACAGATGTAGGGGCTGCAACAACAAGGCTGCTTTTCCTTTCTTATGCCTGGAGGCACAGATCAGTGGAGGGGAACCCCGGAGTCCTATGCACTGCTGCTATTTCTAACCACTCAACCACATGCCCTCAAAAGTGAGCCAGCCTGCTCTGCAGCTGATCCCTAGGCAGCAAGCTGCTGTGAGATCAAGAGGAAGGAAAGGTGAGGAACTGACAGCGGAGGGAGAGGCCCCTGTCTGATTTCCCCAGCCACTCAGGCATGCAGCAGCGCCTAAGGCCCAGATTCTCCCCAGTCCCTGCCAACATCCTCTTGGAGGAGGAGGGTGGGAGAACAAGCACGTTGGAGAAGGGAACCTGGCAGCCATTCTCCCCTCTTTGAAATGTGTCTTTGTTGTTCCAAAGGGAGGAGAAAAATATGGCCCCACGGTTACGCCGGCATGCCTGTGGAAGCTGCTGATTCCTAGCCACCTCTCCACCCCCCCAACTCCAGCACAGATCTAACGGGCCACAGCTCCCAGACACTTTGCAATCAAATTATACCCCCACCCTCTAATTTGACCTAAATAGGAGCATCTGCAAACAACCCACAATAGACTCATGACAAGCTCTGCTGCCAGAACAGTGTCAAACCCCAGCAGTATAGCGCCAGGCTCCTCCTCCTGCCTTTTTGCCTTAACTCTTTCCTGCCAAGCTATGGCACCTCTGCTCTTCACTCTGGCAGGCAGGGTTGTTTAGCTGGGAAGGATGACTTGGGCCTCGCTGACCCAAAACAGTGGAACCTCTTGACCTCAACCAGCATAATTAAAGGGGCACAACCCACTCCTCGGGAAGTACTGGGCTGTATTTGCAACAAGGGAGATTTAGGCTGAATATTAGGAAGAACTTCCTCCCTATCAGGGTGGTTAAGCACTGGACAGATTCCCCAGGGTGGCTGGGGAGTCTCTGCCGTTGGACATTCTTAAGTGCAGGTCAGACAAACACTTGTCTGGGATAGTCTAGACGGGGATTATCCTGCTTTGGGCACGGGGTTGGATGTGACGGCCTCTTGAGGTCCCTTTCAGCTTTGTTTTTCTGTGGACATAGTTATATTGGTATGAAGGTATTTCTGCCAGCATTATCCCCAAAAACGAAGAAAAAAACAGCTGTATTACTACCAGACCCTATCAACTGGCAAAACCAAATCCTACCCCAAACCAAATGGATACAGTGGTATTAAAAACCATCTCAGATCAGGGCTCAGTTTCTGGCCCAGAGCATAAGCAGGACAGGTATTCACTGATTAATAACTGGCTTGCTTTTAAAAAGTGAGATAAAATTAGAACTATTTTTCGGCATTCCCCATATGGGGCCCAGATTTCGGCACCCTCTGGTTTTGACTGTGCAAATCCACGCCCTCCTCTCCTGAACCAGCCTGGTTGCTCCTTTGTTTGTGAGCTAGGATCAGGTTAAGTTTTATGGCACCTGTGCAAACAGTGGGTAAAATGCCCACTTGGGATGGATTTACAGCACAGCTCCCAAGACAGAAAACCTGCCCTGGACCTTGGAATGGATTCTAGGGCATGGACAGGATGGCCAGAATGGTGGGAAGAGACCCAAAGTAGTTTCAAGGCATAGCATGCCAAAAGGAGAAAAACCTGGAACTGCGACAGGTTAGCCAAGTGCCATGGTAAGGAAGGGGCTCATTTGTTTTGTGCCATGGACAGACAAGACCAAGAGGTGGGATCCTGTGGGGAACATACCTGAACCCAGCAGCGGGGACTCCAGGCTAAGACTGGGCAGGCTCCCCGTGTGGCTGAAGGAGCGGGATGAGTTGCCAATGCTGGTGCTGACCAGGGAGCCCCCAGAGAAGGGGGAGGCAGAGGTAGCAGTGGACCCAGCCAGCTGGGCCCCCAGGACCTCCTTGCTCTTGCCGCCTTTTGGCCGACCAGGCCCATGCTTGTTTTTCTTGCTGGCCTTGTGCTTCTTCTCCTTCAGCACCTCCCCATCCTCGATGCTGAGGGACGGCATGCGCTTGTGGCTGCTGCCGCCACCATTGCCACTGCTGCCGCCACCTCCTGAGGGGCCACTGACTGGATTCGAGGCCTTGTAGTCCACAGGGGAGGTGTCCCGGCCCCTCTGCTGGCTCACAGCTGAGGTGGAGAAACGCATGATGGAGCCAAAGCCAGAGAAGATCACCTTCTGCTCGAAGACGTCCCCCTTCTGCCCTTCATAGAGTGGGGAGCAGTGGGAAGAGGAGGAGGAGGAGACAGGCTTCCGGTACTTTTCCTCCTCCTGCTCTAGCTTAGGGAATGTCACAAAGTCCTGGGAGCACTGCAAAGAGCTGCATGAAGTGCCTAGGGAGAGCAGAGAGGAAAGAGGTGGTGGGACTCACCATAGCAGCAATTCAGCCCCTCAGGGCAGCCGCAGCAAGGGTAGAAAAATATATGGTCATCCCACTGGTCCTGGGAAGAATCTGGCTAGGTTAAAGTTGGACGCAGACCCCATAAAACTCCAATCTGAAGCTCAGAAGACTGCAGATGCTGGGTTTTAGTTCAGGTCCATCCCCAGGGCTGCCAAAAGCTTAAGGCTCAGACACACAGACCAAAGAAGGGAGGGCAGGTGCTGCACATGCTGCTTCTGAGCAGTATCCTTTCCCCTCCACCCGTTATTCTGATACAGCATCCTCCTTTCCTTGTAGTGCGGACAGGAGAGGGACTCCAACCCACATCTGGACCTGCTTATCCCCTCCCACATGGAGTTAATCCCAGTAAGACTTTGTCTTTCCCTGGTGAGACCAAACGGGCTTATATAAAGAGTAATGAAACTTCCTGACCTCCCCAGGAGGTGGTTCACTAGTGTTACAGAGAGTGGAGAAACTAAGGAACTGGGAGAAATAAAGCCACTTCACCAAAGTAATGCCGTGAATCAGAAGCAAAGCTGCAAATTGAAGCCCAGCATCCTGACTCCCTGCTGCTGGCTAAAGTTGAGACCCTTTATTTTCTAAGGTGATATATTTTAGAAGGGTGCCTGCAACGGCAGGAGCAGCTAGGACATTTGTACTAAGAAAGCATCAGCAGCCAATGCTTGGGAATTTAATAAGTAGGTCTGAATTCCTTCATGGCTGCAATCTGTTCCACCCACCCCACTGGAGGGACAGGTCTGGTTCCAGTCAGCCCCACAAAGGGGACTTCATAGGGTCAGACTCCTTCACTGAAGTCAATGAAGTTTTGCAGAGGGCCAACAACTCCATGAGTTTATGCTTCTCTCCACACAGTTTATCTGTCAGATGGGAGACACTTCCCAGCACTTTGTCTTGGGAGCTATTCTTGCTCCTTTTGCTAGTGTCATGCAAAATTTTCTCACTTTTCTCCTCCCTCCCTTGGTCTCCCCTCCCTTCTCTTCTCCCTGCCATCCATCCATTACCTGCAGGCTGGAACGTCCCGCTGGAGGTGGCCGAGCTGAAGCCAGTTGAGCTTTTTCCGCTTCCCGTCTTCTTCCCCTTGTGGCTGGTGCCATGGCTTGAGGATTTCTTGCCTTTCACCTCTGATCTGCTGCCCTCAGAGCTCTCCTTATTACCCTCATGGTGGCTGGTGGAGCTCTGGAAAGGGCATAAGCAAAGGGTAGTGCAATCAGTCCCAATATGTATGTATCAGCTCACTCTTGATTGATTTTCCACTTAAGACAAATAATTCTAATGAAGGGATGGTCCTGGTATAACCCAGGGCCAAGTTATTCTCCTCCTACATGCCCTCAACACATTCAACAGAGGGGAAAAGAAACATTTTTATATGCCAGCTGTTTTGGGGGCACTGGACTTGAGACCCCTAGGCTCTCCATAGTTTCAGCTCCCATTGACTTCAACTGGGTGATGTCTAGCTAAGCATCAGTCTGCCTCGCATGCTGATCAGGACTGTCTCATTGTATCCATGTGCTCCCTGGATGTATTCACCTGTGCTCCCTGGATGTATTCACAGGTGAATACATCCAGGAAGCACAGAGATACAATGAGACAGTCCTGATCAGTATGCAAGGCAGACTCTGACGCTTAGCTGGATATCACCCAGGTTCCCTTCCGACTCAGAAAGTCCTTCTGATGTGTAAATAGGCTCTGGGATATCATAAACTTTGGGGAGTAGAGTAAGGGTTTAGGGATGTTCAGAATATCCTCAGGCCATTTAGCTCCAGAGGCCTAACTGGACACTTGAGCACCCTGGATGGCACTGGCACATGAGGCAGTGTTGGTGGTTGCGCTGATGGTGATGGTGGCCAAGCTGACAGCATAGCTGCTGCTATTTTTGCACCCCTACTGGGGTCAGCGACTGGGGCCAGTGCCCCAGTTTCCCCTTCATTGCTAAGCCACTGACAATTATTTTGCATAGATTTAATCTCCAGACACTGACAACATTTTCATAGCTTTCATAGACATTAGGGCTGGAAGGGACCTAGAAGATCACTGAGTCCAGCCCCCCGCCTGAAGGGCAGAAAGTCAGCTGGGGTCATAGGATCCCAGCAAGATAAGCATCCAATTTACTCCTGAAGGTGTTCACTTGACCCACATGTGCAAAGTCACAGATGTTAGAGATGGAAAAGACCTCCAGGGACATATGCCCTTCCCCTAACACAGGGCTGCTCCATACAGCCTGTTTTCTAATGCTCAGTCCAAGCTGCTGTTTAAAAGGACTAAACATTGAACTGTCCACTGCTTTTCTTGAGAAACCCTTCTTTCCATTGTCTGCCAGCCCCCACCGTGGGGAAGCTTGTTCCCTTTTCTTAAGATCACCCC
Organism: Gavialis gangeticus; assembly: GCF_001723915.1. NCBI lineage: Eukaryota > Metazoa > Chordata > Crocodylia > Gavialidae > Gavialis > Gavialis gangeticus. Next base: position 6,875,847 of record NW_017728973.1, read on the forward strand.
CTCATTCTTAAGATCACCCCCTCATTCTAGTTCTGCTCCCTATTTAGCTTGCCTTTGTTTTCTGGTCTCTATATGCTTCCAATGCTGGGAGACATACATGCTCTCTTAGCTGAGCTACATGGATTTAGGCTACTTTTTCTTCATAGAGGACTAATAATTCCAAAAGGATTTGATCGCTTCTTTTATGAACCTTTGGAAATTCCAGTCCTTGGGGCTTTCTTTTCAAAAGCACCAAACAGGGCCCCTCCAATTCAGGTGAACAGATTCAGCAAGTGACCAGTGTGTCAGAATCAGGCCATGAGCTCTTGCAAGTCTCTCCAGTCCCTTAGTCATTTTCCTTTGGTTCTACTCAGAGATATCAATATCTTTTTTGCTAAAATGCATGGAAGATAATATTCCATGTGAAGTCATGCCTACTCAAAGAGTATTAATCCCCTGCTTTCTGAAGTGATATTTCTATGTAAGACACCCCATGCTGCTTACAAGTGTTGAATTTATTAGTACAACTCCATTTGTGCCCCCATTATACTTTGTCGCTACTCTTCAGTGCCATGCCACATGCCATTGTCTCCAGGAGCACCAGGGTACCTAACCAAGAAGGGTACCTAGATCCTCCCATGAAATCTATTGAAGTAAATGGTTGACCAAATGCAATTATTGGCGCAGTATTTTGCACAGTGCAGTTACAGATGCTACAGAAAGCACCTCAGGAAATGGAGAAGCCTACATATCCACCTACATGGATCAAAACTGACCAAATATGCCTGGAGCTTGGAAATCCAGTGGGCTGTCCAAGAGGGAATGGGGATACATGGGGACCGGGAAGCCCTCAGGGCACCTGTGCTGGGACAAAGAATTCTTTTGCCAGTTCAAAATTAGCCCAGAAAAGATCAAAAATCACTACCTGCAAGATGCTACTTTTGCAAAGTCAGACTTTTGACCCTCACTGAAACTTGATGGGTTCAGTCCAAAATAAAAATCCATGAACTAGTACAAGGTTCTTCTATTGCCCCAGACAGGCAAACAGGAGCAAACTACAGAAAAATATGGTTCCTGCTCTTGACTCCACTGCCCCAACTCCAAGTGCCCTTTCCTTGGGGTGGATTAATCAAATGGGCTTGTGATGCAGACCCATTAATGCCCAGATAAAAATTGACCCCTGTTCCTCCTGCTTGGTTTAATCACTCTGCACAGTTCAACAGCTGGCAGCCTAATGCATACCAGATGTGCCAAGAATATGAAAGACAGGAGGAAGGGAGCGGTGGAAATTGGGAAGGAATATGTATTTTCTCGTCACAAAGTCCTGGATGTAGAGGATTAAGCCCTCTTGATTTATGATCACAGAGGGAGTATGAAAATCTTTCCGACCTTCCACATCTGCCAGGGGAAGACAGAATGGGAGGGGGGAGGAGTTTCTGGGAGCTATGGTAAGCATTGAGGCTGTTCCACAGGCTGCCTTAGGGAAGGCAAAGTTCACATCTCAAGGAGATACTGCCTGTAATAACCACAAGCCCCTGGAGATGGCACTTGGAGTAGATGCAAAGCCCTCAGGACTCCTCTATAAACTCATCTCTTTGGGTCGACTTACAAGGTGCACAATGCTACATAAGTAAAGCAAGAAGGAGGTAGAAACCACATCAAAGAGCATTCTTGTTAATCCAATATGCCAAGAGGGATCTGGATAGGTTACAGGGGTGGGCTAACAGGAACAGGATGCGTTTCAATATGGACAAGTGCAGGGTGCTGCACTTGGGCAGTAGGAACCAGCAGCACACTTACACAATGGGGAACTCCCTACTTGAGAGCACGGAGGCAGAAAGAGATCTTGGAGTCATTATTGACTCCAAGATGAACATGGGCCGACAATGCGAGGTCATGGTTGGCAGGGCTAACCGGACCTTGTCGTGCATCCACAGGTGCATCTCGAGTAGAGCCAAGGAGGTGATCCTCCCCCTCTACGCGACGCTGGTCAGGCCACAGCTGGAGTATTGTGTCCAGTTCTGTGCGCCCCATTTCAAGAGGGATGTGGACAACATGGAGAGGGTCCAGAGGAGGGCCACCCGCATGATCCGGGGACAACAGGGCAGACCCTACAGTGAGAGACTGCGGGACCTGAACCTATTCAGCCTCCACAAGAGAAGGCTGAGGGGGGACCTGGTGACCGTCTATAGACTCACTAGGGGGGACCAGAAGGGTTTGGGGGAGACGCTGTTTCCCCTAGCGCCCGCTGGCATAACAAGGAGTAATGGGCACAAGTTGATGGAGAGGAGGTATAGATTGGACATCCGCAAAAACTACTTCACAGTTAGGGCGGCTAGGAGCTGGAACCAACTTCCAAGGGAAGTGGTGCTGGCTCCTACCCTGGGGGTCTTTAAGAAGAGGCTGGATGCCTACCTGGCTGGACTCATTTGAGTCCCATTTCTTGTTTTGGGGTTTTGTTGTTCTCCCGCCCTGGCAGGGGGGGCGGGCTAGAAGATCTACTAGGTCCCTTCTGACCCTAAATCTATAATCTATGAATCTATGACAGTGTGGGGGGTAAATAATGAATCAGCAGCGGGTGGTGGGGTGAAATCTAAGCTGGAAAATAAATCTTGATAGGAAAATTAAAAGAAGGAGTTAACAGAGGGGCCAAGCCAGCTTGGTGACCAGTACTGAACAGGATGTAGAGTTGGTCATTGCAAGCAATGAAAACTAGGTCCCAGTAAAGCCAATGGGAAAACTCCCACTGAGTTCAGTGGAGCAGGGATTTTACCCCATGCCCTTGGAGAGTGTCTTGGTGACTTCTGTGTGCAACACACTGGAGGTCACAAACCAGATGCTATCAGAGCCAGACATGCCAGACATGCCATACCTGGCAGCCTCTCTCCTCCTTGGTAGCCTCTACAAAGAGGCTGTTCTTAGCGTAAAGACACCTGTATTCTGTTCTCATCCGTGCTGTGTGCCGGGGAACATCAGAGCCCTTCTTTGTATCTCACTTTCCTCTCTTGTAAACTCTGGTGAGGCCAGGATTTTCTTTCTCGCTGTGTGTGTGCACAGTGCCTGCCACAGCAGGGCCTCAATCTTGGCTGGTCCTACAGTAGGTCCAGGGATGAATAAACAATAAAGATTGTAACCCCATCTCATTTCTAGTGAGAGTCTCTTGGGCTCAAGTCTGCAGCAGATTAGAAATAGGATGAAGGAAGCCTGCTGGGCTGGGGCCTGAGTGGTACCTGTCCTGTGCTTGAACAGAGACCTTTACTCTGCAAAGCTATCAACTTTTCCTCAATGTGAAATCTGCCAGAAGAGAATTAAATTTACAGGATGCAGTGTGTGTGTGTGTGTATTAGTGTCCCCACGCTTCAAAATGGTGGCAGGGTGCTTTAACTAAA